>NC_086319.1:142189600-142532516 GCF_036172605.1 Pelobates fuscus
ACACGTGTAATTTTATTATAATTTATTATACAATGATTTAATAATTTTACACATATATAATATAGACATTCCTCATTTATCGACCTGGTTCCCTTTCTATGACCTTGTCGTAGAACAAATCGGTCGGTAAGTGAGGAGTTAAGGGATTCCCTGCTCTGGTGCATTTGTCTATGTTCAGGTAAACTTCCCCGAACATAGACGTACGCACCAGAGAATCCCTCTAATCTATTTTCGAGGAAATATCCCCGAACATAGATGTGATTGATTCCCTGCTATCGCGGACGTCCTGAAAGACAGTTTTTGTTGGACGTACCTAGTTTGTCCTCGGTCATTAATGGGAAATTATATTCAGGACTTTTGAAGTGAAGAAAATAATTTATTCCAAAAGGTATTACATTGAAAAAATAACCGACGTTTCGACTCGTTCTTGTCTTTCTCAAGGTCAATGTACCCAGATATATAAGAAATTAAGTAGTGTACTCACCAATCGTGAAGAAAACCCCTGATTCCCTTCGTGTAAACCCGGAAGTGAACACCCGCGGTCACGTGGTAGGATACCAATAAACAAACAGAATTTTAAGATCAGTATTTCAGTATCTAAGTGTGTGCCGGGCGTGAGAGTGATATGTAAGATGGATGTGCATCTTGTAGAGAATGTGCATGGTCAGAGTTGGAAATGAAAGTGTATCAAACATGTGAAATAAGCGAAGAAAATCGTGACATCATAATAGCTGTAAAAAAAATCCCAATACATTCCAAGTGAGATGACAAAAAGATAAATATATACACATTAAAAACATTTCACATATCAAAGCAAGATTCTGGAATATGTACATGGTGTTCTGTAACAATTACATTAGAGAGAGGAAGCAAGGGGCTATTAAGGCTCATAGTCAGAAATTGAGATGTAGATCCGGATACATAAAAGAGGAGATCTTAGATGGATCTGGGGATAAGGAAAGCATATTTTATATGTTGAAATAGTGAGTGTAACCAAAGAACACATTATATTTATGTGCATAAGAAGAGGAATATAATGACAAAGGATAATAGAACAGAGATGTGTGAATCATACATGAAACGTCAAAATATATAAAATGTTGATGCATATAAGATTATTGAGATATGTTGTGTTACAAATACATGTAAAAAAAAAAAAAAAGAGTATATGTGTGAAACTACCGTATATACTCGAGTATAAGCCGAGTTTTTCAGCACATTTTTTGTGCTGAAAAACCCCAACTCGGCTTATACTCGAGTCAGTCTGTATTATGGCAATTTGCATTGCCATAATACAGACAATGGGGGCTGTGGGGGCTGCAGAGAGATGTTACTTACCTTTCCTGCAGCTCCTGTCAGCTCTCTCCTCCTCCGCCGGTCCGTTCAGCTCTTCTGTCAGCTCACAGTGTAAATCTCGCGAGAGACGCGGCTCTCGCGAGATTTACACTGGGAGCTGACCGAGGTGCTGAACGGACCGGCAGAGGAGGAGAGAGCTGACAGGAGCTGCAGGAAAGGTAAGTAACATCTCTCTGCAGCCCCCACAGCCCCCTCCTACACAGTGCCCATCCACTGGACCACCAGGGAAGGAGAGCCCCCCTCCCTGGCCAGCTAGCAAGCAGGGAGGGGGGACAAATATATATATATATATATATATATATTAATAATAATAAAAAATAAAAAAATAATAAAATAAAATAATAAAATAAAAAATAATAAAATAAAAAAATGTAATGAAACAAACAAAAAAATATTAAAATAATAATTAAAAAATAAAAAATGCCCACCCCCCACCAAGGCTCTGCATCACACTCTGCACTCATACACACACACTGCATTCATACACACACACACTGCACTCATACACACACACACTGCACTCATACACACACACACTGCACTCATACACACTGCACTCATACACACAGCATTCATACACACACACACAGCATTCATACACACACACACAGCATTCATACACACACACAGCATTCATACACACACACAGCATTCATACACACACACACACAGCATTCATACACACACACAGCATTCATACACACACACAGCATTCATACACACACTGCACTCATACACAGCATTCTCATACACACACACTGCACTCATCCACACAGCATTCTCATACACACAGCATTCTCATACACACACACACAGCATTCTCATACACACACACTGCATTCATATACACACACTGCACTCATATACACACTGCATTCTCATACACACACACTGCATTCTCATACACACACTGCATTCATTATATACACACACTGTAAATAAATATTCAATTAATATAATTTTTTAAGGATCTAATTTTATTTAGAAATTTACCAGCAGCTGCTGCATTTCCCACCCTAGTCTTATACTCGAGTCAATAAGTTTTCCCATTTTTTGGGGGTAAAATTAGGGGCCTCGGCTTATATTCGGGTCGGCTTATACTCGAGTATATACGGTATTTTTTATAAAAAAGGGCAAATGAAAAAATATATAAATATAAATAAAAATAAAAATGGAAATAAAAATGAAAGTAAATATAAAGATAAAATTAATGTAAAAAAATAAAATAAGAAACAATAAGAAAAAATAAATAAAAATAGGCTTTGAGGGATATCCTTGTTGAATCGACAATATATGAAGGACCGCCGATGGAATATTTGTTAGAATTCCTGACCATTGCACTTACAGGGAGTGCAGAATTATTAGGCAAATTAGTATTTTGACCACATCATCCTCTTTATGCATGTTGTCTTACTCCAAGCTGTATACACTCGAAAGCCTACTACCAATTAAGCATATTAGGTGATGTGCATCTCTGTAATGAGAAGGGGTGTGGTCTAATGACATTAACACCCTATATCAGGTGTGCATAATTATTAGGCAACTTCCTTTCCTTTGGCAAAATGGGTCAAAAGAAGGACTTGACAGGCTCAGAAAAGTCAAAAATAGTGAGATATCTTGCAGAGGGATGCAGCACTCTTAAAATTGCAAAGCTTCTGAAGCGTGATCATCGAACAATCAAGCGTTTCATTCAAAATAGTCAACAGGGTCGCAAGAAGCGTGTGGAGAAACCAAGGCACAAAATAACTGCCCATGAACTGAGAAAAGTCAAGCGTGCAGCTGCCAAGATGCCACTTGCCACCAGTTTGGCCATATTTCAGAGCTGCAACATCACTGGAGTGCCCAAAAGCACAAGGTGTGCAATAGTCGGAGACATGGCCAAGGTAAGAAAGGCTGAAAGACGACCACCACTGAACAAGACACACAAGCTGAAACGTCAAGACTGGGCCAAGAAATATCTCAAGACTGATTTTTCTAAGGTTTTATGGACTGATGAAATGAGAGTGAGTCTTGATGGGCCAGATGGATGGGCCCGTGGCTGGATTGGTAAAGGGCAGAGAGCTCCAGTCCGACTCAGACGCCAGCAAGGTGGAGGTGGAGTACTGGTTTGGGCTGGTATAATCAAAGATGAGCTTGTGGGGCCTTTTCGGGTTGAGGATGGAGTCAAGCTCAACTCCCAGTCCTACTGCCAGTTTCTGGAAGACACCTTCTTCAAGCAGTGGTACAGGAAGAAGTCTGCGTCCTTCAAGAAAAAACATGATTTTCATGCAGGACAATGCTCCATCACACGCGTCCAAGTACTCCACAGCGTGGCTGGCAAGAAAGGGTATAAAAGAAGAAAATCTAATGACATGGCCTCCTTGTTTACCTGATCTGAACCCCATTGAGAACCTGTGGTCCATCATCAAATGTGAGATTTACAAGGAGGGAAAACAGTACACCTCTCTGAACAGTGTCTGGGAGGCTGTGGTTGCTGCTGCACGCAATGTTGATGGTGAACAGATCAAAACACTGACAGAATCCATGGATGGCAGGCTTTTGAGTGTCCTTGCAAAGAAAGGTGGCTATATTGGTCACTGATTTGTTTTTGTTATGTTTTTGAATGTCAGAAATGTATATTTGTGAATGTTGAGATGTTATATTGGTTTCACTGGTAAAAATAAATAATTGAAATGGGTATATATTTGTTTTTTGTTAAGTTGCCTAATAATTATGCACAGTAATAGTCACCTGCACACACAGATATCCCCCTAAAATAGCTATAACTAAAAACAAACTAAAAACTACTTCCAAAAATATTCAGCTTTGATATTAATGAGTTTTTTGGGTTCATTGAGAACATGGTTGTTGTTCAATAATAAAATTAATCCTCAAAAATACAACTTGCCTAATAATTCTGCATTCCCTGTACTTGCAACTATTTAAAATTTGAAAAACAATTTTACTTGCAACTATCTGGAATTGCGATGGGGGTGGCGATGGCACCATCTTATGCCAATGCCTTCATGTACACTGTCGAACATACCCACATTTTGGCAAAATTTGGGCGATATATCCAACACTATTATCGCTTTGTGGATGATCTCTTTATGATCTGGACAGGTACAATTAAGGAATTGGAGCAAATGATCAGGGAGATTAATCAGTTACTAATAAATGTCATTTTGAGTCAACAATTTGATGAACAGTCTATTCAATTTCTGGATGTCACCATCTATAAGAAAGACAACAACTTGGAATTCACTTTATATCGGAAAAATACTGACTGCAACACCCTCCTCTCCGCCTCCAGCTTTTATCCACAACAACTTAAAAATCATTACCAATATCTTAATTTCTGAGAACACTGAGATATAATACGGATATTATCCACATGTCCTTCAAATGGCACAGACCAAAGCTCTTGAAATATGGGATCGTGAAAAATTGAATGACAAAACTGAGAAGGTACTTAAAAAAATCTAAAATTTACCTTCCCATGACCTTTCATACCGGCATGTCGAAAGTAAGTATCCATAAACACTGGGACATATTACGAACCTATTTACTTCATCCTTATTTTGATTTGTATTGTTTTTATTTAATAAAATTTTTTCTTATTGTTTCTTATTTTCTTTTTATTTACTTTATTTTATCTTTATATTTACTTTCATTTTATTTTTATTTTCTTTTATATTTATATATTTTTTTATATTTATATATTTTTTTCATTTGCCCTGTTTTATAAAAATTAGTTTCATACATATACTCCTTTTTTTACATTTGATTGTTTTACCCTTAACATTGAGTCACTATGTTTTTGTAACACAAAATATCTCAGTAATCTTATATGCATTAACATTTTATATAGAATGTATCTTGCTTTGACGTTTCATGTATGACTCAGACACATCTCTGTTCTATTATTCTTGGTCATTATATTCCTCTTATACACAGGAGAGGAGGGACTCTCTGGGCTCAGTCCTGAGAGTCCCCCCAAAGAAGAAGACCGATCGCCGGCGGGGGAACGCGGCGATCGATAAGTACATGGGAAGGGGAAAGGGGGAAGGGGGAGGGAGGGGTGGGGTTCATTTTTTTTTTTTTTTTTCTAAATATACTTTTTTCTTTTTTAAACTGTTACTGAGCGCCTCGACCCCTTGAGGCACTCAGTAAGGGTAAAAGCATCTTAAGCCTGTGGATGGCTTCAGATGCTCTCCCTACACTACCTGGCGCCACGTGCGGCAAACCCAGACGTGATCGCTCGGGGTGGGGTGATCACTCGGGTCCCCAGCAGTGTAGGGGAGTATTCCATGATGCCTCGATATCGAGGCATCGTGTAATACCATAAGAGTGGCTGGAAGCGATCACGATCACTTCCAGCGCTCAAAATAGCCGCGGACGTACCAAGTACGTCCGTGGTCCTTAAGGTCCATTTTTTGTCGGATATACCTGGTACGTCCGCGGTCGGGAAGGGGTTAATAAATGGCATGCCTTTATGGAGTAGTTGGAATATGTCGCCTGCTAAAGTGCTCCAAAATAGAGCATGGATCCATCAACACCGTCTATGAAAATTCACAGTTAGAGACGTGACACGTTCAGTTTTTTTTTTTGCAGCACTGTAACTTAACAAAACAGTGTCTAGGTCAGTGGTTCCCAAACAAGTCCTCAAGGCACCCATACTAGTCCAGGATTAAGAGATTACCCAGTTGTGACTAAGGTTTTTTTTTTTCTAAAAACACATTAGACACAACTGTGTATTCCCTAAATCCAGAACTGGTAGGGGTGCGTTGAGGACTGGTTTGGGAATCACTGGTCTAGGTCATACATTGAGCATATTGTTTTAATCAGAATACCCAGCAAAAAAAAAAAACATATATGAAAAAACAATCCATTAATTTTTTTCTCAGCAAAAACATTGAAATGAATGAGTGAAAAAAATGGGGACAAGAAAATGCACAATATACACCATATAAGATATACTAGAGTGTCTGCTTTCTCAAATGGAGGCCCTTTATGTTTTTTTGTTTTTTTTAAATCAAACTGCTATAATGCCAGAGAATGAGACATAGGCCCATCAAATCCAGCTATGAAAACTAACTATAGAAACTGAAATAGCCTGGTCTCTTATATGGCTTTGTAGCTTCACAGAATAGTGCTAAAGGCATACAATGGATGTATCGTTGTACTCAGCAGATGTATCTGAACACAATATGGGGTTCTGTGCAGGAATAGCACACACCATCTTTACGAAATACACATTTAAAAAACCTTGTTATATGTCTAACCTCCCACACCGAATGCTATTTCCATACTTACAGCTTAAATCTTATCTAACAGGCACCAACCCTCAGCCGCATGCCCTTACGCAACACCAAACACTCTCTGGCTTTGAGAAAATATGCACAAACGCACTACCACCCAAAAAAAGTGATTTCATTGTGTTATAAAGCCCTAATACATTCACAACCTAAAGTAAAACTCACATATAAACAGGCTTGGCACAAAGAACTGAAACACATAATTAATGAGGAAAACTGGGAGAGAGCCTACTCTTCACACCGAGGCATCACATCATGCACTGGCCATTTAGAACTCCAAAGGAAAATACTGTATCGTTGGTACCTGGTACCTGATAGAATACACAAAATATGGCCTCAAACCTCCACTAACCAGTGCTGGAGGTGCAAAGCCAAGGTGGGGACGATGTTACACATATGGTGGTCATGTGATAAATTGCTGCCCTTTTGGCGTAAGGTTACACAACTCATTCAGAAATCCACAAACTCAGAAACGGAGCCCACTGTCGAGACGTACCTCTTATTTATCCCTCCAGAGGACATGTCTAGGGCCCAATGGGCAGTAACCTACCACATACTGATATCAGCAGCAACAGTGATAGCCAGGCTTTGGAAATCACCTACACCACCAACCCACCACGCTCTTCTCAACCAAATTCATACTAATTGGCAATATGAAACGATGTTTGCACAACAAAAGGGAATGAACCAGACAATGGCAAAAGCTAATTTGATGTGGAAAGAATATTGGGAGCACACACAAACCAAAACCACAACACAGGCTACTTCTCAGGTTTAACAGAGGCTTAATTAAAACCCATGAGGGAAAGGTACTTTGTCTCGGGGAGGCGAATGCTAGAACACAGAGGGGCATAGCTCAAAAATGGTTTGAATGACCTTATAATATGTATAATGCTAAGTTACTGTTGGCAACCATCCCTTATCCTTCCCCACCCTCCCCCAACCCCATGCAACTAAGAAAAAGCTCATAAGATGTGATTGAAAGTAATGGAGATACACTGTTGACTATGTTGTATGATATGTAAACCTTGATTTACTGTTCCCACCCTTATCTTTTTTCTGTACCCCACATGACTGCAAAATAAAAATTGTCAAATTGAAAAAAAAAAAAAAACCTTGTTATATGTCTAAATGCCAAAATAGCGAAAAAACTAAATTTTACTTGAATATTTAGCAGAGATTGGCGATGAAATGGTTACATAAAAAGTGTAAAAATAACCTTGGGTAAATAGCCTGTGATTTCTACTTTATATAAATATATACTTTTGTGCAGCAGTTTTGTTTTTTGTGATGGCAACTAAACTTACAAGACAAACATACCAACTTCTAAGATTGTGTCACATTGACATTTTATTTTAGTCCTTGTATTTTGTGACCTGTAACTTTCAAAATAAGCAGAAATCCTATACAAATACATATTATGTATTCTAAAAATCAAGACACATTAATTTATTTTGAATGGCTTTTCCTAAGCTGTACATATTATACACATGTTATTATTGCATAAACAGTGGAAAGTGGTTTTTGTTTCCCCATTTTTTTTTTAACAACACAAAAAAAAACATTTTTTTTTCGCAAACATTGCTTGTGTCCCTAAGGGTAAGACAAGCTTCTGAAGATGTGTCCTTAAGGGGTTAAAGATAGTCCCTCACTATGTTCGGTGGACAGGGTGCAGATAGCCACCACGTCCTCTTTACTTTCGAAATATGGCTTTAACATGTTCACATGAAAGGCTTGTTTGATCCTCTCATCTGAACACTTTGCTACAATGTAGGTGGTGTCAGTAATCCACTCCACCACCTTAAAGAGCCCTTGCTAAGCCGCCTGCAGTTTATATTTTGGAGGGTCTGAGGGCTAGTACCTTTTGCCCAACCTCAAGTATCCTATCTCGTGCCCCCTTAACGTACCACCGTTTCTGTCGTTTCAGAGCCGCTTGTAGGTCCTCTAACTGAGTCGGTTAGGGCCTGCAACCGGTCTCTGAACTCCAGTACGTATGGTATGACAGGAATTCCTTCTTCTACTGTATTGCCCTCCCAGTGCTCCCAGTGCTCCCATATGAGGTCCAGGGGCCCCCGAACTTTTCTACCATATAGAGTTCGAAGGGGGAGAATCCTGTGGACACCTGGGGCACTTCTCGGTAGGCAAACAGGAGATGAGGAAGAAACTGTTCCCAGTGTCCACAGGACTCTGAATGCCGTGAACATTTGCTTAGGCATGCCGTTAAAGCGTTCACAAAGGCCATTGGTCTGGCAATGGTAAGGAGAGTTAAACAAGGGTTTGACACCGCAGCTCTGCCACAATTGCTGGGTCACAGTTGCGGTGAACTGAGTTCCCTGGTCGGACAGGATCTCCTTGGGGAAACCTACTCTAGAAAAGATTTTGACTAGAGCCTCTGCTACGGTTTCTGCCTCGATATTGGAAAGCGCTACAGCCTCTAGGTATCTAGTGGATATGGCTCTTTCCTGGGAGGTCCTATCAGGTCTAGCGCTACTCGGTAGAATGGCTCTTCTATTATGGGCAGGGAGCATAACTTAGCCTTATGGTTTGCATGTATCGCATGTCCTACAGTAGGTCTGTAGATCTCTAGATATACTGGGCCAAAAGAATGTGTGAGTGAGGCGGTCCTTAGTTTTCTTCACACCCAGGTGTCCTGCTCAAGGGATATCGTGGCTGACCTTAAGGAGTTCTGTGTTTGCAGGGTACCATAAACTGTATCTTTATGATTTGGGCTGCCCCACTCCCCCGGTGACTGTATAACAGCCCCTTCTCCGACTTAAAAAAAAACTTTCCTGGGAATTACCCTCTCTAGGGGATCCTAAGGCTAAAGTGGGATATGTCTGCTGATCTTGTCCAAAACCCTGTGGGGTGCCCCAGAATGGGATAGGGTCAGGTGACAATGAGGGGTTAGAGTTTCCTACATGTGGTTCCTCGGAGTGCGCTGCTTCCTCTCAATGGGCTTGAGCACTAGTGGTCACGGGGTAGGCTCCAACTGGTTCAAGGGGGTCAGCTGCGAGGGATATTCTTGAGCAAAACCTGTACCACTCTGTGTATGATTTGAGGCTAGGACAGAGGTTCACCTTTCAGCAGGACAATGACCACAAACACACTGCTAAAGCAACAATTGAGTGGTTTAAGGGGACACATGTAAATGTATTGGAATGGCCTAGTCAAAGCCTAGACCTCAATCTAATAGAAAATCTGTGGTCAGACTAAAAGATTGCTGTTCACAAGCGCAAACCATCCAACTTGAAGAGCTGGAGCAGTTTTGCAAGGCGGAATGGGCAAAAAAAAAAATGGAGCTGTGATTGCCGCAAAAGGTGGCTCTACAAAGTATTGCATTTAGGGAGGTTAATAGCTATGCACATTGACTTTTTCTGTTATTTTGTCCTATTTGTTGTTTGCTTCACAATAAGAAAAAAAAAATCTTCAAAGTTGCGGGCATGTTCTGTAAATTAAATGATGCAAATCCTCAAACAATCCATGTTAATTCAAGGTTGTGAGACAACAAAACACGAAAATGCCAGGGGGGTGAATACTTTTGCAAGGCCCTGTATAATAGCCTCATATTTTGGGACATAGTTGATCCACCCTTTCCTTCAACGTGTTGGTCGATGAGGCTTACGTATTATAGGATTCCAGTTTTTGTTACCTTTTACTTCACTTAAGTAGCCTCATGCTACCCTCATTACCCTATTAGGATTGCAGAGCTTAATAACTCTTTTAAGGGATTATATGTTATGTGATTGAGTGTGTGCTACTTATGTTCCTTTTTAATATACTTTAATAAATTGTGGTTTTATATTTCAACACCTCATTGTACTGTTTTGCAATTTTTAGGGTTACCCTCTTCAAAGTTCCCTTAACACACTACAGGTCCCACTAGGGGACATCCTTTACAAGTGGAAAAAATATACCCTTGTCATGTTTAGGCAGGATAAATATATTTACATCATACATACTAATTAAGTGGACATATGTTTTCCATCATATACCTCTATATGTACCAGACAGCTGGCTCAGTCTAGCACAGTCATACATTTCTAAATTCATTTGGGCAGGGAAAAAGGCTAGACTCAGTAATACAATTTTATCATTAGATATTAAAAAAGGGGGAAGAGAATTATTATATATTAGACAAATCTAAGAGGCCAATTTACTATATGATATTATTATTATTGCCATGTATATAGTGTCAACAGATTCCGTAGCGCTTTACAATATTATGAGAGGGGGATTTAAATATAAATAGGACAATTAAAGAAAACTTACAGAAACAATAGGTTGAAGAGGACCCTGCTCAAACGAGTTTACAGTCTATAGGAGGTCGGTATAAAAACACATTAGGACAGGAAATCACAATCAGATAAGGTGTGAGTGAAGCAGAGCTGGAGGAGAGAGTAGAGTGCTGCCCTTTAGGAGAGAGCAAGAGACAAGTATGTAAGGTAGAGGTTACTCTGGGAGGCCATAGGCTTTCCTAAAGAGATGGGTTTTAAGGCACTTCATAACAATTGAAGACTAGGGGAGAGTCTGATGGCAGTAGGCAGGCTATTTCATAGGAAGGGAGCCGCCTGCGAGAAGTCCTGCAAGCGTGAGTTGGCTGTACGGGTGCGAGCAGCGTAGAGGAGAAGGTCACGGGCAGAACGGAGAGATCGAGAAGGAGCATAACTATTGATCTGTGATGAGATATAAGAGGGGCTAGAATTGTTCAGTGTTTTTTAGGTACGGGTTAGCACTTTGAATTGACTCCTATAGGATAATGGAAGCCAATGTAAGGACTGACAGAGGGGTAAGGTGGGAGAGGACCGACTAGAGAGGAAAATATAAAATCCGTCTGGCGGCAGCATTCATTACAGACTGTAGCAGGGCAATACGGCTTTTGGCAAGACCAATTAGGAGAGGGTTACAATAATCCATGCGGAAAATTACTAGAGCATGGACAAGCTCTTTGGTAGCATCTTGCGTAAGAAAAGAGCGGATGCAAGCTATGTTTTAAGATGGAATCTGGAAATCAGGATTTGGCAACTTACTGTATAGTGACGCTAGAATAAAGGATGAAGCCATGACAGTGCACTTGCTAGGATGGACTTATGTGGATACCACTAACTAGAACGGAGAGTGAAAGAGGAGGATCAGTATTGGGAGGAGGAAGGAGCTTAGTTTTAGAGAGATTGAGTTTCATAAAGCCGGAGAACATCCAGTCAGAGATGAAAGAAAGGTAAGCAGTGACAAGTTGCAGTACGGCAGGGCAGAGGTCTGGGGAGGAGTGATATATCTGGGTGTCATCAGCGTAAAGGTGGTAGTGGAATCCAAATGTAATACGTTTGCCAAGAGGCAGTATAATGAGAAAATAGAAAGGGACCAAGGACAGAGCCTTGGGGGACTCCAACCGAGACCGGACGCGGGGAGGAGGTTGTCACGGGTGGCGGTACGGAAACCGGGACCCCTGAGTGCCTGATAAGTGGGAGTCTTCAGCGTGAGAGTGGATTTATCAGGGCCTGGTGCAGGGTAAACACACGCCCTCTGGTGTTGAGCACCAGCATTTGTGCGGCCACATACCAGAATCCTGATGCAGCTACAGCAGATCCCAGGAACTTGAAACTTGAAAGTAAGCAGACTTCCCAGGAACTGGATAGGGGGGCTCTGCAGCAGACATGTATCCAGTACAGAAACAAGGCAAGAGTAGAACAAGCACCAAACATGAAAACAAGACAGAACTAGTAGAACCCAGAACCAGAGAAGGATAGAAAGCTAAACCCTGAACATGTACACAATACATAAGGGAACATTAACTAAATAGGGGCAGGACAGGACAGGACTGTACATGGACTGGGAATACAAACTAAAACAAGACATGATATGATAGGCAAAACAAGAGGAGAAATAACTAAGTACTATATATGAAAATCATGGGGATTTAGTCACATTATATGATCATATATTGCATAAGCCTGTCAACAATGCCAATGTACCCCATATCTGGCAGGTCCTACTCTGCCTAGTATATACTAAAATAACCATAAAAAACACATATATAGCACTTACCTGCAAGAAAGGGCAGAAGGCCTGCAGGACACTGAAACAAAAGGAATGATGGAAAACAAACGGGTGTGGCAACATAAAACAAAACATTTAAAGGAAACCAGGGCTGGATTACAGGAATGAACCCAGAAAAACCCAGCATAAAGAAAACCAGAAATAGAATAAAAAAAACAAGAAAAAACTAAACAAGAAATGTAAAAAGAGTACTGGATACCAGAAGCCAAAGCCAGACATCTCCGCAGAACATGGCATGATGTGACAGAGGTATTGTAGCGAAAGCCACTTCGCCACTGTGTTTTGGAGGGGGCTGCTTGCCCGCCTCTTACCGTGTGACTACGGTCCCTGGGCGATTTAGCCCTTTATGCACGGTATTTGGGCATACTGTGTTTTATCGTGCGGCTACTGGCCCTTTAAGCACAGTGAATGGACTTTTATTGTACTGTGCTGGCCTTTTAAAAACAGTGTATGGACATACTGAAACTTTTTGGACACTTCCTCTTCCCCTCCCCCGGATCCATTGTTCTCCAGCAGGGTGTTGTCCCAGGGACAAGGAAAAGCCATGCTTGCAAGTGAAAACAAAGGACTTCGACCTAACCGTTAAACCCCTGAACCTATTCAAGTGAATTTTGGATATGTTTGTCCCCAAGTTATACTGGTTAAAATAATATAAGTTTTATGTATGTACGATGTTAACTCACAAAGTTATAAAAATGTATAAAAAGTGTAACTTTTCAGCTTGGAGATAATTGAGTAGATACAGTAATTGACTCAATTATCTCCTAAGCAGAGGGGAGGAATATGCTGGGTGTGTTTCTATTGTCCCATTGTGTCTGATTGGCTGCTGTACTTGCATTGTATGTGTTGTAATGTGTTTATTGGTTGTTCTGCAAAACCCTGTGAGCAGTACTAGGTTTTGTGGATTGTGAATAAAAAGGGCTGCAAGCTAGCAGCCAGAGAGTTCTATTTTTACCCTCAACTTGAGTCCTGTCTCTTATTGGGGGAATCTGCTACAAGGGATTGCTATGCTAGGCATATTCCCTTGCTATAATCACTGAGCTCTTGTAAGAGCTTGTTCCTGCTTCGTTCTGAAGGGAGATAGCTGCAGCCTGCGGTGCTTATGGTGTCTGGTGGAGTGCTTGGAGTCCTCTGGAAGCGCTAGGAGCATCTTTCAACGGAGGTACCCAGTCGGGGTGCCAGGTGATCCGTTACATTGGTGGCAAGCGGTGGGATGGCGTCCTAGTGCGAGGAGAAGCAGCTCAGAGACACCAGTAACTTGTGGAGTTGTGCAGCGTCCCTATCTTCAGCAACATAATGGAACCAGCAGTGGCTACAGCAAGCATGGCGTATAGCTACTCCGTACTAGAGTTTGGCACGATGGTAGGGTTGCGCCTGAAGTTTTACGGACCCAATCCAGAGGAGAAATACGTGCGGTTTGTGTGGGACATGGTGACCCGGAACCTACAACACAGGGCGTTGAGGGAAGGCCAGTGGGCACGTTGGGAGAAACTCCAGCCACAGGTAGAGTGGGACGAGGAAGAAACCGAGGTGGCCGGTGGAGATGGGACCGAGGTCTCTCTACCGGCCCTACAGGGATGCTGGGCACCCGGCCCAGATCCCCAGCGGCAGTATGTTTTACAGGGAGGGGAGACAGTCGGTCTCACTCCCCAGCGGCAGAATGTGTTATTGGAGGAAGAGACAACCGGTCTCCCTCCCCAACAGCAACCAGAGGTACCCGAGGTAGAGGACCTCATAGACTGGTCCTGGGAGGACCCCCTGCAGGCAGGTGGAGATGGGACCGAGATCTCTCCACCGGCCCTACAGGGATGCTGGGCAACCGGCCTAGATCCCCAACTAGAGCTGGAGTTACAGAAAGTGGAGAGCATCGACCTCCCCCCCCAGCAGCAGCCGGAGTACCAGGGGGAGGTAAGTGATATTTCTCCTCCCCAGTCAACTCCTTTGTTCCCTGACCCCCCAGCAGAAGAGCTGGCAACTGGGCAGAGCGCCGCTGGCCTCTGTCCTCCCTTGTTTCCTTCCCCTGAGCCTGACTTTCTACAGGCTGCCTCAGCGGAAGAGCTGGCAACTGGGCAGAGCGCCGCTGGCCTCTGTCCTTCCTTTTTTCCTTACCCTGAGACTACCCCAGCTCTGACCCCGGAGCAGAGCACATCGGGCATCTGGCCCCCAAGTACTCACAGCCATTTGCCCAGCAAGGCCGAGGGTGCCACAGTTTCACCCCACAACTTGGGACCTACAGGCCAGTATGACTTATTGTTGGGGGGCTATTCTGTGAATTCTTTATTGTGGGGGGGCTACACTGCTAAATTTGTTTTGTGGGTTAGACCCTCTGTGAACTATGTACCGGGGGTGGGCCATTCTGTGAATTCTTTATTGTGGGGGGGCTACACTGCTAAATTTGTTTTGTGGGTGGGCTACTCTGCTAATTTTGTTTTATGGGTGGGCTGCCCGACTAATCTAGGTACTGACCGGCAGAAGGTCAGGTACCTGGTTAGTCTACCCCCGAATGGGAAGATATGTAGCGAAAGCCACTTCGCCACTGTGTTTTGGAGGGGGCTGCTTGCCCGCCTCTTACCGTGTGACTACGGTCCCTGGGCGATTTAGCCCTTTATGCACGGTATTTGGGCATACTGTGTTTTATCGTGCGGCTACTGGCCCTTTAAGCACAGTGAATGGACTTTTATTGTACTGTGCTGGCCTTTTAAAAACAGTGTATGGACATACTGAAACTTTTTGGACACTTCCTCTTCCCCTCCCCCGGATCCATTGTTCTCCAGCAGGGTGTTGTCCCAGGGACAAGGAAAAGCCATGCTTGCAAGTGAAAACAAAGGACTTCGACCTAACCGTTAAACCCCTGAACCTATTCAAGTGAATTTTGGATATGTTTGTCCCCAAGTTATACTGGTTAAAATAATATAAGTTTTATGTATGTACGATGTTAACTCACAAAGTTATAAAAATGTATAAAAAGTGTAACTTTTCAGCTTGGAGATAATTGAGTAGATACAGTAATTGACTCAATTATCTCCTAAGCAGAGGGGAGGAATATGCTGGGTGTGTTTCTATTGTCCCATTGTGTCTGATTGGCTGCTGTACTTGCATTGTATGTGTTGTAATGTGTTTATTGGTTGTTCTGCAAAACCCTGTGAGCAGTACTAGGTTTTGTGGATTGTGAATAAAAAGGGCTGCAAGCTAGCAGCCAGAGAGTTCTATTTTTACCCTCAACTTGAGTCCTGTCTCTTATTGGGGGAATCTGCTACAAGGGATTGCTATGCTAGGCATATTCCCTTGCTATAATCACTGAGCTCTTGTAAGAGCTTGTTCCTGCTTCGTTCTGAAGGGAGATAGCTGCAGCCTGCGGTGCTTATGGTGTCTGGTGGAGTGCTTGGAGTCCTCTGGAAGCGCTAGGAGCATCTTTCAACGGAGGTACCCAGTCGGGGTGCCAGGTGATCCGTTACAGGTATCATTAAAAAAAAGGAGACACTGAATGAGCGTTGGGAGATATAAGAGGAAAACCATGAGAGAACAGAGTCACAGAGACCAAGTGATTGAAGACTTTGAAGAAGGAGAGCATGAACAACGGTGTCAAAGGTAGCAGAGAGGTCAAGAAGAATTAGTATGGAGTAGAAACTTTGATAAGAGCAGTTTCAGTAGAGTGGAGAGGGCAGAAGCCAGATTGAAGAGGGTCAAGGAGAGAGTTGGAATTGAGGAAGTGAGACATACAGGTAAAGACAAGTCTTTCCAGAAGCTTAGAGAAAAAAGGGAGCAAGGATATGGGACAATAGTAAGAGGGGGAGGACGGGTCAAGATATGTTTTTTAGGATAGGTACTACAGTGGCATGTTTAAGGTCAGCAGGGACAACACCAGAAGAGAGCGCGGTTGAAGATGTGTGCTAAGGAAGGCACAAGACAAGGGGGGCGAGATCTGATAAGGTGAGATGGAACAGGATCAAGCGGGCAAGTGGTGGGGTGAGAGGAAAAGAGAAGCGCAGCCACCTCTTGTTTAGTAGCCAGGGAGTAGAGTAGGAAAGGAATTATCTACTTGTGGTTGAGAAAGAAAACGGCAAGATGGGGAGAATTTTCCTTAGATGTTCAATCTTGTCGGTAAAGTAGCATGCAAAGCTATCGGCTGTAAGGCTAGTCTGAGGGGGTGGCCACAGCAGGGCAAAGAAGAGAGTTAAAGGTGTCAAAGAGATGCCTGGGAGTGCAGGAGCATGAACTAATAAGAGAGGAAAAGTTTGACTATTTGGCGATGGCAAGGGCTGTCCTGTATGAACAAAATATGAATTTATAATGGAGAAAGTCTGACTGGGTGCGAGACTTCCGCCATGAGCGTTCAGCACAACCAGAGCATCTTTGCAGGTAGTGTGTTGATTAAGTATGCCATGGTTGGGGGTGTATTTTCCTCGAGGTGCATGTTTGGAGTGGGGCTGCAGCCTTAAGGGCAGAGGTGAGGGTAGTGTTATATGTGGAGATGGCCAGTGAGGGACAGGAGAGGGAAGGGATGGATAGCAGTTGTGAATCAATATCAGCTGACAGATAGTGGAGGTCAATAGAGTTAAGGTTCCTCCTGAGTTGAGGGGGGTTAGGCTGAGGTTGTTTAGAGCAAATGATAAGAGGTGGTGATTAGAGAGTGGAAATAGTGTTGCAGATATTAGATACTGTTCATGCATGGGTGGGAGAATTAGCCCACTGTGAAGGAGGAAGTAATTTGTGGCAAAAGTAACCTCTGGTTCTTTGAGGGGCCTGCTTGCCAGCCTCCTGCTCACAGACTATGGACCCTGTAAACTGTGATAAAAAGTATGTTTATCTATTGGAATTATATGGTTCGGTAACTGGGCATCCGCATGAACCAGAGACCACCCTGGAGCTTGTTAAGCTTAATTGATACATTAAAATTGTGCAGTAGATAAGTTGGCGCAAAAAATTAAGATAAAATATTAATAGGTTTGCAGCACCCACAATATACCCAGGTAATATGGTACAGAAACATCACAAAACAGAAAAGTGCTGGTGCGCATACATATGTACAGAACCCCTCAAGTGTTGAGAAGTATTTACAAACAGATGATACAGTGCAAACAAGTGTGATCCCTTATAGGGTGTCTACAAGCCCAGGTGTATATGTGTATATACTTATAGCCTGTTACACTGTACAGTTGATATCTGTAGTTTAAGGAGACAAAAGTAGGGGGGAGGGAACAGAGAAAGCACTCCTAGTGCAATACAATTATTAAAATTTAAACTAAAATAAACTGTCTCTTTAAGAATGCAACTCACAAATGTAGAGTGGTATGAGCCCCACTCTAAGCTATCTTGCCCAGGGAGGATCAGCCCCTTGGGTACGTGGGATCTGATAAATGCTCCTGTGACTCCAGTGTCAGGCAAAAAACATTTATTAAAAATAAAAACAACTGATAATCAGATAATAAAAAAGCACAGTCCAGCTGCAGCTCACCACACCATGGGGAGTTTGATAACAGTTCAGTGTAATCTCTCTCCTTCTGGGGCCGGTCCTGCTGGCTGGTGTGTGTATTCAATTCACTTCCTTGTATCCTGATACCAGGTCACGTGACGCGTTTCGTCCCGCCTCTTGGGACTTTTTTAAACGAGCAATATCTCCTCCCACTGGAGATCCTCTTTTATTTAGGAGTCCCAAAGCCATGATCCAATCGGCTTGTAGCTCTCCAAAGTTGCACACATTGTCCATAATTACTTCAAACCCAAATAAAGCATTTATTCACCACCTGTGTGTTTTTTTTTTTTTTTAAACAAACAAAAAACAAAGAAACACGCATTTAAAAATTTCAATATCCAATATAAAAGGATCATCATGCATACAGATTTAGATATAACTTGTGTGTGCACATAATTTTCCAAGCACAGAAACTTGTAAACATTTGTCAGATACCCAGATAGTCACAAAAAACATATCCAGGAAAAAGGGGGAAGATCATCTAACTTAAATCTTAATATGATATTAACCTTAAAATGGCAAGAATATCAGTTTAATGGTATCTACAAGCATATAAATTAGAAAATATATAAAAAGATGCCTATACAGATAATAACACAGTCTTAACAAATCTATACATCGTTTACCAAAGATATGAATATACAGAAACCTTGATTGGGATCCCACAGGTGAATTAGGGGTGGATAGGAGGTATACAAAAAAGACTAGATAAAATGTCAAAAGTAAAAAATAAAAAATAAAAAACACCCATCTATAAAAATACTAAGAATACTAAAAAATATATATATCACAAAAATATATAAAGAAAATATATATATTAAAAAAAATAATAATATAATAAAAAAAAAATAAAAAAAAAAAAATAGGGGGGTTATAGAAAATTACATAATTCAAAATCTTTATTAAGACCGGATGGGATAAGGGTGTCTAAAAGGAAGATCCAACGCATCTCCTCCTGTCCGATCTTACGAATAAAATCACCCCCCCTCCAATCCCTGGGCACCCGTTTGATCCCAATGAATTCCAGGCCAGTGGGGTCCTGATTATGTCTGTGTTTAAAATGCTCAGAGACACTATGACAGTTCAGACCTTTTCTAATATTATAAATGTGCTCCCTGATTCTAATGTGGAGAGGACGTGTAGTCCTCCCCACATACTGTAAATTACAGGGACATTTTAGAAGATAAATGATATTATTAATGTGGCATGTCATATGCTCCCTTATACTAAATTCTTTTTTTGTCCTTTCCGATTTAAATGTCGTTTCAACTTTGTTACTCTTCCTATTTAGCGTCTTACAAGCATAACACATCCTACATTTAAAAAAACCCTTTGTTTGTCCCAAGAAGGTGCCAAGTGACTTCTTAGGTTTTTTTTTATAAAAGCTGTGGACTAGAGAATTCCTAAGGTTGGGGGCACCCCGAAAAGTGACCCTGGGTTCGGATGGTAGTACATCCCCCAAATTCTTATCTGCCTTTAATATTGGCCAGTATTTTCTAATTATATGTTTTATAGTTCTATGTTGGTTGTTAAAATCAAAAACTAAAACATCCTTAAAACTGTCTAAAATCCCATCCCCTTCCTTTCCTTGTATTAATTCCGCCTGTGTTATCCCTTTCACTTCCTCTAGGGCTCTGTCCAAGATTTCCTCTGGATATTCCTTCTCTCTAAATTTATCTATGAGGTCTTGGGCTTGTTCCTGAAACCTACTTTCCTCAGTACAGTTACGTCTTAGTCTGAGGAGTTGGCCTTTAGGTATATTATTCAGCCAAGGGGAATAGTGTCCACTACTATAGGTCACATACCCATTGACGTCCACCTTCTTAAAGAAGGTTTCTGTCTTAAGGACTCCTCTCTCTACTTGTATCTTCAGGTCTAGAAAATCGATGGACTCTGTACTAAAATTGTCGGTAAGTTGAATACCCCATGTATTATGATTCATAAAATTTAAAAAAATCTTTAAAATCTTTTTCTGGTCCGTCCCAGATAAAAATCATATCATCTATATATCTGCGATAGGCAAGTACCCGTGCGCTCCAGTCATGCTGCCCATATAAAAAACTACTTTCCCAATAGGCCATAAATAAATTAGCATAACTGGGCGCATAGGTACTGCCCATCGCAGTCCCTCTAAGTTGTAGATAAAATTTTTGCCCTTGTGACCTGTGATGTCACCTCCCTATACACCTGCATACCACATGAGAAGGGGTGTGCGGCTTTCAAGTACTTCTTAGGATTGGATCAAACATTGGATCGGAAACAAATTGATTTCCTGACTGACTGTATCAGATGGACTCTGGAGAATAATTATTTTTGGTTCAACTCAAAATTTTATCTACAACTTAGAGGGACTGTGATGGGCAGTACCTATGCGCCCAGTTATGCTAATTTATTTATGGCCCATTGGGAAAGTAGTTTTATATATGGGCAGCATGACTGGAGCGCACGGGTACTTACCTATCGCAGATATATAGATGATATGATTTTTATCTGGGACGGACCAGAAAAAGATTTTAAAGATTTTTTACATTTTATGAATCATAATACATGGGGTATTCAACTTACCGACAATTTTAGTACAGAGTCCATCGATTTTCTAGACCTGAAGATACAAGTAGAGAGAGGAGTCCTTAAGACAGAAACTTTCTTTAAGAAGGTGGACGTCAATGGGTATGTGACCTATAGTAGTGGACACTATTCCCCTTGGCTGAATAATATACCTAAAGGCCAACTCCTCAGACTAAGACGTAACTGTACTGAGGAAAGTAGGTTTCAGGAACAAGCCCAAGACCTCATAGATAAATTTAGAGAGAAGGAATATCCAGAGGAAATCTTGGACAGAGCCCTAGAGGAAGTGAAAGGGATAACACAGGCGGAATTAATACAAGGAAAGGAAGGGGATGGGATTTTAGACAGTTTTAGTTTTTGATTTTAACAACCAACATAGAACTATAAAACATATAATTAGAAAATACTGGCCAATATTAAAGGCAGATAAGAATTTGGAGGATGTACTACCATCCGAACCCAGGGTCACTTTTCGGGGTGCCCCCAACCTTAGGAATTCTCTAGTCCACAGCTTTTATAAAGAAAAACCTAAGAAGTCACTTGGCACCTTCTTGGGACAAACAAAGGTTTTTTTTTTTAAATGTAGGATGTGTTATGCTTGTAAGACGCTAAATAGGAAGAGTAACAAAGTTGAAACGACATTTAAATCGGAAAGGACAAAAAAAGAATTTAGTATAAGGGAGCATATGACATGCCACACTAATAATATCATTTATCTTCTAAAATGTCCCTGTAATTTACAGTATGTGGGGAGGACTACACGTCCTCTCCACATTAGAATCAGGGAGCACATTTATAATATTAGAAAAGGTCTGAACTGTCATAGTGTCTCTGAGCATTTTAAACACAGACATAATCAGGACCCCACTGGCCTGGAATTCATTGGGATCAAACGGGTGCCTAGGGATTGGAGGGGGGGGTATTTTATTCGTAAGATCGGACAGGAGGAGATGCGTTGGATCTTCCTTTTAGACACCCTTATCCCATCCGGTCTTAATAAAGATTTTGAATTATGTAATTTTCTATAACCCCCGTATTTTTTTATTTTTTTATTATATTATTATTTTTTTCATATATATATATTTTTTTGATATATATATTTTTTAGTATTCTTAGTATTTTTATAGATGGGTTTTTTTTTATTTTTTATTTTTTACTTTTGACATTTTATCTAGTCTTTTTTGTATACCTCCTATCCACCCCTAATTCACCTGTGGGATCCCAATCAAGGTTTCTGTATATTCATATCTTTGGTAAACGATGTATAGATTTGTTAAGACTGTGTTATTATCTGTATAGGCATCTTTTTATATATTTTCTAATTTATATGCTTGTAGAGACTATTAAACTGATATTCTTGCCATTTTAAGGTTAATATCATATTAAGATTTAAGTTAGATGATCTTCCCCCTTTTTCCTGGATATGTTTTTTGTGACTATCTGGGTATCCGACAAATGTTTACAAGTTTCTGTGCTTGGAAAATTATGTGCACACACAAGTTATATCTAAATCTGTATGCATGATGATCCTTTTATATTGGATATTGAAATTTTTAAATGCGTGTTTGTTTGTTTTTTGTTTGTTTAAAAAAAACCAAAAAAACACACAGGTGGTGAATAAATGCTTTATTTGGGTTTGAAGTAATTATGGACAATGTGTGCAACTTTGGAGAGCTACAAGCCGATTGGATCATGGCTTTGGGACTCCTAAATAAAAGAGGATCTCCAGTCGGAGGAGATATTGCTCGTTTGAGAAAGTCCCAAGAGGCGGGACGAAACGCATCACGTGACCTGGTATCAGGATACAAGGAAGTGAATTGAATACACACACCAGCCAGCAGGACCGGCCCCAGAAGGAGAGAGATTACACTGAACTGTTATCAAACTCCCAATGGTGTGGTGAGCTGCAGCTGGACTGTGCTTTTTTATTATCTGATTATCAGTTGTTTTTATTTTTAATAAATGTTTTTTGCCTGACACTGGAGTCACAGGAGCATTTATCAGATCCCACGTACCCAAGGGGCTGATCCTCCCTGGGCAAGATAGCTTAGAGTGGGGCTCATACCACTCTACATTTGTGAGTTGCATTCTTAAAGAGACAGTTTATTTTAGTTTAAATTTTAATAATTGTATTGCACTAGGAGTGCTTTCTCTGTTCCCTCCCCCCTACTTTTGTCTCCTTAAACTACAGATATCAACTGTACAGTGTAACAGGCTATAAGTATATACACATATACACCTGGGCTTGTAGACACCCTATAAGGGATCACACTTGTTTGCACTGTATCATCTGTTTGTAAATACTTCTCAACACTTGAGGGGTTCTGTACATATGTATGCGCACCAGCACTTAATTGATACATTGTTGCAATTTCCACCGCAGTGGTCTAAGTGTTCGTCTGGGTGGCCGCATTTCTTAAGGACGACCACGAGGTGGCGGCCATCTTGTTTGCATGGACCAAAACCGCGAATAGACTTCAGGGGGACTTAGCCGCGAATGCCCTGGAACTATATTCGGCCTGCAGACTTTGCGGTTCCTGGTCGGTCCTCCAGCAGCACTTAGCCGCGATTCTATGGAACTATTTTTAGCTATGGGACCATGCCTGCTCGGTCAAATAAATGACTTCCAGGAAATTCCTGAACCCCTGAGTTGATCTGGGTGATTTGTGGATATGTTGGTCACTTAGATCAGGGCTATCAGGGGATTTTATGTATTTTTAGGGTACTTTTGGGGTGTTTAAAAAAAGTGTTTTTTCTGTGCTTGATAATTGGATTACAATTAGTACAGTTACTGATCCAATTATATCACAGGCAGAGGGGAAGGACTGTGTACTGTTTGTGGGAGTGTCGTGCCTTGTAACCTTATTTTCATTGGTCTGTGAAGTTGCAAATCAGTCCCCCACAAGGTCCCTGTGGACACACCCCTTGCATGGGGGTTGTCATATAAGGCCAAGTGTGGCTCCCATTAAACTGAGATTTGTTTACTCCTTCATGAAGTCTTGGCTCATGTTTGGGGATTGGAGAGCTATATTCACTCTGGGGATCGCTATAATCACAATACTCCCCTGAGTATAATCATTAGCTCTTATAAGAGCTGTTCCTGCTATGCTCTCTGGACTAGGAGAGGTCTACCCACTGGAAGCTGGATCCCGGTTTTGGGTCCAGGGTGGGTGGGTGGAGGGCGGCGAGATGTAGCTGGCAATACCCTCGACCTTATTTTCTCCTATTCATGTACATTATCTAATATCTGCAACACTCCATTTCCTCTCTCTGATCACCACCTCTTATCGTTTGCTCTCAATTACCCCCTCACCCAACAACCTCAGCCTAACCCCCCTCAGCTCAGGAGGAACCTTAACTCTATTGACCTCCAGCAGCTGTCGGCTGACATTGATTCACAACTGCTATCCATCCCTTCCCTCTCCTGTCCCTCACTGGCCATCTCCACATATAACACTACCCTCACATCTGCCTTGAACACTGCAGCCCCACTCCAAACATGCACCACGAGGAGAACACGACCCCAACCTTGGCATAATAAATCAACACGCTATCTGCAGAGTTGCTCCCGCTGTGCTGAACGCTCCTGGAGGAAGTCTCGCACCCAGGCAGACTATCTTCATTATAGATTCATGTTGCTTTCGTACAGCGCAGCCCTTGCCCTCGCCAAACAGTCCTACTTTTCCTCTCTCATTAGTTCATGCTCCCGCAATCCCAGACGTCTCTTTGACACTTTTAATTCCCTTCTCCGCCCTGCTGTGGCCACCCCCCAAACTAACCTTACAGCTGATAGCTTTGCATATTACTTTACTGACAAGATTGAACAGCTAAGGAAACAATTCTCCCCTCCTTGCCGTTCTCTTTCTCAACCACACATAAATCATGCTTTCCCTACCCTTCAGACTTTCTCCCCAGCTACTGAACAAGAGGTGGCTGCACTTCTCCATTCCTCTCGCCCCACCACTTGCCCACTTGATCCTGTCCCATCTCACCTCATCAGATCTCTCTCCCCTTGTCTTGTGCCTATCCTAACACACATCTTTAACTGCTCTCTCTCTTCTGGCACTGTTCCTGCTGACCTTAAACATGCCACTGTAATACCTATCCTGAAAAAACCATCTCTTGACCCGTCCTCCCCCTCGAACTATCGTCCCATATCCCTGCTCCCTTACTCATCAAAGCTTTTGGAAAGACTTGTCTTTACCCGTGTGTCTCACTTCCTTAATTCCAACTCTCTCCTTGACCCTCTTCAGTCTGGCTTCCGCCCTCTCCACTCTACTGAGACCGCTCTTATCAAAGTGACTAATGACCTAATCTCCGCTAAATCCAAAGGTCACTACTCCATATTAATTCTCCTTGACCTCTCTGCTGCCTTTGACACAGTTGATCATTCTCTTCTCCTTCAAACTCTTCAATCACTCGGTCTCTGTGACTCTGTCCTCTCTTGGTTTTCCTCCTATCTCTCCCAACGCTCATTTAGTGTCTCCTTTTCCAAGGATACCTCCTCCCCTCGCCCTGTCTCAGTTGGAGTTCCCCAAGGCTCTGTCCTTGGTCCCCTTCTATTTTCTCTTTATACTGCCTCTCTTGGAAAACTTATTGCCTCTTTTGGATTCAACTACCACCTGTACGCTGATGACACTCAGATATACCTCTCCTCACCGGACCTCTCCCCGGCCGTCCTGCAACGTGTCACTGCTTGCCTCTCTTCCATCTCTGACTGGATGTCGTCACGCTTTCTCAAACTTAACCTCTCTAAAACTGAACTCCTTGTCTTTCCTCCTCCTAATACTGATCCTCCTCTCTCACTCTCCCTTCAAGTCAGTGATATCCACATAAGTCCATCCCTACAAGCGCGCTGTCTTGGCGTCATACTTGACTCTGGTCTCACCTTTGAGTCTCACATCCAGTTTGTTGCCAAGTCCTGTAGGTTCCAACTCAAAAACATAGCCCGCATCCGCCCCTTTCTTACGCAAGATGCTACCAAGGAGCTTGTCCATGCTCTAGTAATTTCCCGCATGGATTACTGTAACCCTCTCCTGATTGGTCTCCCCAAAAGCCGTACTGCCCCGCTACAGTCTGTAATGAATGCTGCAGCTAGACTGATTTTCCTATCCAGTCGGTCCTCTCACACCTCGCCCCTCTGCCAGTCCTTACATTGGCTCCCTGTATCCTATAGGAGTCAATTCAAAGTGCTAACCCATACATTTAAAGCACTGAACAATTCCAGCCCCTCTTATATCTCTTCACTGATCCAGAGGTATGCCCCTCCTCGTACCCTCCGCTCTGCCCGCGACCACCTCCTGACCGCTGCTCGCACCCGTACGGCCAACTCACGCTTGCAGGACTTCTCACGGGCGGCTCCTCTCCTATGGAATAACTTGCCTACTGCCATCAGACTCTCCCCTAGTCTTCAATCATTTAAGAAGGGCCTTAAATCCCATCTCTTCAGGAAAGCGTATGGCCTCCCAGAGTAATCTCTCCCTTACATACCTGTCCCTATGGAATAGTGCTTTGCTCTCTCCTCCAGCTCTGCTTCACTCCTACTTGATATTTCCTATCCTAATGTTTCTAATACCCCACCTCCTATAGACTGTAAGCTCATTTGAGCAGGGTCCTCTTCAACCTATTATTCCTGTCAGTTTTCTTGTTATTGTCTTATTTATTGTTACATCCCCCCCCCTCTCAAAATATTGTAAAGCGCTACGGAATCTGTTGGCGCTATATAAATGGCAATAATAATAATAATAATAATAACCAAGCTGCGGAGGTTTGTGGTGTTTATGGTGGTTATGGTGTTCCAGAGCAGTAGTTATGGTGCTTGCAAGTACTAGGATGCAGCGATTGATGGAGGTATCCGGTCGAGGTGCCAGGTGGTCCGTCATATAATTGAAAGTAGTTTAGAGGCTGCTGAGGTCAAAGGTGGGTTAATGGGAATATTGAAGCCCCTGAGAATTAGGGATGGAATATTAGAAGAGAGGAAGTAGGGTAGCCAGGCAGCAAAGTTGTCAAGGAAGAGGAGAACCAGGGTGGCGATAAATAATGGCAATGTTAGCAGAGAAGGGTTTGAAAAGGTGAATAGAATGAATTTCAAATGATGGGAAAGAGAGGGAAGGGCGGGTGGGTAGAGGTTTGAAGGAGCAGTAAGGTGAGAGTAGAAACCCTACACCACAACCTTTACATTCAGAGTGTATTGGGTTGTGGGCAGGGCCGGTGCAAGGATTTTTGGGTACATAGGCGAAGATGTATTTTTCCGCTCCCGCCCCCAAAATAACATCTTCACCTACGTGCCTCTTAACCAGCCCCTCTCCCCGTCCATTATTGGTCCCCTCCCTTCCCTGTCCCTTAGTGTTCTTCTAACCTCTCCCCTCTTTTCCCTGTCCCTTGGTGTTTCTCTCCCCTCCCCTCCCTGTCCCTTGGTGCACCCCCCACCCCCTTAGCGGTCGCACTCCCCTTCCTGGTGTGCCTCCTACCTCTCTTGTAGCGTTGCCGAGTGGAGGATATCCCCTACAGGAGCTCCAATTTTCTGTACCTGGCCGGACTGACAGGGAGTGCTCTCTCAGTGAGCACCTCCGGTCAGTCTGGCCGGGTACAGGAAACAGAAGCTCCTGTACTGCGCTCCGCCACGCTACACTCAGTGGTGTATACACACTGACAGTCACACACACTCAATGACAAACACACAGACACACTGATCTGACACACACTCATTCATTGACACAAACACACACTGATTGACACTAATTGACAGACACACTCATAGTCACACACAGAGTCAATGACAAAGATACTCTCACTGATTTGACAGACACTCACAAACACACACTGACAGACACACACAAACACTGACACACTCATACACTCACATGCAACACACGTACAATCACTCACAGACACACACACACACTCATACAATCACTCACAAACACACACTCACACACATACACTCACTCATGCACACATTCAGACACACAGTCAGTCACTCAGACACACATACAGTCACTCACAGACACACATACACTCACAAACACACATACACTCACACACACATACACTCACACACAGACACACATGCACACTCACTCACTCAGACACATACACACACAGACACACATACACTCAATCACAGACACACATACACTCACTCACAGACACACAGACACTCACTCACAGACACACATACTCACTCACTCAGACACACATACACACACAGACACACATACACTCACTCACAGACACACATACAGTCACACACAGACACTCACACACAGACAATCACTCACAGTCACACATACAGTCACACACAGACACACAGACACTCACACACAGACACTCACACACAGACATTCACACACAGACACTCACTCACAGACACACATACAGTCACTCACAGACACACACACACTCACACACAGTCACTCACAGACACACAGACACTCACACACAGACACACATACAGACACACAGACACTCACACACAGACTCACATACACACTCACTCAGACACACATACACTCACACAGACACACATACACTCACTCACAGACACACATACAGTCACATACAGACACTCACACACAGACACACAGACACATCACATACACTCACTAATTATTTTAATAAATACAAATTTTCCACCCAGCCTCCCTACCTGAAGAGTTGGTGTGGATGACAAATCATTCCCTGGGGTCCAATGGGGCTGCTGGGCGGCATGCGGCAGTGCTGTGATCAGACGCGGCGAGGGAGCTCTAATCTCCACGCTCTTCTCCCTCGCGGACTGTCTACTGATGCCGCGGGAGCCGGAATATGATGTCATATTCCGGCTCCCGCGGCATTAGCAGACGGCGTGCGAGGGAGCAGAGCGTGGAGATTAGAGCTCCCTCGCCGTGTCTGATCACAGCACTGCTGCGCCGGGGGTCCAGAAGGTGGCCTGGCAGGAGGGAGAGCTTCCCTCCTGCCGGTCACTGAAATCTTGCGCCCCTGGAGCCCGTGCACCCTTATGGACGCGCCGGCCCTGGTTGTGTGTAAGTTGAAGACCACCAAAGGATAAAGATGTAGGGGTAGTAGTGTCAGAGGGGGAGAGCCATATTTCTGTTAAGGCTAGTAAATCTAGGGAACGAGAGATAAGAGGTCGTGGTGAGCAGTTGATTTTGTAATATTGCAAACAGAGCGTGCATTCCAGAGGGCAGTATTGAAGGAGGATTTAGAGGAAGAGTAACATGAGATGGGTATGAGATTGGTATGGTTCCTTGAGTTAGTACATGTTGGATTTGCTGAGATGGGACCAGGGTTTGGAGAGACATCTCTAGCTGCTAGGAGCAGAAGGATAGAAAGGAAGTAAAGGTGGGAGTAGGATTTGAAAGTTTTGTTATAGGGTATGTATATAGAGGATTTGGGAGGAGTTGGAGGAGATAGGCTGGAAAGGTATATGTAGAGTGTATGGGATGAATAGAGAGGTGAGGGGAGTAAAGTGGAAGTAATAAAGATGGTGTTGCCAGGGACAGATGAGCAGAAGGATAGGGGTATTTTAGTAATAGGAGAAGTTAGTGTGAAAGTGAAAAATAGAAGGGACAATGTTATTTAGAGAAAATGTATTTTGTTATATAGATATTAAGATTATACATATGCACATATTTAATCATACATATATACACACATACGTATGAGTGTTTAAACCATGGTTAAAGCATGCAGTTTGTTAACAATTTCAGGTGAGGAGAGGTTTAAGAATTTGATTGGTGTGTTTTGAAAACCAGCTCCTCTGCACTATCTATAAGTATGGTAATGATCATGGGATGAGGTGGGGTGGAGTGGGGTGGTGTGGTGTGGTGTGGGGAGTGGAGTGGAGGGGAGGGTGGACAGCCTTCCAGAGATGATACCTCTGCTTAGGCATTTCTGCAGTGCTTGGTTGCTTTTGAGTACTGGGTGTTGCTAATATACTGTTATTTGGGGCCCAGTCTGAAATATAAAGTCTGGGTTTAGAAAAAAAAAAACACCATTATGGGTGGGGAGACATGGAGATATTGAGGTAATTAGAGATGAAAAACCAGAGGAGATAACATTTGGGATAAAAAGATATGAAGGATCAGATAGGTGAAAGTCATAAACATCGAACATAAATTTACAAGACTACAAGTAAAAGAAGTAGCACTAGCTAAACACACAATTAACAAAACAAAAATCATAAAGAATAAACATAAACAAGCAAGACTATGAGTAAGGGATATATAATAGTTGTGGTCAGGGAAGAAGGCGTATTATATATGGACCTATACCTCTAATCATAGTATAATATACTAAGTCGGTTGTAGTGTGCCGAAACTGACGTAAGGGTAGGCCTGTACATAAAGAGGGCCAACCAATTAATTGATTTCCTATGTGGAGTGGTGGGTGCGGTAACCGGAAGTAACCAAACGCTGTCAGCAAGGTATGGAGGTAAGTTGCGAGTTTATATAGGTCGGTTGCAACCCCTCCCACAACTCCAGGCTCTGCCTTCCCATTTGTGGTCAGGGAAGAAGGCCGTATATATATGGACCTATACCGCTAATTATTTGATTAGTTTTGGAATGTTGTAAAGACAGTGTGCCAGTCAGGGCCATCTTTAATATGAATAGGACCCTGGGCAAAGCATTTTCTTGGGCCCACTAGGCCCTGCCCCTTCCCACTCCCTCCGCCCACAATTACGCCAAACCCCCAATCACACTGACAGACCTACTGACACATACACACACAGACTGATATATTAAAACATTCGCCGATACATACTGACACACATACACTGACACACAAATATATACTGGCAGACATACTGACACACACAGACACATATACTGACAGATATACTGAAACACACACAGACACATACACTGACAGACGTATTGACACACACACACACAGACATGCTGACACCCACACAGGCATACTGACACACACATACATGCTGACACACAGGCATACTGACACACACGAGCATACTGACACACACGAGCATACTGACACAGACAGGCATACTAACATACACACAGACAGGCATACTGACACACACACACACACTGACATACACACAAACATACTGACACACACACAGACATACACACACACACTGACATACACAGACATTCTGACATATACACACACACACTGACACACACACACAGACATACTGACATACACACAATAACATACTGACACAAACACACACATACTGACACACACACACAGGCATACTGACACACACACACAGATATACTGACATACACACACTAACATACTGACACAAACACACAAACATACTGACATACACACACACAGACATACTGACATACACACACACAGACATACTGACATACATACACACAAACTTACTGACACACACACACACATACTGACACACACACACACACTGACACACACACACACACTGACATACACACAAACATACTGACATACACACACCGACCTACTGACATACACACACCGACCTACTGACATACACACACACACACACACACACACACAGACATACTGACATACATACACAGACATACTGACACACAAACAGACATACTGATATACACACAGACACTGACACACACACACACACAGACATACTGACATAGACATACATGCACACACACACACACACACAGACATACATTTAGCCACCTCCAGGTTCTTACCTTTTTATGGAGGGTGGTTTCCCTGGGGTTCTGTGGCAGGCTAAGGCAGATGGGAGTTATCTTGAAGAACTCCCCTCCTCCTGCCTTTCTCCTCCCGCACGGCTATTATCGCGGTGCTTTATCTTTGTGTTTGTATATGAATTTTGTATCACACAGCTATGTTACATTGCTGCCAGCCTCCACACGTTTGTCTTATTAAGACTTTATAAGTATGTAGGGGCAGCACCCCTTCCTGTCTCATTAGATAAATTTGCCTTTTAGCCGATACCAGCAAGGTGATTTGTATGTGTTATAGCCCTATTCAGGGTTAAGTATGTAGGGGTTTATAAAACACCCCTTCATATCTAATTAGAGATGTTAAAACTTTGTCTGATACCAGCAAAGTTTATTGAATGTTTAGAAGCCCTATAAAGGGTTAAATGTTAAAGGGTTTATAAAACACCCCTTTCTGTCTCACTTTGTCTGATATCAGCAAAGTTTATTGTATGTGTAGAAGCCCTATAAAGGGTTAAATGTTAAAGGGTTTATAAAATACCCCTTCCTGTCTCACTGGAGATTCTTGGCTGATATCAGCATATCTAATGGCTAGTGTAGGAACTCACCTATTGAGGCTTGCCTTGATGTGGCTGGTGAGCTTATATATTCAAATGGCCATTGGAATAAAACTAAAGAGCCTCCATTTTGTTTAAATGCACATGGGGATTTAGGCCAGAGCGCAGGTAACGTTTTCTTGGTTTTACTATGTATTTTAAGCTGTTGGATACTAAGCTACTACTGCTGTAAGTGCGGTGCTTTATCTTTGTGTTTGTAAGGTAAAAAGCTAGCGTGTCGACATTGACTTCTGTCAGTCATTTCTTGGGGAACAAGCAGTTAGGGCACATTGTCTTGGCGTGGGCTCTGTGGCAGGTGGTGCAGACATGTAACAATCTGCAGGCGCTAAAGCTGCAACTGCCCGCGTTAAAATTATTACAAATCTGTGCCTTCCCCAAGAAAACTATTGGCCTACCTAGTTTGTCTTTAAGTGTCCTTTGGTCAGTGTTTCTGGTGCTAGGGACTGCGTAGTTGGAAGACTGGGTCCGTTTGGGCACAAATTGGTGGCATGGGAATTGGATGAACAAATTGCACAAGACGGTGATATGAGCCCTGCAAAATGGCGGCAGAAAAGTTCGGTATCTAAGTGCCTCCAGTCTGTTCTAATATTGAATTGTACCAAGGCTGCTGCTGCTTTGGCAGAAAATGACTTATGGTAATCAAAAAATGTATGGCCACCGTACTTGTGTCCCAGATCCACCAACTTGTGTAAATACAAATCCAGTTCTTCTCTACGTTGGGGAAAACTGTTGCAAACCACATCTCTGTATATGCTGAAAGCTAGGACAAATTCAGGTATTGTTAGTTTCTTGTTTAGTCTGGGATCTCTAGCTTTCATAACAGCTGACAAATCCCCATAGTTATAGGTCTTGTTTTCCACCACGTCTTGAGACGCTATCAATAGGGAGATTAGGTTGACATCTTTCCCCTCTAAAATATCTTTTCTATTGTTAGGAGGTACCAAGTGTGCTGGTGTGACGATGTGGGAGATAGGATTCTGTGTGATTTGTGCCCCTGCTACATTACCCGTGCTGCTATGTGTTCAACTTCTGGGGTGAGATTGATGTCTGGGGCCACGATAATCGGCTCAGGTGCTTCCAGTCTGTCCATTCTCTGGCTGATATTGCTAATGGACGCCAGAATAGATGTCATGGTAGCTTGCAGCCCTGCTAAGGTTTTGTTCACATTGCCCAGAGAGCTGGTTCCTGGTAAAGGGGTATCGGTGTTTGTCATCATAATCCTATATAGCTCTGCTTTCCTTGATGTGGCCGGTTATGGTACCCTCCTACGTCTGAATTTGGCAGCTATTTTTGGGATTGTCCATTACCTCAATGAACAAGGGCTATCTTGATTTTCAGTTGTTGCTGGGGCCGTTGTTGGGGTGGGTGGCCTAGCTGGTGTGCTGGGTGGGGAGACGTCTTCTCCTATGTCGGAGGCGTGAGACATCCTATATGAATGACAAAATGTTTCTTGCAACTTATTAGTGAACTGTAGTAGATAAACGTGCTGCTAGGCCCTGCTAGTTGTCGATTGACAGAGGCTCTATCTATGCGTTGGACGTATGTCTGGGCCACTGAAGCGTTGTGGCGGGAAGGTGGGCCTCTATTAACATATAGTAAGTATACTGGACGTGACTGGTGAGGCCCTCTCTGTACTTTGGGTTGAGTACTGTGAATTCTAACTATGAGTTGGACCGATGGCGATATCCTGGGAAGTATTATACGATTGTCGTGAGAAGTGCTGTTCTTATCCCCAACTATTGTGCCAGTGCCTATGTCAAGCTGTAGGTATAATTCCTTGACTTATACGTACCTGACAAGTGTGTCTCTAGGGCTGCAGTTTTACTGGTATATGCTTAGTTTGCTTGGTGATGAAAGTAATTAAAGTAAGATTCCCGAAATAGACATCCTCCTTCTCCTAAAACCTTAATTTTTAATTTGTATTTTTTTATTACCTGTACTGCAACTAAGCGTTTGATTCTATTTAACTCCTTCTTGACAAGATGTAATGTGCAGTTTATATAACTGCTGATTTGTTATGGCCTTTATTGGCCTTGATGAACCTGTGACCTACAAGGACCTGATGAAACAATATGTAATTTACAACTTTGGACTATTATAGTACTTCACCAGGACAGATTTGCGCATGAGTGCCACCTTAGATATTCCGTAATAACATACCGTATTTTACAGTCAATCCCTTGTGCTGTGATGCTTGTATGTTGAAATTGAGAATAATCCAAACCTGCAAGGACATGACAATACTGTTTATCTTACCCTGTCTACCTGTATTTCCTTCTTTTACCCGTATGCCGTACACATGATACAGTAATACCCTTCGCCTGTACCCTTAAACGTCGCTTCCGCCAAGACTATACATAATTATATCAATGTATATACCTTATAGTTGCAATCTGCCCAAAATGATTGTGCCCGCCCTGCTAATTAATTTAATTAACCTTATATTTTTATACATTGAGTGGTCACTCCGCTGGTCACTGCGTAGGAAACCTCCATAAGAGAAATAGTCCCTACTTTGTCTTTTGTTTTAAAGAAAACTAGAGCAGATAGGAAGAAAAGAAGAACAGATCCTGAGAGAGGGAGAGAAGAGGAATCTTTTGGGGAAAGGTAAGTTTGGCATGACAGTGCCGCTTTAAACAGGCTTAAGCTTACGTCATAGTGAATACGTTATATTAAGCAGTGCGTGAGTATATAAATCTACCTACTGAGAACCAGGGTGAGGCTATCTATGTCAGAGGTGGTTAACTATGATTGGCCCTGGCATATTTGTTAGTCTGGCCTGTGGCTGCTCACTGTAAAATAAAATCCCTACTATCCAGCCCCCACCCCTGCGCGGCTGGTGGGGGCCATAAATTACAATGGGGGGATGGGGACCTACTGTCCTCCCCCCGGCCCCCACCCTTGAGCAGCGGGTTGGGGCCATAATGATAATGAGGGGGGGGGAATACTGTCCTCTCCCCCCAGGCCCCCACCCCTGTGCAGCTGGTGGGGGCCATAAAGATAACGAGGGGGGGACCAACTGTCCTCCCCCTCTCCGGCCCCCACCCCTGGGCGGCGGGTGGGGGCCATAATGATAATAAGGGGGGTGGGACCTACTTTCCTCCCCCCTCCCCCGGCCCCCATCCCTGGGCGGCTGGTGGGGGCCCTAAATCAGATACCCCCCCTCCATCAATGGTGACTAGGGTGTAACGGATCGCCTGGCACCCCGACTTGGTACCTCCGTTAATGGATGCTCCTAGTGCTTCCTGAGGACTCCAAGCACTCTGGCAGACACCATAATCACCGAATCCGAGAAACCTTTAAATTCTCCCAAGCGTATGAATGCTGTAGACCATTGAATAGGAACCATACGAATAGGCTTGTACTCCTAGCAGTCAACTGGAACAGCATACAATAAATCCTTCCCCCAATAATGAGACGACACATCACTTTGAGGGTAAAACAGGAACTCTGGACTGGCTCATCCAGCCTGGCTTTTATTTCCAACTCACACATACAGGCCACACCCAGGGGGAGGCATAAAAGAACCAATGACATAGATGTTACCTCCCACACATCCCCTCCCCTTAGTGTGACACATAATCCCATTATGCATACAGTGTAAAATATACTTTTAAACAACTTTCATAACTTTAAAACCATACATCACATTCACATAAAAATACATATCCACAATCAATCCATTCAGGGGAACAACATATTAAAAAATGGCATGAATCCGACCAGGGGTTCAAAAGTTACTAAAAGTATCTTTTGTTCCTTTCTAGCTGGCAGAAAAACATCCCCACAATGCACCCTGGTTTCCTCCCTTCTGCCCTGGAGTTAATTGGAGAAGTAATCCAATTACCCAGGACTAAAGGCAGACTCCATTAACCACATGGTTGCAAAACAACATAAAACACTTTAAAATACATAAAGTCACATTTACACATAACACACAGACATTTCACCTATCCCCAGATAGCTGGGATCTGCACGCACAAAACTACCGAATAGCGCGCAGATCCTACTCACACAGTACAATTGCCATTGAGCGAAAGTCTTTCCCATAGTCTTTCATTATATGAATAGGCTCCATGGTATGGCTATCTGGGGTATCACATTCCCATAAAGTCTGGTCCATAGTCCAAAGGCAAGAGGCGGGCAATCAGCCCCCTCCAAGGACACGTGGCGAGGTCGGTTTCGCCACACTTCTCCCCTTTACCCCCCAGACTAACAGGGTATCTGACCTCCTGCCGGTCAGTGCCCTGGTTAGTCCAGCAACCCACCCATGAAGCACAAACAGCAGTACCTCCCACCCACAATAACTGGTTACTACACCTGGGTAGAGGAGAACTTTGTCCAGGTCCAGGTGCCTCACCACGGCTGTGTGGGGGACTGGTAGTCTGCCTTGGTGGGTTGCTGAGTGGGCAGAGACCAGCGGTACTCTGCCCTGGTGCCAGCGCTACCACTGAAGTAGCCTGATTGGAGCCTGGTTGTGGGAGGGGGAGACCGACCGTCTCCCCTCTGGGTACACAGCTCTGCTGCTGGAGACAGACTGTCTCCCCTTTGGCTAAACAGCCCTGTCGTGGGGGGGCAGGACCGACCGTCCCTACCCCCTGTGCTGGAAGTGCAGAGACCACTGTCCCATCTGCACAGGTGTGGGGCTTACAGTCTCCCCCTGGTACATTAAGCTGCCGCTGGGGAGAGGTGGTAACCAGCTCCTCTCCCATTAGAACACTCTGCCGCTGGGGAATGGAGACTGGGCTCTCTATTCCCTGTACATTAATGATCCGCCGCTGGGGAGAGGTGGTAACAATATCCTCTCCCATACATACTTCCCGTCTCTGTGGAGGGAGACCGACTGTCTCTCCTCCCAGCACAGAGTCCTGCTGAGGGGGAAAGGGGGCTGGGCTCTCCATTCCCTGCTGGATACTCTGCCGCTGGGGAATGGAGACTGGGCTCCCAATTCCCAACAAATCACACTGCCGCTGGGGAGGGAGGACGGCCCCTTCAGCTCCCTGTAACTTGGGCGCAGAGACCACGGTCCCATCTGCGCTGGTGTGGGGCTTACTGTCTCCCCTTGGTGTGCTAAGCTGCCGCTGGGGAGAGGGGGTAACAAACTCCTCTCCCTTACACACTTTCAGCCGCTGGGGAGCAGGGCTGACCCTCTGTACTCCCTGTAGGCAGGGCGCAGAGACCACGGTCCCATCTGCGCTGGTGAGGGGCTTACTTTCTCCCCTTGGTGAGCTGTGCTGCCGCTGGGGAGAGGGAATAACAAACTCCTCTCCCTTACACACCTTCAACCGCTGGGGAGAGGGGATAACAGGCTCCTCTCCCTGCACCGTAGACTGCCGCTGAGGAGCAAGAACGGCACCTTCAGCTCCCTGTAACGCACACTGCCGCTGGGGATCTGGGCCGACTGCCCAGCATCCCTGTAGGGCCGGTAGAGAGACCGCAGTCCCACCTCCACCTGCCATCTGTGGGTCTTCCCAGGACCAATCCGTGAGGCCCCTCAACATTTGTGAGTAAAGGCCACCTGCTTCCCCACCTGGCAACTCTGGCTGCTGCTGGGGATCTGGGCCGGCTGCCCAGCATCCCGGTGGAGAGACCTTGGTCCCATCTCTACCTGCCTGTTGTGGTTCCTCACAGGACCAGTCTATGAGGACCCCCACTTCGGGTTCCTCCCGCCGCCTCAGGGAAAGACGGCTAACCTCCTCGGATGCAGCCTCTACTCGGCTGCTGTAACGCTCCTGCTGCTGAGCATACTTCCTCTCTTTCGCCAACCGGAATTCTCGGTCCAGCCTTGTGTTTCGCTCGGCCATGACCTGGTTCCAGATCACTCGGCGTGTCTCCATGGGTATATCATCCCCATACTTGGCCACTCGCTGCCTCACCTCGGCCAGCCAATCATCTCCAGAGCCAGAACCTTCCATACTAGTCTGCTCCCAGGGGCGCTGCACGAGTGCTAGCGTTGCCCTCAATTTGTAAATCCAAACAGTGTCTCTGAGCTGCTTTACCTCGCACTAGGACGCCATCCCACCGCTTGCCACCAATGTAACGGATCGCCTGGCACCCCGACTTGGTACCTCCGTTAATGGATGCTCCTAGTGCTTCCTGAGGACTCCAAGCACTCTGGCAGACACCATAATCACCGAATCCGAGAAACCTTTAAATTCTCCCAAGCGTATGAATGCTGTAGACCATTGAATAGGAACCATACGAATAGGCTTGTACTCCTAGCAGTCAACTGGAACAGCATACAATAAATCCTTCCCCCAATAATGAGACGACACATCACTTTGAGCGTAAAACAGGAACTCTGGACTGGCTCATCCAGCCTGGCTTTTATTTCCAACTCACACATACAGGCCACACCCAGGGGGAGGCATAAAAGAACCAATGACATAGATGTTACCTCCCACACATCCCCTCCCCTTAGTGTGACACATAATCCCATTATGCATACAGTGTAAAATATACTTTTACACAACTTTCATAACTTTAAAACCATACATCACATTCACATAAAAATACATATCCACAATCAATCCATTCAGGGGAACAACATATTAAAAAATGGCATGAATCCGACCAGGGGTTCAAAAGTTACTAAAAGTATCTTTTGTTCCTTTCTAGCTGGCAGAAAAACATCCCCACAATGCACCCTGGTTTCCTCCCTTCTGCCCTGGAGTTAATTGGAGAAGTAATCCAATTACCCAGGACTAAAGGCAGACTCCATTAACCACATGGTTGCAAAACAACATAAAACACTTTAAAATACATAAAGTCACATTTACACATAACACACAGACATTTCACCTATCCCCAGATAGCTGGGATCTGCACGCACAAAACTACCGAATAGCGCGCAGATCCTACTCACACAGTACAATTGCCATGGAGCGAAAGTCTTTCCCATAGTCTTTCATTATATGAATAGGCTCCATGGTATGGCTATCTGGGGTATCACATTCCCATAAAGTCTGGTCCATAGTCCAAAGGCAAGAGGCGGGCAATCAGCCCCCTCCAAGGACACGTGGCGAGGTCGGTTTCACCACATAGGGGTCCCCAAGCCCCTAGTCACCCACCCCCCACCCAAATAAAAAATAGTGAGGGGGGAATAAAATTACTACCCTGTAAATAAAATTAAACTTACCATTCAACGTCTTCTTTTTTCTGAAATCTTCATTTTTCAGCCCCCAAAAAGGCCAAATAAAAAGCCATTATACCCGTGGAACTTAAAACAAAATAAAAAATCAGAGCGCAAAAAAAAATCCTGACGAAAAAGAAAAAACCCAAGCGCAAAAACTAATCCATCTTCACCCATGGAGGGCTCCGCGCAGACTGAGCTCCGCTTATAAAGCCTTGCCCCGCCCTGCAATTAGGCTAAGAACACTCTGATTGGTGGGTTTAAGCCAAGCAGAGTGCTCTTTGTCATTTTACACAGCGTGGGAAAATTCCAAAGAACTTTCCCACGCTGTGTAAAATGACACAGAGCACTGTGATTGGATGGCTTGAAATCCATCCAATCACAGTGCTCTGTGTCATTTTACACAGAGTGGGAAAATTCCAAATAACTTTCCCATGCTGTGTAAAATTACACAGAGCACTGTGATTGGATGAATCGAAATCCATCCAATCACAGTGCTATGTGTCATTTTACACAGCGTGGGAAAATTCCAAAGAACTTTCCCACGCTGTGTAAAATGACACAGAGCACTGTGATTGGATGGATTTCAAGCCATCCAATCACAGTGCTCTGTGTCATTTTACACAGCGTGGGAAAGTTCCAAAGAACTTTCCCACGCTGTGTAAAATGACACAGAGCACTGTGATTGGATGGATTTCAAGCCACCCAATCAGAGTGCTCTGTGTCATTTTACACAGCGTGGGAAAATTCCAAAGAACTTTCCCACGCTGTGTAAAATGACAAAGAGCACTCTGGTTGGCTTAAACCAACCAATCAGAGTGTTCTTAGACTAATTGCAGGGCGTGACAAGGCTTTATAAGCCTTCCCCTGCCCTGCAGAGCTCAGTCTGCGCGGAGCCCTCCATGGGTAAAGATGGATTATTTTTTTGAGCGTCGGGTTTTTTCTTTTTCGTCAGGAATTTTTTTTTTTGCGCTCAGGTTTTTTATTTTATTTTTAAGTTCGACGGGTATGATGGCTTTTTATTTGGCCTTTTTTGGGGCTGAAAAATGAAGATTTTAGAAAAAAGAAGACGTTGAATGGTAAGTTGAATTTTACTTTACAGTGTAGTAATTTTATTCCCCCCTCACTATTTTTTAGGGTGAGGGGGGTAGGTAGGGGCGGTATAGCGAGTAGGGGCAGATCATTTACTAATACTTGGTCATTTTTACTTAGTATTAGTAAATGTGGCTGAAAGATCAATTTAGGTCTTTCAGCCTTTTAGTAGATAGCTCCCTGATACCGTGGGAATTAATGAGTTGTCTACTAAGCGGCTGCAAGATGCAGCCACAGCAATGAATAGGATCGGAGTTTAATTCATTAGAATGAAATTCCGATCCGAACAAAGTCCTGAATTGCGTTCTAACACGAATGGAGAAATTCTGCAGTTTTGCCGGCATCCTGCCTAAGTGACAGGAAGCATCGCGGGAACAGATAGGAAAGCAAAGGATCATGGGAAAATTGCTGTGACCACCGGAAATGAAGCACACTTTGCTCCTCCGCTGGTCACCGCTGGTCACTGCGTAGGAAACCTCCATAAGAGAAATATTCCCTACTTTGTCTTTTGTTTTAAAGAAAACTAGAGCAGATAGGAAGAAAATAAGAACAGATCCTGAGAGAGGGAGAGAAGCGGAATCTTTTGGGGAAAGGTAAGTTTGGCATGACAGTGCCGCTTTAAACAGGCTTAAGCTTTCGTCATAGTGAATACGTTATATTAAGCAGTGCGTGAGTATATAAATCTACATACTGAGAACCAGAGTGAGGCTATCTATGTCTGAGGTGGTTAACTATGATTGGCCCTGGCATGTTTGTTAGTCTGGCCTGCATGGTTTTCTGGCATGAATACAAGTAGCATGTTTCAACTATATTAGTAGTTAGACTAGTTTGCACTAAAACATGGAAGACTGACAGTGGGCGATACATTCGACTAAAAAAGGCCTGATGAGGGGGACCTAACAGGGATTAAACTGATAAGAATAGTACTACTTAACACACCACTCCTATCTGGTGGCACATTAGATTGCATGCGCAGTGCCCCAAATTTTAAGTAGGAGGACCGACCAAGCATCTTTTTTCCATCTCCCACTTCTTAAAATAGATGCCATATACACGTCCCCTGATAGGGGACATAACAGGGATTAAACTGATAGGAATAGTACTACTTAACACACCTTATAATAATGCAGAGAGAGGCAACGCAGAGAGAGGAGTCTGAAGAAGAGGAGTCAGAGAGGAAGGTGGCTTTAACCCCTTAAGGACACATGACATGTGTGACATATCATGATTCCCTTTTATTCCAGAAGTTTGGTCCTTTAAGGGGTTAAGGAGGTGGAAGACCAAACACAGCAGGCGTCCCAGAGGGCTTGTTGTCACCTTTCGGGGACCCTTGGTGTTGTACATGGCTGGGTGGAGGAAGAGACCTTCAATTACATCAGTGAGGACAAGGAATGGGACATGGCTAGCTTGGTATCCAACCTTGTGCAAATGGGGAGTTTGCGGTTGTGCAAATTGACTGTTTGCGGTGCGTTAGACGGGGAGTTTGGTCTGTCACTGTGAAGCGGGCATAACCCTTACACTACCTGATCAATACAACATCATACCTGATGTTTTAAAGCACGTTATTCCAAACAATTTAGGAATGTTAGGTGATTTATGCCCTTTATGGATTAAAACCATTCTCTGCATCAACTATGTAATTTTCCATGGGAGTTTTGCCATGGATCCCCCTCCGGCATGCCACAGTCCAGGTGTTAGTCCCCTTAAAACAACTTTTCCATCACTAGTGTGGCCAGAAAGAGTCCCTGTGGGTTTTAAAATTCGCCTGCCTATTGAAGTCTATGGCGGTTCGCCCGGGTCGCCCGTTCGCGAATATTTGCGGAAGTTTGCGTTCGCCGTTCGTGAACGGAAAATTTTATGTTCGCGACATCTCTATATAAGATAACTCAATGGGAAAAATGTTATGCTTATTTAAAAAGGAAAAAATAGATATGTTCTTGTCTATATGTAACATAATAGCTGATACCCATTATGGGAGAATACTGGCAATTAAAGCATGGAAAGATGATCTTAAAAGAGATATTAAAATGGAACACTGTTATTATGGCCTAAACGTTACAAATAAATGTATGCATTGTATGAACTTATAGGAAAATGTATTAAAGGTAATGAATCAATGGTATTTAGTACCCACAAAACTAAAAGCAATAAATCCTGGTAGTACTGGAATATGTTGGAGATGTGATAAGAGTATGGGCTCCTACATACATATCTGGTGGAAATGCCCAGAGATTAAGGAATTTTTAATATTTATTTTAGATTAATGAAAAATTTGGAAGCCCCAACAGTGAATAATAAATCAAAATGTGCTTTACTGCATATGATAGATAGAATTATAACTGAGAAATATCTCATTCTAATAATTCATGTAATGATGGCCTCAAACGTTGTTATAGCCAGAAAATGTTAACAGCAAATAAAGCCCAATATACAAGAACTTATACAACAGGTTAAATATCAGATGAAAATGGAGAAAGGATCAAACTGACTTAGTGCAAAGGCCAGACAGAATACTAGAGAAAAAAAATAGAATTAAATTAAATATATATATATATATATATATATATATATATATATATATATATATATATATCTCCTCTAAAAAGAAAGACAGCACTCAAGGACTTGAACGTAAAAATAATAGGCGTTTAATCCAAATTGTCAACGTTTCAATTCACAGCAGTGAACTTTCCTCAGGACATCTGAATATATAGAAAGTTATGAACTCAGCAAATTATATCAACTTGGTCGAGAGTAGATTATAAAAGTTAAGAGAAATATACCATGTCAATTAGCAAGATATATGTTTGATGTACTGTTGTCTGTGGATATAAAATGTGAGCTATGTACTATATAATGTATTTGATAAATTTCTAATAAAATATTATTAAAACCAAATAAAAGAAGTGTCAAAATAATCTAAATAGCCTGTGATGTCTACTTTATATAAATATATACTTGTGTGACAATTTAGTTTTTTTGTGATGGCTACTAAACTTACAAGACAAACATATCAACTTCTAAAATTGTTTCACATTAAAATGTTGTTTTAGTCCTTGTATTTTATGACCTGTAAATTTCAAAATAGTTGAAATCTCATACATATTATGTACTCTATAAATCAATTTATTTTGAATTACTTTTAATAAGCTGGACATATTATGCACACATTAATATTGCATAAACTGAAAAAAATGTATTTTTTTTTTCATTTTTTTTTATAAATAATGAGAATTTATATATTTACACCCTGTTCCAAATTATTATGCAAATGATATTTCTCATTTACCTAAATAATTGATGTAAATAACAGTCAGCATAATTCTCATGTTCTCAACTATTACAATTAAAATTTTATTGAACAGACCTCCTAATGATAACAGTATTTTTTTTAAACATAAAAAACTCACAATGCACTGTTCCAAATTATTACGCACAGCAAGTTTCAAAACACTTTATAGGTTGTAAAGAACTGAAAATTGTCATTTGTTGTGTTTGCAGAATATTTACTGAAATCAAAAGCTATTTCATTCAAACTTATAACAACATTTGAACTTTTTAAACATTTTAACAGGTCACGTTACATTTTAACATAGGACCCAGTATTTGATAGCAGCTTAACAAGTCTTGCATCCATTGAACTTGTGAGTTTTTGGACAGTTTCTGCTTGAATTTATTTGCAAGATGTCCCAGAGCTGCTCTTTGGATGTAAACTGCCTCCCACCCTCCTAGATCTTTTGCTTGAGGATGCTCCAAAGATTCTCAATAGGATTGAGGTCAGGGGAGGATGGAGGCCACACAATGACGTTCTCTCCTTTTATCCCCATAGCAGCCATTGATGCAGAGGTATTTTTGCAGCATGAGATGGTGCATTGTCATGCATGAAGATGATTTTATTACGGAAAGCATAGTTCTTTCTTCTGTACCAGGGAAGAAAGTGGTCAGTCAGAAACTCCACATACTTTGCAGAGGTCATCTTTACACCTGCGGGGACCCTAAAGGGGCCGACCAGCTCTCTTCCCATGATTCCGGCCCAAAACATGACTCCACCACCGCCTTGCTGACGTTGCAGCCTTGTTGGAACAGGGTGGCCGTCCACCAACAATCCACTACTCCATCCATCTGGACCATCCAGGGTTGCACGGCACTCATCAGTGAACAGGACTGTTTGAAAATGAGTCTTCATGTATTTTTCTGCCCAATGCAGCCGTTTCTGCTTGTCAGCATTGGTTAGTGGTGGCCGAATAGAAGGTTTATGCACAGTTGCAAGGCTCTGGAGGACTCTACACCTTGATGTCAGTGGGACTCCAGAGGCACCAGCAGCTTCAAATATCTGTTTGCTGCTATGTAATGGTATTTTAGCAGCTGCTCTCTTGATCCGATGCATGGATCAGGCAGAAATCTTCCTCAATGTGCCTTTATCTGCACAAACCCGTCTGTGCTCTGAATCAGCCACAAATCTCTTAATAGTACGATGATCTTGTACAGCATCCATTTTAGATTCATTCTGAAGCTGCATTCTTAGATAGAGGAGGGAAAGTGTAGCTGCTGCTCATTAGATAGGGAAATTGATAGCTAGGCTAGGGTATTCAGTGTCCACTAAAGTCCTGAAGGACTCATCTGATCTCTGGTGTAAGAACAGCACCCCAAAAAGCCTTTTTAGGGCTAGAACATCAGTCTGCTTTTTTTCCTGTGTAATCTAATTGCAGTTGCCTGCCTGCCAGCTTCTGTCTCAGGCTCACAGTGGATACTGTGCCCACTTGCCCAGTGCCACCACTCATATCTGGTGTCACAATAGCTTAAGCTTGACATTTAAAAACAAAAAACTTTTTTCACTGATATAGATTGAATAGCAGTTAGTTGTCTTCAAGCGGGTGTCAGGCCTTCAGCGTGTACTCTGCCAACCTCTGCAAGTGCACTTTGCCACTCATATCTGGTGTGACTTTAGCGTGCCTTTAAAAAGAAAAAAAAGATTTTCACTGTAAGCTAATAGCAGTTAGTTGTCTGCAAGTGTCTGGGTGTCAGGCCTTCAGCGTGTACTCTGCCAACCTCTGCAAGTGCACTTTGCCACTCATATCTGGTGTCTCTATAGCGTGCCTTTACAAAGAAAAAGTTTTTCACTGTAAGCTAATAGCAGTCAGTGTCCTTAAAGCGGGTGTCAGGCCTTCAGCATGTGCTCTGCCAACCTCTGCAAGTGTACTTTGCCACTCATATCTGGTGTCTCTATAGCTTGCCTTTACAAAGAAAAAGTTTTTCACTGTAAGCTAATAGCAGTCAGTGTCCTTAAAGCGGGTGTCAGGCCTTCAGCGTGTGCTCTGCCAACCTCTGCAAGTGTACTTTGCCACTCATATCTGGTGTCACAATAGCGTGCATTTAAAAACGTAACACTTTTTCACTGTTATAGATTGAAAAGCAGTTAGTTGTCTTCAAGCGGGTGTGTCAGGCCTACAGCGTTTACTCTGCCAACCTCTGCCACTGCACAGTGCCACTCATATCTGGTCTATGTCTCAGGCATTACATGGACGTACGGAGTGATGATGATGTTGTACCCACTGCTGCTTCCTTTGCTGAGTTGTCAGATACAAGTGAAGCGGTTGATAATGACGATGCGTCCATGGATGTCACGTGGGTGCCCGCTCGGCAGGAAGAAGAACAGGGCGAAAGTTCAGATGGGGAGACAGGGAGGAGGAGACGAGTTGGAAGCAGGGGGAGGTCGTCGCAAGGAGCTAGTGGCACAGTCAGACAGCATGCATCGGCACCCAGGGTCAGCCCGACAGCACGCCAATCAACGCATGCTGTGTCCACCACCAGAATGCCGTCATTGCAGAGCTCAGCAGTGTGGCATTTTTTTGTGTGTCTGCCTCTGACAACAGCGATGCCATTTGCAACCTGTGCCAAAAGAAACGGAGTCGTGGGAAGTCCAACACCCACCTAGGTACAACTGCTTTGCGTAGGCACATGATCGCACATCACAAACGTCTATGGGATCAACACATGAGTACAAGCAGCACACAAACTCAAAGCCGCCATCCTCCTCCTGGTCCAGCATCTTCAGCCACGCCAACCACTGCTGTCCTCCTTGCCCCCTCTCAACCATCCGCCACTCCGTCTCCCGCCTTGAGCAGTTCCCGCTCATCTGCCCACAGTCAGGTGTCTGTCAAGGACATGTTTGAGTGTAAGAAGCCAATGTCAGAAAGTCACCACCTTGCCCAGCGTCTGACAGCTGGTTTGTCCGAACTATTAGCCCGCCAGCATTTTTCGTTGATATGCATTTTTATTTCTTCTTAGATAACAAAAAATTCTGAGACGACATTGGCAGGGCTATTCACTATTCAGGGTCACTTGGCAGATATGGATTGACACCTGTCCTCAAAGCCCCTGATACACACTGACAAAGAGCAGAATAGAGACTCTACCCCTACATAGGGTCACTTGGCAGGTATGGATTGACACCTGTCCTCAGAGACTATGATACACACTGACACAGAGCAGAATAGGGACTGTTCCCCCTACATAGTGTCACTTGGCAGATATGGCATGGTCGTGGGAGGAGGAGGATGACTTTCACCTCTTCCCCTGTTAGATTCCCGTTGTGCTGTGACATCACCCTTATACGCTGTGTAAAGCATACTTTTTAATTTATTTTGCAAATGCTGCATCCTTTCCGACTTGTAATTTCGTAACATTTCTGCCACTGTCTGCTTATACCGGGGGTCTAGTAGCGTGGACACCCAGCACAGGTTGTTCTCCTTCAGCCTTTTTATACGAGGGTCCCTCAACAGGCACAACAGCATGAAAGACCCCATTTGCACAAGGTTGGATGCCGAGCTACTCATTTCCCGTTCCTCCTCCTCACACAGAGCAGAATAGGGACTGTTCCCCCTACATAGGGTCACTTGGCAGATATGGATTGACGCCTGTCCTCAAAGCCCCTGATACACACTGACACAGAGCAGAATAGGGACTGTTCCCCCTACATAGGGTTACTTGGCAGGTATGGATTGACACCTGTCCTCAGAGACCATGATACACACTGACACAGAGCAGAATAAGGACTGTTCCCACTACATAGGGTTACTTGGCAGGTATGGATTGACACCTGTCCTCAGAGACCATGATACACACTGACACAGAGCAGAGTAGGGACTGTTCTCCCTACATAGGGTCACTTGGCAGATATGGATTGACACCTGTCCTCAGAGATACACACTGACACAGAGCAGAATAGGGACTGTTCCCCCTACATAGGGTCACTTGACAGATATGGATTGACACCTGTCCTCAGAGCCCCTGATACACACTGACACAGAGCAGAATAGGGACTGTTCCCCCTACATAGGGTTGATACCAGAGAAACTGACGGAAGCCGAGCACAGAGAGATGGACACAGGTTTCTTCGGAAAGGATTCACCGACCGGGACTCAGAGGGACTAATGTCACCAAAATACAACAAGATCTGAGCCCCGAACAACAGTGTAGGTCCCTTATATAGGCATATAACTCCACCCATAATAAGCTTCACCCACACATACTCTTAACCAATCAACAGAACAAAGACTAACTTCCTGTTCGACCACATGGCTTACCTAGCACAATGGAGGAGGGGAATACTATACCCTGTATTCTTGCAAATGCTCCGTACACTACTGATTGTATCGTTGCCACGTGCAACCAACCGACCGATACATCAGTATATGCACGTACACATACCATGTGGCAATCTCGGCCTACTGAATTTATTTTTACCGAGATTCCACCACATTCCCCCCTTTGATGCTTCTGATATTTCGCAATTCCAGATGCATCACTTAACCATAGTTTGCTTATACCTCAAGTTGCCATAAACCAGACCAGACTTTGCGACTCCCTAAAGATACGAATCCCTCAACATTCCTCTTCCTGTACTAGTTCTCCTTGATTAAGAGCCTCATACCTATAAATAGCCATTATCTGTGCAGCAGCCTTTCTCTCTGCTATATTCTCTATAATGCTCTGCACAGACCTAACTACCAAAGGAATCAGACACGGCAGGAGAAGGCAGAGCATCAAGATTAGCATGACTCCACCTACCAATGCCTTGAGTCCTCCAAACTGCTCATACCAGTTACCAAACCAACTACTCGGATTATACCCTTTCCATACCTGAGTAGGTACATGTGCTAATTTAACCATATGGCTAGTAAGCTCAGCTATTGCTTGCCCTTCATCATCTATTTGAAGACAACAATTGCTTAGGTTAAACTTCCCACATACACCTCCCTCTACTGCCAATAGGTAATCCAAGGCTAATCAATTTTGGTAAACGGCTGTCCTCATCCTAGTATTATGTTTTGCTAGGAGATTGAGCGCTTGCGATGTCTCATTGGTAATGATCTCAACCACTGCCTGTAACCTTATAATACGGTTGAGCATATATATTGGGGTTCTATATCCAAAAGTACCATCCTCTGCCCACGTAGCTGGCCCATAATAATCTATAATACGCTGGGGAGGCCACTCATTATCCCATGAACCTATCTCTAGGGGTCCCCTTTTCTTTCTATGATTCACATCATATACCTTAACTCCCAAAGTCTCTCCTGTTTCAATTGGAAACAAGAATAAGGATGGTTTGAGCATACCTAATACACATGCCCCTTCCCAGTCCTGTGGTAACTCCGAATAGGCTTTCTTACCACAGATCCATTATAAATTTGCTGGGGCTTTCCAACTAGAGGTAGCAGATAAGTCAAACCACACATCCTTTAAATTGGTATAACTTGCAAACGGGTTAGGTGGTTCTGAGACATTTGAAGCTGACCACCAAGTTGTATCCTTTGTATCATCATCATAAGCTTTTTGCCCTAGACAAGTCAATTCTCCTACAGATGTATTAAACATTATTCCTTTCCTTGCTATGCAAATATAACCTATAATGGAGGTCATTAATCGCCACTCAGATTTACCTCTAACACTCATTTGATAATCAGCTTGAGAAGATGTTATCTGTTCAATTGTCTCAGAACCGGAATACATTACCTCCTTTGCTTCCCATGGCCATTGGTCTCCCATATTAGTACCTCCACACACATAGCAGTTGGTTACATTAAGACTACCAGCAATACTCTCGGCTAAATCAATGAACAAGTTCTTAGCATTATGGGGGATCTTATTTTCTACACTCATCTCCTCGTAGAAGGAATGGAAAACCTGATGAGTTTGGGCTGCTACAGTATCGGTCTCTATCCCTATAAATAATATTGTCCCAGGATCCAAACCTGTTCCATATATCTGGAACCCAAATAAGTTTCCGAACCTGTCTATAAACTGTTCTGGGTCATTAAAAAGTATATGGACTGGGTTACACTCCATAGACTTACAATATGGTTTGGTAGGCAACTTAGTAACAATCATATCCCTATCTACTGTCTGTCCCCAAGTTGCCCACCCTACACAGGACCAATATGGACAATAATTATAATCTTTATTTGGGCATTTTGGATCTATATACTTGTTCTTACTACTGGGGCAAATATACTTATCATTAGACCCATACGCTCTTTCCCATTTAAGATCCCCACATACATTCCACGGTTTTCTACCACCTATCGCCTTACATGTATAAAATAGCAGAACACCCGAAGAATGTACGGTTTCTAGTATTGTCTTGTTTATCAGGGTCCCCTGTGAGTCTCCATTCTGAAGGGTCAACCAAATTGTACGGGGTTCATACTCTGGGCTAAAACACTTAGGTTCTCCTGCTCCTAAATGGCACACACTATAATCTATACCTAAGTATCTTCACTGAGATACATGTCCTTTACACTCATATTGTGAATGCCAAATAAGGGTCTGAGAAATATGATTACCTGTTTTTGTAGTCTTAATGCAAACCTCACAGCCTGGTGTGTCGGTACCTCTACCTTCCTGAATAATTAAAAACACAAATATACACATTATCAAATACATTTCTCCTAACATCTTTGTCCTAATTCTTCGTCCGTGCGATGGCACCTCAGCTTCCAGGATGTAAGGGCTGCAGGAATGGAGTCCTTCAAGTCCTCTCTTCCCTTCACAGAGGTCCCTTCAAGACACTCTGACTATGTAACGTAGGTAGGTGGTCAGGCTTTATTATGGCCGTCAAAACACCTACTTGGTGATCTCTTTGATTACTCTAGATGTCCCAATATCTCCTTGTCACTCCGACTGAGTTGCACGCTTCAACCGGATCTTGCAGGGATTCTCTGGATCTGGTGTAGCTTGCCAAGAATCTACTGCTGCTGGTTTAACCCTGGAGTGATGAATCCACAGAGTCACTTCGGCCACCTTTATAGCTGTTGGGGTAGACAAAAGAACAACATAAGGACCCCTCCACTTTGGCCGCAACGGTACACTGTTCCACTCCTTTATCCAAACTTGATCTCCTGGATGATAACAATGGACAAGTGGATAAATATTCACAGGTAATCTATCTTGTACCCATTTCTGTACCTCCTCCATAGTTTTACCCAACTCTACAACCTGCTGCCGGGTAATTCCTTCTCCCAACTGACTCAAATCCCCCCTTAAGTTACCAAATACAGGAGGTGGACGCCCATACATCATTTCAAAAGGTGAGAGACCCATCCTTCTGGTAGGTGTACTAGGAATGCGCAACAGAGCTATTGGCAAAATAACATTCCACTTATGTTGAGTTTCTTGACACATCTTTGCCAATTGGTTCTTAATAGTTCTGTTCATCCTTTCCACTTTCCCTGAGCTCTGAGGCCTAAATGCCGTATGAAGTTTCCACTTAATACCGAGCATATGAGTCAGTTGTTGTAGGCACTGGTGAACAAAGGCTGGACCATTATCCGATCCTATAGAGCATGGTAGTCCATATCGGGGTATTATTTCCCGCAACAGAAATCGCACAACTTCTCCTGCTTTCTCTGTACGAGTGGGACATGCTTCTACCCAACCTGAGTAGGTACATACAACTACTAACAGGTAACGATGTCCACCGGATTTAGGCATTACCGTATAGTCTATTTGGAGATCGGACATAGGGAGTCCTCCCATATACTGGACTCCCGGTGGTTTCACTGGACCTTGCCTTGCGTTGTTCTTAGCACATATCACACATCTTCGTACAATGGCTTGAGTCAAGTTGGACAATCTTGGTATGTAGAAATGCTTCCTAAGAGATTCTTCCATACTATCTCTCCCGGAATGTGTCCCATTGTGATAATTCTGGACAATTTCTACAGCTAGCGATGCTGGAATAACTATTCTTCCATCTTCTAACTGATACCAATTATTCTCCAGGTACTTCCCAGGTTCAGTCTTTAACCACTCTTCTTCTTGAGCTGTATAAACTGGAGTCCATTGAGACAGAGGGGTCGGTATGAGAGCAGCTATATGCTCCACATACTCCTGTTGTCCTGATTCAGCGGCACGCTTGGCTGCATTATCTGCCATCCGATTTCCTTTTATTACATCATCATCACCTTTCAGATGCGCTCGACAATGTATGATACCAACTTCTTTCGGTTCCCACACGGCTTCCAATAGTTGTAGTATCTCAGCTGGGTACTTGATTTCTTTACCCTCTGAGTTCAGTATTCCTCTTTCTTTATACAAAGCTCCATGGGCATGAGTTGTTAAAAACGCATACTTTGAGTCCGTATAGATGTTCACCCTCAATCCTTCAGCCAATTGTAACGCTCGTGTGAGTGCGATTAGTTCTGCCTTCTGTGCCGATGTTCCTTTTGACAATGGCCGAGCTTCTATCACCTTGTCTATGGTTGTCACTGCATATCCTGCATAGCGAATCCCTTCTTTCACATAACTACTGCCATCCGTATAGTACTGGACATCAGGGTTCTGGATGGGAAAATCACGAAGGTCCGGCCTACTTGAGAACACTTCATCCATCACCTCCAGGCAATCATGTTGACTCTCAGTAGGTTGTGGCATAAGGGTAGTTGGATTCAAGGTATTGACAGTCTCAAGATGCACTCTCGGGTTCTAACATAACATAGCTTGATACTTAGTCATGCGGCTATTACTAAACCAATGATTGCCTTTATAGTCTAGCAACGTCTGTACTGCGTGCGGGACTCGCACGTAGAGTTCCTGACTCAGAGTGAGCTTATCAGCTTCGGCTACCAGCAGGGCGGCGGCAGCTACGGCTCTTAGACAAGGTAGAAGACCACTGGCCACTGCATCCAATTGTTTGGACATATATGCAACAGGTCGTTGCCATGATCCCAAGTACTGTGTCAATACTCCCACAGCCATTCTTCTTTGCTTGTGTACATATAAGTAGAATGGACGTGTATGATCAGGTAGACCTAATGCTGGGGCGCTCATCAATGCCTTCTTAACATCCTCAAATGCCTTCTGCTGTTCAATAGTCCACAGGAAGGGATTGTGTTCTGTACCTTTTATAGCTGCATAAAGAGGTTTCGCCAATATCGCATAACTGGGAATCCATATCCTACAGAAGCCTGCTGCCCCCAAGAATTCCCGCACTTGTCTTCTATTCTTGGGTATTGGTATTTGGCATACAGCTTCTTTTCCCTCTGGCCCCATTATCCTTTGACCTTCAGAGATATGGAATCCCAGATACTTGACAGTTGGCAGACACAACTGGGCTTTCTTCCTGGACACCTTGTATCCTGCCTTCCAATGAATGTGCAGTAAATCATGTGTTTGCTGACATATTTCTCTTGTAACTGCCGCTATCAACAAATCATCTACGTATTGTAATAGTACACACTCTCCTGGGATGGACTTGAAATCCAGTAAGTTTTGACTTAAAGCTGATCCCAATAGGGTAGGTGAATTTTTTAACCCTTGGGTCAATCTTGTCCAAGTCATCTGGCGTTTCGAGCCCGTTACAGCATTTTCCCATTGGAATGCAAAGATACACTGGCTTTCCGCAGCAATTCGTAGGCAAAAGAAGGCATCTTTGAGATCCAAAACTGTGAAGTAGGTAGCCCCACCCGGATTAAAGCAAGCAGGTTATATGGATTGGGCACAACTGGATGTATACTTACTACCGCATCATTGACTGCTCTCAAGTCCTGCACAGGGCGATACTCATCTGTCCCGGGCTTTTGAACAGGCAACAATGGGGTGTTCCAGGGGGAAGTACAGAATTTTAGGATACCATACCTTATGAACTTATCCAAATATGATTGTATGTTCTTCTTGGCCTTTTGTGGGATATGATATTGTCTTAAGCTCACTGGATAAACCCCAAGCTTTAGTTCAATACGAATAGGTGGAATATTACGAGCAGGTCCTGGTGGGTTATTCTCTGCCCATACTCCTGGTACATTAAACAAGGATTCATCACTCTTAGGGTTTTGGCTGGTCAACACTGTATAAAGTCGCCACTCTTCTTCCTTTGGTACTGATATCGTCATTATACCTGAAGGTCCATTGAACTTCAAAGATGTTGTTCCGTTAGGCAGAAATTTTATCTGTGCTTGTAATTTTGATAACAAATCATGTCCTAGCAGTTGGACTGGACATTCAGGCATGTAAAGGAACTGGTGTTTCACTACGTGGCCTCCCAATGTACAGAGTCGACTTTTAAGAACCGGTTTAGCGGCACTCCTTCCAGTTGCTCCTATTACGGTGATAGTTCTTCCTGAAGGAGGAGCGTCTAGGTCAGTCACCACCGAATGTTCAGCACCAGTGTCAATCATGAAAGAACTCCTTTTTCCCCCTATTGCTACATCAACCATAGGCTCCGCTCGGCCAAGGGGGATGGAGCCCGGTCGGTATCAATAGTCTTCCATGACAGTGTCAGCCAAACCCACAAAGTCCCTCTCTCTCTCGGGGTCTCTGCGCTGCTGGGTAATACCTATCTCCACTAATGCTTCCTCTATTATTCCCACTATTTCCTCCAGGGCCTCCTCTTCCTCTCGCTCTGCCTCTATAATTCTCTCATACTGTTCCCTTCGTGGACACTCACTTCTCCAATGCCCTTCTTCCCTACAGTACGCGCATTGGTTCCTACTCAAAGGTTCCCCATTCCATTTACTCTCGCCTTTATCCGTTCCCCTATACACTTCCTTTTCCCTTCTATCTACGCCTGCGATAGCTACCGCTAGCATATCTGCTTTCCTTCGCATCTTTCGCTCTTCCTCCTTTTTCGTCTCTGTCTCCCTATTCATATAGACCTTATTTGCTATTTCCATTAGTTGGGTTATAGACATCCCTACAAACCCTTGTAACTTCTGTAGCTTGCGCTTTATTTCTCCGTAGGCCTGGCTGACAATAGCAGAGTTAACCATCCGGGAATTCTCAGGAGCCTCTGGATTAAAGGGGGTATACAACCGGTATGCCTCCAGTAATCGATCATAAAAGGCACTGGGCGATTCATCACATTTCTGTAATACCTCATCCGTCTTAGACATATTAATCGCCTTTTTCCCTTCAGCTTTCATGCCAGCAATAATAGCGTCCCTGTATGCTTTTAAATGGGCCATGTCTGCGCCATTGACATTCCACTCCGCATCAGCATTTGGATAATGGGCTGCGGCCCATGCTGCAGGGTTGGCCTGATTTTGTGTACGGGCCACTTCTTCCAGTGCTTTAATTGCCGCCTGATTTATCCGTGTCCTTTCCTCGTTATTGAACAATGTCATAAGCAATTGCTGGCAATCAGCCCAAGTGGGATTATGTGTCTGGATTATGGAGGTAAACAAATCCGTCATGGCTTGAGGTTTATCGGTGTATGAGGAGTTATGGGTCTTCCAGTTAAATAAATCAGTTGTAGTGAAGGGAACATAAACGAATACAGGATCAGCGTGTTGTAACTGGCCTTCACCGTTAATATGTGTTGGGCCCGGTGTCAGTCGGAGAGGCATTTGATAATGTCGAGGTTGGAGGGTACCGGTCAGTTGTTGGGTTAGTATGGGGCTTCGTTGAGAAATGTCAGTTAGGGGTTCCGGTCGAGGGGTAGTAAGACAGTAGTCGTCTTACCTCCTCGTTCCTGAACCTCGTTCCTTTTTCTTTACTGAGGGGGAGGTCAGTAAGTAAAATATTCCGGGCCGGGCTGGGAGTAGCCTGACCAGGAACTAGAAATGATGTCAAATCTGGATAGGTGGGGTTAACAGAGGTAGGTACCGGAAGGGGAGGGTTTAGAACAAAAGGGCTGGACTCTGAGCTAGAGGAGGGAGTAGGAGGGGACAACGGGGCAAGGGGAGTAGCGTTACCAACTGCACCTCCTCTTCCTCTTCCTGTAGAGGAGGAGTAAGGGAGCGGCATGGGGATCTCTGACTCAGGGGGCGTGTCCAAAATGGGCGTAATTACGGCCTTAGTGGACAAGCGAGTTCTGGCCACCATGAGGCGACATTGCGCCTCGTGGCATACCCGGATCCATTTTGGCAAGTCATTTACGGCCTGCTTCCAACAGTCAATATACGGAAACTGGCCGTAAAGTTCAGGCCTACCTGATACAGCCACGTGTACACGCTGCACCAGATTAGGATCCAAACTGCCACGTGGTGGCCATGCAGCCAGCAAAGTAGGCCATTCCCTACTACATAAAGTAGTCAGGCGTGTTGGAGACATCTTTACCCCAAAATCACATACATTATATCCCGTTTTAAAGTTTTTCAACATACATCCTAAGGGATCCATAACCGTTGAATCTGACGCACCCATAATTAACAATGAAGCGTCGTCTCCAGAAGAATAAAAAAAAACACACTTCCAACGGTCACACCCGTTCCCTTGGCAACAGCACCACGTGGTACAGTTACTAGGCGAAACGCACACAACAAAACACTCAGGGAATTCACGTACACACACAGCTGTTACACCAGTCACTAAATAACTATTACTATGTCTTTTGGCGAAATTATACAATTACCCAAGTTATAATTCTCTGTATCTGAATTACCAGTCTATAACACACCCCAGTAACATCGTCTTTACAAACAGTAGTTACAGTACGGTTAGCATTGGTTAGAGTACAATTTAAAGTCACAGTTCAATTAGTAGTGGTTTTGGTGTTAAACATACAACATAAACGACAGTTGTTAGTAGTTATTTACAGTATCAGTAGTTATTATACATGGTTATGGTACCGTGCGCTATAATACAGTTACACACTATTCACACTCTCGCTAGATGGCAGAGCTCACGCTATCTAGCAAGATATACACTCTACTACAACAATCTTTAACACATTTACAATTCCCAACTAATCTATTGGCCAGTACCTCGATGGACGACCTAAAACTATTTACATCTGTTTTGGTTAGCCACGCTGCCCAAGCACCACATATAGCGAACTAGAGGGCGGAAATTACAACAGTACCCTCTTAGTCTATCTACTCTATCAATAGTCTAGTGGGTTCCAAATTTACATGCCTTCCCACTTAGCCAAGATAGGTTGAGATCTAGCGAACCGAATTTACACAGGCGCCGCTTAGTCTCCCGGCCCCTCCGACCTAGCAAACGTAATATACACCCTAGAACGCTAGTCTAGACAAGACACCGGTGTCCGGCTTGGGCTATTTACACAGGACCCAGCCTGACTCCAATACCAAAATTAAACGGGCTGACTACAGGGCGTTTAATTACGAGCGGTGCGCCTTCGCTCCTTCCCTCCACTGGAGGGGGCCAATTCCATACACAAATAACCCCTTATGGGCCTACCGCACAATCGGTATCCAATACCCCTAGTGGGTCCACCGTCTAAAACAGTAGTCGTCTTACCTCCTCGTTCCTGAACCTGAGTTCACACTCATCGACGGGGACACCCCAGCACTTACTACGTAGAGGCCGATCTCCTGGACAACAGACCAGTGGCGCCGAAACGAAAGGAGGTCCACGCAAAAGTTCAGGGGTACAGCCGTAGAGAGCGTGGGCAAAGATAGACCGTCTCACGCCTCTGCTTCTCAGCTACCGTTGAACGATGAGCTTCACGGCCAATGCACCAAATGATACCGGAGAAACTGACGGAAGCCGAGCACAGAGAGATGGACACAGGTTTCTTCAGGAAGGAAGAGATCTTTATTCGATTCACCGACCTGGACTCAGAGGGACTAATGTCACCAAAATACAACAAGATCTGAGCCCCGAACAACAGTGTAGGTCCCTTATATAGGCATATAACTCCACCCATAATAAGCTCCACCCACACATACTCTTAACCAATCAACAGAACAAAGACTAACTTCCTGTTCTACCACATGGCTTGCCTAGCACAATGGAGGAGGGGAATACTATATCCTGTATTCTTGCACATGCTCCGTACACTACTGATTGTATCGTTGCCACGTGCAACCAACCGACCGATACATCAGTATATGCACGTACACATACCACGTGGCAATCTCGGCCTACTAAAATTATTTTTACCGAGATTCCACCACAGGGTCACTTGGCAGATATGGATTGACACCTATCCTAAGGATCCCTGATACACACTGACACAGAGCAGAATAGGGACTGTTCCCCCTACATAGGGTCACTTGGCAGGTATGGATTGACACCTGTCCTCAGAGACCATGATACACACTGACACAGAGCAGAATAGAGACTGTTCCCCCTACATAGGGTCACTTGGCAGATATGGATTGACACCTGTCCTCAGAGCCCCTGATACACACTGACACATAGCAGAATAGGGACTGTTCCCCCTACATAGGGTCACTTGGCAGATATGGATTGTGGCGAAACCGACCTCGCCACGTGTCCTTGGAGGGGGCTGATTGCCCGCCTCTTGCCTTTGGACTATGGACCAGACTTTATGGGAATGTGATACCCCAGATAGCCATACCATGGAGCCTATTCATATAATGAAAGACTATGGGAAAGACTTTCGCTCCATGGCAATTGTACTGTGTGAGTAGGATCTGCGCGCTATTCGGTAGTTTTGTGCGTGCAGATCCCAGCTATCTGGGGATAGGTGAAATGTCTGTGTGTTATGTGTAAATGTGACTTTATGTATTTTAAAGTGTTTTATGTTGTTTTGCAACCATGTGGTTAATGGAGTCTGCCTTTAGTCCTGGGTAATTGGATTACTTCTCCAATTAACTCCAGGGCAGAAGGGAGGAAACCAGGGTGCATTGTGGGGATGTTTTTCTGCCAGCCAGAAAGGAACAAAAGATACTTTTAGTAACTTTTGAACCCCTGGTCGGATTCATGCCATTTTTTAATATGTTGTTCCCCTGAATGGATTGATTGTGGATATGTATTTTTATGTGAATGTGATGTATGGTTTTAAAGTTATGAAAGTTGTGTAAAAGTATATTTTACACTGTATGCATAATGGGATTATGTGTCACACTAAGGGGAGGGGATGTGTGGGAGGTAACATCTATGTCATTGGTTCTTTTATGCCTCCCCCTGGGTGTGGCCTGTATGTGTGAGTTGGAAATAAAAGCCAGGCTGGATGAGCCAGTCCAGAGTTCTATTTTTACCCTCAACTTGAGTCCTGTCTCTTATTGGGGGAATCTGCTACAAGGGATTGCTATGCTAGGCATATTCCCTTGCTATAATCACTGAGCTCTTGTAAGAGCTTGTTCCTGCTTCATTCTGAAGGGAGATAGCTGCAGCCTGCGGTGCTTATGGTGTCTGGTGGAGTGCTTGGAGTCCTCTGGAAGCGCTAGGAGCATCTTTCAACGGAGGTACCCAGTCGGGGTGCCAGTGGATCCGTTACATGGATTGACACCTGTCCTCAGAGACCCTGATACACACTTAGAAAGGAGAAAACAGAAGAAACCTGGAAGCCTGAAAGGGGCACTCACAGACAAGGGGTTAACCCTAAGGGAACTACAAAAGTAGTATACACAGAAAGGAGGAGGATGAGTGCCCACGTGTAATTAATACATAACTTTTAATAAAGCCCTTAAAATCAAAGTGGAAATCACCACCAACAGTGTAACAAACTTTGGTAAAAGAGGAACTGTACAAAAGTTTTCAGTGTCCTCAGAACAAAAAATCTATTGCGCAAAAGATAGATATTTGCCCAAATCGAAGATATGAATAAGATTGTATGCAAAAGCCACTCAAATTAGCGGCAGCAGTACAATTAATTATTCATAATGGCATATCTACAATGATACTTATACGATCCTAGTATGGTATAATAAACTGATGTGGGGATAGCCACCGTCGAGGTAATAAAGGTTATGAACACTAGTAAATGAGGAACTGTTCAGAAGTTTGCAGTGGCCTCAATGCTGAAATCTATTAGCACAAAAGCAATGTTGCCCAGTAGATGACTGTTTATGAAGATAGTATGTTCGTACCTATACGATTTTGCTGCACAAACAATTAATCATACATATTGACATAAGGTCTATACGCTTTTGGCTGCACAAACAATTACTCATACATATTGTAAATAATGGCCAAAGATGCACGGGTACAGCGTTAATCTTATTAAATAAGTCGTAATGAAAGGCTGAGACCTCCTACATGGAGATCGCTAATCTGCCCACAGCTTGTATATAACCCCTTAGTTAACAGTGTGTCAATGTGCTAATGGGGTTCGTATGACATGGCCTTAGATGGTGCCTAATAAAAGCCTAATATGTTCAGAGTATGTCGGGGATCAATCACGGTCATCAGTGAACCCCAACAGCATGTTAGAAGTATGATTAGTAATTAGCCTTTAGTATAATGTATAATGTTTAAGTGAGATATGTGGATCGCCACCGTAATAGTAAAACGTAAAATACGGGAGGAACTGTTCAAAAGTTTTCAGTGTGCTCCGTATAACAGTCTATTGCGCAAAAAGATTTTTGCTCAAATCACTAGGCGGCCTTGGATGGTGCCTAGTAGAAAATCTTATAAATAAATAAATATATACCGGGAAAGGTTACAATTGACACAAGCTCCCAGTAACAACAATTGTAAGTGCATAAAATAAACAGACTAACAACTGAATGGGAGGGACATGTATACAGAACCAGCAGGGTAGCCTATGAATAATGAGATGGTACGGCTAGCTCGTAGCCGAAACAACTTAGCCGTGGGTTCTTGTCCCTGCCACAAACAGCTGGAAGTCAGCTCGAGAGCCAGATGCCACATAGACCGTGGTACGGAAAGGTAAGATGTAGCAATGAATGGCAGCGGCAGTGGATCATCGAGAAGCCCCTGACACGCGCGTTTCGCCCGCAGCTCATCAGAGGGGAGCCGATGTGCAGGAACTGAACCGAAATTTAAAGGTAGGTAACGAGGATTCATTGGTGGAGTCCCCAGATACGTCATAAGTGATTAGCCTATCATGATCCAGCTACGGAGTAATGTAGCTGAAATGGTCCGACTACGGAATAATGTTACTGAAATGGGGTTAGAGACCAATTAACCCCTTAAAGGAAATACTAATAAGAAACATAGGAGCACAGAACAAGACAACATTTATGCCCCGAGAGACAAATGAACCCGGGCATAGCGTTGTTGTGGCTTATCCTATATATTTGATAGTCCATTCTGAGAATAAGTATAGAGAATGAACAATATTACTGCTTGTATCATAGAAAACAGATGCCCAGACCCAAGGCTTAAGAAAGTGTGACTGGTACCCATGCAAAAGAGCTCATGTATGGAGAAGATAGAGTTTTTAATATATATCAGTTATAGCTGTCGGGCACATAATGGCTATGTAGGTATATCGATGGTGACATATCAGAAAGGTACCCGGCCCAATGGTCACAGGTATTGTCCTATTTGAGTAATGTATGGCTCCTCAATTAGACGAACCATAGTGTACAGAAATTCAACCCTGAGCAAAAGATTGGGGTATGGAGACCCAGGCAAACTAGTGGATAAAAGGGGTAAAATTAAATTCTTCGTTCATACCCCCTGGGGTTAAAGTTCTGAACTCATAGATCCATTTGGATTCTTTTTGGAGGAGGGTTAGATTAAAATTCCCTTTCCTAGAGTTCAGAGTGATTTTCTCTAGGGCTTGGAAGGACAAATGGTTGGAATTGCCATCGTGAAAGTGGCGAACATGGTTCGCTACGGGAGTACTTAGATTGAGATTTGTGACAGAGTTAACATGCTGGAGGATGCGTCTCCTAAATTCCTGATACCTTTTCCCAATATATTAGGTACCACATGAACATGTTATCACATAGACGACCCGAGTGGTGCTACAGTTGATAAATTGTTTCACTTTGTATTCTTTTGAAGTTTGGCTACATCTTACTACTTTTGAGGTTTTAATGAATTGGCACGCCTTACAGTGGCCACATTTATGAGTCCCCATTGGAGCAGTCAGCCAATTTTTTGAAGGGGTTTTTCTTTCCAGATGGCTGTGTAGCAATAGGTCTCTTAAGTTCCTTGATCTACGTGCCGTAATGTTTGGGTAAGGAACTAAGTTGGTATCTAGATCCTTATCATATTGCAAGATAGGCCAGTGTCGAGTAAAGATGTCCTTAATAGGTTGCCAATTGGCATCAAACGTTCCAATACATCTGATCATTTTGTTTGTGGAGGTTGGTCTAGTTGACCTGAGGCTGGTACTTCTTTCTTGTGTAAGAGCTCTTTGGAAAGCTTTTTTAAGGATCCGGTTAGGATATCCTTTATTTTTGAACCGGATTCGTAGTTTGTTGGCCTCAGATCGAAAGGACTCGTCACTGGAGCAGTTTCTTCTTGCTCGCAAGTACTGGCCATATGGAATCCCGGCTTTAAGTCGGTGCGGATGAAAACTTTGCCAATGTAGGAGGCTGTTTGATGCAGTACTTTTCCTAAAGAGCTCTGTGTCAACTGTTCCATCTAGATGGAGTAGAAGCCTAAGATCTAGGAATTCCAACTGTGTCTCATGGATTACATATGTCAGTTTGAGTCCAATTTGATTGTCATTCAACTCATTAACCATGTTAGTGAAAGTTGGAATAGAGCCAGTCCAGAACAACAGGATATCGTCGATGTATCTAATCCACTTGTGGATATACTGATGATATTGGCAGATATCTTTAAGTGTTGTCTCTTCCCACCACCCTAAATATAAGTTCGCATAGCTGGGAGCACAAGCTGTGCCCATCGCAATGCCAACTAGTTGCAAGTAGTAGGTGCTGTCAAAAACAAAATAATTATGGGTTAAGATGAACTCCAAGATTTCTAGTATGAATTTGATTTGATCAGAGTTAAATTTACTGGATTTGAGTAGGAATTAGGATGTGGCATGCAAGCCTATTTCATGTGGGATGTTGTTGTATAACGATACAACATCCAAACTTGCAAGTAGAGTATAGGGAGGAACCACTAGGTTTTCCAACATTAATAGCGCTTGTTTGGTGTCCTGAACGTGTGATTCTAAATTGATGACAAAGGGATGAAGTAGTTTCTCAATGAACTTGCTTGCTTTTTCCGTCAGGGAGTTGTTACCGGAAATAATTGGTCTACCAGGAGGATTAGTGAGACATTTGTGGACCTTCGGAAGGCAGTAGAAAGTTGAGATGGTTGGATAGTTGTTGGGAATCATAAATTGGAATTCTTCCTTCGTAATTATGTTCATTTCTAGTGCTCTAATTAGCATAGTTCTTAGTTCTGTAAGGAACACGCTGGTTGGATCCTGAGGGAGTGCTCTGTATTGATTAGTATCTTTCAGGTGTTCCATACACATGTCCAGATACATTGTTTCATCCATCAGCACTATATTTCCTCCTTTGTCGGACGGTTTTATAATTAGGTCTTTGTTGCCAGTGAGTTCCCTCAATGCTTCCCGTTCTACTCTGGTCAAGTTATCCCTGATTTTCTCCGGTGGTGGAAGTGATTCTACACATTTGGTCGTCATCTGGACAAATAAGTCTACACTTGATATTTCTTTGAAGTTAGGGGTGTACCAGCTCAGGGGTTTGCAGTTAGTAAGAGGCTGTTTGTCATCTTGTTCTTCAAGGAGGGACACCATTGTTTTGAGGTCTTGATATTCTTCGTAGGTGAGGCCCAACTCTTTGGCTAATTTGATGTCTTTTCTTTTATGTGTGACACTCAAAGCCAATTTTCGTCCAAAGAGATTGGTGTCTTTCACCCAATCGAATTTGTTGGTAGTGGGAGATGGGACAAAGGACAGACCTTTGTTAAGCAGGGATTTATGCTTGTTTTCTAGATTAAAAGTGGATAAATTTATGATCAGGTTATCATCCATTGTATTGTGGTTCATTGATTTTTGTATCCCTCCTTGTTTATTTTGTACCCCCATCTTTTCCTGTCTCTGAGTTTGCCCCGTTGGGGTTGGGGCCAGTCCTGGTCTAAAAAAGACGCTCCTGTTTGAGAAGGTATGAAGGGGGTCGGTGTATTGCTGACTGAATCTGAGGTATGGGAGGGTTGGGTGTCTGGAAAAGATACCGTTTTATCGGCTGGTTTCAAAATACTTTTCCTTTGTTGGTAGTTGTAAGTGGTTCTAATGTTGCTTCTTCCTCGCCTTTGGGAGCTAGAGTCAGAATTAGACCAGTCACTGTCCTCTGATGTAGAGTTATTTTTGCTACTGAATCTCTTCCTGTAATTATATCTTGGCCTAAAGATAGTGCCCTCCTTGAAATCCTTGTGATCTCGTTGATACTTCAAGTGTTTTTTTTCCCTGATATGTTTCTTAAAGCTGTCCAAATTATTATTTAGTTTAGTCTCCATAGATTTAAAATCAGAATGAGTATGAAAGGCTTTAATATTCTTAATTTCAGTTTGAAGGTTCAGATTGACAGTTTCAAGATGGGATTCTTCTAACTTGATTAGAAATTCCATTAATCTAATAGAACTGTCAATTAGAATGTTGTTCCATTCTTGAATTTGAATATCGGTTTTAACTTTTTCTGGTCTTGAGATGTCGGACCTAAGCCCTCTGGGGACTAACTTGTCCTCGACATATTTGCATAGGCTGGTAATTTCCCAATGTCCTTTAATCTGTTGTTTGGATAAATTTTGAATATCAAAGAAACTATCGTTGATATCATTTGTATTGTGTTTGATTAAAGGTTCAAGGGAAAAGACATTGTCAATGTCTATAGTGCTGATACACACTGACACAGAGCAGAATAGAGACTGTTCCCCCTACATAGGGTCAATTGGCAGATATGGATTGACACCTGTCCTTAGAGACCATGATACACACTGACACAGAGCAGAATAGGGACTGTTCCCCCTACATAGGGTTACTTGGCAGATATGGATTGACACCTGTCCTCAGAGCCTCTGATACACACTGACACAGAGCAGAATAGGGACTGTTCCCCCTACATAGGGTCACTTAGCAGATATTGATTGACACCTGTCCTCAGGGACCCTGATACACACTGACACAGAGCAGAATAGGGACTGTTCCCCCTACATAGGGAACTTGGAAGGTATGGATTGACACCTGTCCTCAGAGACCCTGATACACACTGACACAGAGCAGAATAGAGACTGTTCCCCCTTCATAGGGTCACTTGGCAGATATGGATAGATACCTATCCTAAGGATCCCTGATACACACTGACACAGAGCAGAATAGGGACTGTTCCCCTTACATAGGGTCACTTGGCAGATATGGATTGACACCTGTCCTCAGAGACCATGATACACACTGACACAGAGGAGAATAGAGACTGTTCCCCCTACATAGGGTCACTTGGCAGATATGGATTGACACCTGTCCTCAAAGCCACTGATACTCACTGACAAAGAGCAGAATAGAGACTGTTCACCCTACATAGGGTCACTTAGCAGATATTGATTGACACCTGTCCTCAGGGACCCTGATACACACTGACACAGAGCAGAGTAGGGACTGTTCCCCCTACATAGGGAACTTGGAAGGTATGGATTGACACCTGTCCTCAGAGACCCTGATACACACTGACACAGAGCAGAATAGAGACTGTTCCCCCTTCATAGGGTCACTTGGCAGATATGGATTGATACCTATCCTAAGGATCCCTGATACACACTGACACAGAGCAGAATAGGGACTGTTCCCCTTACATAGGGTCACTTGGCAGGTATGGATTGACACCTGTCCTCAGAGACCATGATACACACTGACACAGAGCAGAATAGAGACTGTTCCCCCTACATAGGGTCACTTGGCAGATATGGATTGACACCTGTCCTCAGAGCCCCTGATACACACTGACACAGAGCAGAATAGGGACTGTTCCCCCTACATAGGGTCACTTGGCAGATATGGATTGACACCTGACCTCAAAGCCCCTGATACACACTGACACAGAGCAGAATAGAGACTGTTCCCCCTACATAGGGTCACTTGGCATATATGGATTGTAACGGAATGCAATATATCAGCATACGATATCCGTTGGTACATCTAGGAAATCCACAGTCAGAGTAGAAAGCAAGGCAATATTCCCAATCCTCCCAATAACCGGACGAAACACAGTTTGGGAGTCAACTAACTCGGTTTATTCACAGGCAGCATATTTATACAGTTCCCCATGCAAGGGGTTTCCAGACAGTAATTCCAGGGGATTTCTCCCACCATGCACTGTGACTTTCCCAACAGGCCTTGCTGCACGAGAAAGATACTCCCACTAAAATGGACGACTAAGTGGATTATCTCCTCGTGCAGCAAAACCGACAATTGACATTAAAATACAGAAATTACACAATATTCGGTACTTTGCAATAGTTGAACGTTCGGTAGATAGCTGGGGTCGGAGCGCACACTTTGGGAGAATACCGCTCTGATCCCAGCTGAATTGACCGAACGCCGCACATAATACAATAAAACATTAAAGTGAGTTTAAAAGTACCGAATAAGTACGGGACATACAATGTACCGAACGCGGGACTCCCGAACGCTCTGGAAGTCCAGCGGCGTTCAAATCATCGAGTAGCCGTTTTCAGTTCCAGGCTCTCGACGACCGAACACCGCTGCAGGGACAAAGGATCCAAGATGGCCGACCGCCGCATGGTCGGTAGTGGATCGACGGCCACCTCGGAGAGCCCTTAATTACCGATTGCAACAATGTTGCAATCGGTGAATTGGTACCACACGACTTGGGAATGTGTGGTCGACCTGGGGAGCCCGTATTCGTACGGCGAACGGCCAGGATAGCCGTGTTTCGTCGTATGAATGCTTGGTGTGCTGGCAGCATACGGCTGCCAGCATGCGAACGGCCACCATACGGTACATACACAGGTTAAAATACACAGTACATATTCAGCCTACGGACAACCTTTAATAACTACAGTCCAGAAGTGGCTAGTTTTGCCACAATGCTCCCCCAGAACCAAGCCGGCATACACAGTCTGATCCCAACGGATCGGCTTGGGGATGTCCGGGAGAGTACTCACAGATCACTTCTCGAGTTCAGTCTGTCTGGATAACCCGTCAGCGTTACCGTTTTGTTTTCCTGGCCGGTAATGGATAGTAAAGTCAAAGGGCTGCAGCGCCAAGCTCCAGCGCAGCAGCCTGGCATTGTCTCCAGACACACGGTTTAGCCACACTAACGGGTTGTGATCTGTGAGTAAGGAAAAAGGTTGTCCGTACAAATAGGGCTGTAACTTTTTAAGGGCCCACACCACGGCCAGGCATTCTTTCTCGATGGCGGCGTAGCTCACTTCACGAGGCAGCAATTTGCGGCTTAAATATGCTACGGGGTGTTCTCCGCCATCGGCTCCCACTTGGCTCAGTACTGCCCCCAATCCAAACATTGAAGCGTCTGTGTGAACAAGAAATCTTTTAGTTGGATCAGGAGCAGTTAACACAGGAGCATTGGTGAGAGCAGTCTTGAGTTGTTGGAATGCCTGCTCACACTCTGGGGCCCAGACAACCAGTCGGGGAAGGTTCTTTTTCGTCAGGTCGGTTAGGGGTTTGGCGAGGGTGCTATAGTCAGGGACAAATTTTCTGTAATAGCCGGCTGTCCCTAAGAACGCCAGCACCTGGGTCTTAGTCCTGGGGGTAGGCCACTTGGCTACGGCCTCAATCTTGGCTGGCTCGGGTCTCTGCTGCCCACACCCTACACGGTGGCCCAGATACTGTACCTCGGCCATACCTATGTGGCACTTGCTAGGTTTTAGGGTTAACCCAGCCTCCCCAATGCGATCTAGGATCGCCCCTATGTGGTGTATGTGGTCTTCCCAGGTCTGACTAAAAATGGCTATATCATCTAGATAGGCACAGGCATACTCCTGAAAACCATCCAGTAGCCGATCTACCATCCGCTGAAAGGTAGCCGGAGCGTTTTTCATTCCGAAAGGCATGACCTTGAACTGGTACAGGCCAAACGGAGTGACAAACGCCGACTTGGGGATGGCATCCTCGGCTAGGGGAATTTGCCAGTATCCCTTACACAAGTCAATGGTAGTGAGATACTGGCCCCTTGCCATCTTGTCTAACAGCTTGTCTATCCGGGGCATCGGGTAGGCGTCAGACACCGTCTTGTCATTTAGCCTCCGGTAGTCAACACAGAATCGGGTGGTGCCATCCTTTTTAGGTACCAGGACTACCGGCGATGCCCAGGGGCTATCGGAGGGTTCGATAACCCCTAGCTGCAACATTTCGTCTAGCTCGGCTTTCATATGGGTACGGACGGATTCTGGAACCCGATATGGAGCCTGGCGCATAGGGAGCTGCCCCGGGGTCTCCACTCGGTGGGTGGCTAGCGGAGTGTATCCAGGTAAATTGGAGAAGGTAGTCCCCTTGGCGACAATCAGCGCCTGTACCTGGGCACGCTCCTGGGGGCTTAGCCGCTCCCCCAGCTGGACTCCCCGGGAGGGCTCTATCTGCTCCTCGGGTTCTAGTAGGTCGGGTAAGGGTAAATTTTCCTGATCCTCTAAGGAGGAGGCACAGATTGCCGTCACATCCTCTATCCTCTCATGGTAGGGCTTGAGCATGTTCACGTGAAGCATGCGTCTCTTCCCTACCCCTGAGCAGGGGCCGATCACATAGGTAGTGTCGCATCGCTGCTCCACTACCTGGTATGGGCCTTGCCAGATGGCCTGCAGCTTATCTGTGCGGACGGGTTTTAAGATCAAAACCTTCTGTCCCACCTGAAAGCTGCGGTCCCTGGCTCCTCTATCGTACCAGCGTCGCTGGCGTTGCTGGGCCGCCTGGAGGTTGGTGTGTACAGCCTGAGTCAGCGCCTCCAGACGGTCCCGGAACTCCAGGACGTATGATACGATAGGGGTTTCGTTAGTGGTACTCTCTCCCTCCCAGTGTTCCCTAATCAAGTTCAAGGGTCCTCGCACCCTCCTCCCAAACAGTAGCTCAAACGGGGAGAAGCCTGTCGACTCCTGGGGGACCTCTCTATAGGCAAAGAGTAGGTGAGGCAGAAACCTCTCCCAGTCCTTGTGGGTTTCCCCGAACGTCCGAAGCATCTGCTTCAGCGTCCCGTTGAACCGCTCACATAGTCCATTGGACTGGGGGTGGTAGGCGGAATTAACGATTGGCTTAATGCCACACACCTTCCACATATGTTGAGTAACTTCGGCCGTAAATTGGGTACCTCGGTCCGAGATTATCTCTTGGGGAAAACCTACTCGGGAAAATACCTTCATTAATGCTTCGGCTACGGTCTCAGCGTGAATATTAGAGAGGGCCACGGCTTCGGGGTATCTGGTGGCGTAGTCCACTACAGTTAGGATATACCTTTTGCCAGAGGGGCTGGGTTTTGGCAGGGGACCTACGATATCCACTGCTACTCGGCTGAAGGGTTCGGCTATGATGGGCAGGGGGCATAGTCTGGCTTTGTGGCGATCCCCTCGTTTACCTACCCGCTGGCAGACGTCGCAGAAGGTGCAATATTGGCGCACGTCCTGAGAGATCCCGGGCCAGAAGAAGGCATGGGTCAAACGGTATCGGGTACGGGTCATCCCTAAGTGTCCTGACAAGGGGATGTCATGAGAAATTCGCAGCAGCTCCTGTCTATACTTCTGGGGTACCACTAGTTGCTTATTAGTTAAGGTGACAGACCCCCCCACATCTTTGGCCGTGACACGGTATAGCAGCTCTCTCTCCCAGATGAACCGCTCCCCCTCTAACCCTGCTTGGTCGGTTTGTGCCCGGTCCCTATATACTTGGAGAGTGGGATCGGTCTGGACTTCGGTCGCAAAGGTAGTCGGGGTATCCCAGGACATGGAGGTCAGTTGGGGAACATGGTCTCTTACCTGAGCCTCAGAGTGCGTTGGTGTAGCCGTGGTGCGAGCCTGTTGCCGGGTGGTTACGGGAAGGGCCTCCTGGTACGGAGTCTGGGGAATAAAAGCGGAAGTCATTTGGCCCAAGTCATTCCCCAGTACAACATCGGCAGGTAAATTCTGCATCAGCCCTACTTCTACGGTCCCCTCTCCCACACCCCAATCCAAATGAACTTTGGCAGTAGGTAGCCGGTATACTGCTCCCCCGGCCACCCGTACTGCCACGGAGCCGCCAGTGTGGGTTGCGCCTGGTACCAAATGTGGTGCAACCAAAGTTAAAGTGGCTCCCGAATCCCGGAGCCCTTGCACCTCCTTTCCCTCCAGGGTCACTAGCTGCCGATGGTGCTGTCGGTTGTCGGTGGCTCGGACTGACATTACTTCGTGCAGCACCCCTAGAGGCTCCTCAATTTGAGCGCTCAGCACGTCTTGGGTGGCGGGTGCTACCTGATAATGGTGCGCAGCAGCCCTGGGTGCCAAATTTTGTCGCACCTGATTCCAAGCTTGCCGGCTCCGGTTTTGGGTGCACTCTCGAGAAATGTGCCCCCACTGCTTGCAGGTGTGACACTGAATGTTAGCCCTGCCGTTGTATCGGGAGGGGGCTGGTGGAGTATTCAGTGCCGGCCTGTGCAGGGGTGCGGTGGGGCCGGTAGGGGTAAAATTATTGGGTGGCCCTGTAATCCGAGGGAGAGCCTTATTTTGGGCCCCGTGATGTCTCCTGGCATCAAAATGTTGATCCGCCAATTTAGCGGCTTCGGGTAGGGTGAGTGGTTTCCGGTCTCTCACCCATTCTTGTGCTTCTGGGGACAAACCATTAAAAAATTGTTCCAGCAGCATTAACTGCCTCAACTCCTCCATGTTAGTGGCGTTGCTGGCCTGTATCCAGCCTAGCGATGCTTGGTCCAGCTTGTGCGCCCATTCTGCGTGAGAATCTTTCTCAGGCTTGCGCAAGCCCCGGAATTTCCGCCGGTATGCCTCTGGGGTAATAGCATACCTCTCCAAGATTGCCCTCTTTACTTTAGGGTAATCCTTACTGTCCTCTCGGGGTACAGCACGGTAGGCTTCAGCTGCCCTACCCGATAATTTGCCTGCCAGCAGCGGCACCCATACTGCGGGCTCCAAATCGTGCAGATCGCACAGCCGCTCAAAGTCCTGCAAATACCCATCGATTTCGTCCTTTTCTTCACAAAACGCTTTAAAGGCGTGATGTGGGACTTTGGGCTTGACCTGTCCGTAGGTGGAGGCAGTAACAGACTCTGCCCTAGGCGGGGTTGCTGGTGTGCTGGTCGCCATCAGATAATCTTGTACATCTGATACCATCACGGTCAGTATTTCCAGCGGTACTGGTTGCGGTAAAAACTCCAACCTGGTTCGCAGCTCTTTTTGGAATGGGGTCTCTTCCTTGGCTGGTGGGGGTGTAGCGCTGCGGGCTCGGTCTCCCTCCATCAGTTCAGCGATCAGCACAGCCTTAGACTTGTTGCTGGCTATCTTACCCCTGGCTTCCAGTAGCTCTTTTAAAGTTTGTCGTTTTAGTATGGTATAATCAATCTCCATACGAATTGCCCTTGCTTTCCTTGTTCGGTCGTTCCAGTTTCCACGAACGCTGCTTTTTCGGCTGTAAGGTTCGGATCCCGTCGCTTGCCACCAATTGTAACGGAATGCAATATATCAGCATACGATATCCGTTGGTACATCTAGGAAATCCACAGTCAGAGTAGAAAGCAAGGCAATATTCCCAATCCTCCCAATAACCGGACGAAACACAGTTTGGGAGTCAACTAACTCGGTTTATTCACAGGCAGCATATTTATACAGTTCCCCATGCAAGGGGTTTCCAGACAGTAATTCCAGGGGATTTCTCCCACCATGCACTGTGACTTTCCCAACAGGCCTTGCTGCACGAGAAAGATACTCCCACTAAAATGGACGACTAAGTGGATTATCTCCTCGTGCAGCAAAACCGACAATTGACATTAAAATACAGAAATTACACAATATTCGGTACTTTGCAATAGTTGAACGTTCGGTAGATAGCTGGGGTCGGAGCGCACACTTTGGGAGAATACCGCTCTGATCCCAGCTGAATTGACCGAACGCCGCACATAATACAATAAAACATTAAAGTGAGTTTAAAAGTACCGAATAAGTACGGGACATACAATGTACCGAACGCGGGACTCCCGAACGCTCTGGAAGTCCAGCGGCGTTCAAATCATCGAGTAGCCGTTTTCAGTTCCAGGCTCTCGACGACCGAACACCGCTGCAGGGACAAAGGATCCAAGATGGCCGACCGCCGCATGGTCGGTAGTGGATCGACGGCCACCTCGGAGAGCCCTTAATTACCGATTGCAACAATGTTGCAATCGGTGAATTGGTACCACACGACTTGGGAATGTGTGGTCGACCTGGGGAGCCCGTATTCGTACGGCGAACGGCCAGGATAGCCGTGTTTCGTCGTATGAATGCTTGGTGTGCTGGCAGCATATGGCTGCCAGCATGCGAACGGCCACCATACGGTACATACACAGGTTAAAATACACAGTACATATTCAGCCTACGGACAACCTTTAATAACTACAGTCCAGAAGTGGCTAGTTTTGCCACATGGATTGGCACCTGTCCTTAGAGACCATGATACACACTGACACAGAGCAGAATAGAGACTGTTCCCCCTACATAGGGTTTCTTGGCAGATATGGATTGACACCTGTCCTCAGAGCCCCTGATACACACTGACACAGAGCAGAATAGGGACTGTTCCCCCTACATAGGGTCACTTGGCAGATATGGATTGACACCTATCCTAAGGATCCCTGATACACACTGACACAGAGCAGAATAGGGACTGTTCCCCCTACATAGGGTCACTTGGCAGATATGGATTGACACCTGTCCTCAAAGCCACTGATACTCACTGACAAAGAGCAGAATAGAGACTGTTCACCCTACATAGGGTCACTTAGCAGATATTGATTGACACCTGTCCTCAGGGACCCTGATACACACTGACACAGAGCAGAATAGGGACTGTTCCCCCTACATAGGGAACTTGGCAGGTATGGATTGACACCTGTCCTCAGAGACCCTGATACACACTGACACAGAGCAGAATAGAGACTGTTCCCCCTTCATAGGGTCACTTGGCAGATATGGATTGATACCTATCCTAAGGATCCCTGATACACACTGACACAGAGCAGAATAGGGACTGTTCCCCTTACATAGGGTCACTTGGCAGGTATGGATTGACACCTGTCCTCAGAGACCATGATACACACTGACACAGAGCAGAATAGAGACTGTTCCCCCTACATAGGGTCACTTGGCAGATATGGATTGACACCTGTCCTCAGAGCCCCTGATACACACTGACACAGAGCAGAATAGGGACTGTTCCCCCTACATAGGGTCACTTGGCAGATATGGATTGACACCTGACCTCAGAGCCCCTGATACACACTGACACAGAGCAGAATAGAGACTGTTCCCCCTACATAGGGTCACTTGGCAGATATGGATTGGCACCTGTCCTTAAAGACCATGATACACACTGACACAGAGCAGAATAGAGACTGTTCCCCCTACATAGGGTCACTTGGCAGATATGGATTGACACCTGTCCTCAGAGACCATGATACACACTGACACAGAGGAGAATAGAGACTGTTCCCCCTACATAGGGTTACTTGGCAGATATGGATTGACACCTGTCCTCAAAGCCACTGATACTCACTGACAAAGAGCAGAATAGAGACTGTTCACCCTACATAGGGTCACTTAGCAGATATTGATTGACACCTGTCCTCAGGGACCCTGATACACACTGACACAGAGCAGAATAGGGACTGTTCCCCCTACATAGGGAACTTGGAAGGTATGGATTGACACCTGTCCTCAGAGACCCTGATACACACTGACACAGAGCAGAATAGAGACTGTTCCCCCTTCATAGGGTCACTTGGCAGATATGGATAGATACCTATCCTAAGGATCCCTGATACACACTGACACAGAGCAGAATAGGGACTGTTCCCCTTACATAGGGTCACTTGGCAGATATGGATTGACACCTGTCCTCAGAGACCATGATACACACTGACACAGAGGAGAATAGAGACTGTTCCCCCTACATAGGGTCACTTGGCAGATATGGATTGACACCTGTCCTCAAAGCCACTGATACTCACTGACAAAGAGCAGAATGGAGACTGTTCACCCTACATAGGGTCACTTAGCAGATATTGATTGACACCTGTCCTCAGGGACCCTGATACACACTGACACAGAGCAGAGTAGGGACTGTTCCCCCTACATAGGGAACTTGGAAGGTATGGATTGACACCTGTCCTCAGAGACCCTGATACACACTGACACAGAGCAGAATAGAGACTGTTCCCCCTTCATAGGGTCACTTGGCAGATATGGATTGATACCTATCCTAAGGATCCCTGATACACACTGACACAGAGCAGAATAGGGACTGTTCCCCTTACATAGGGTCACTTGGCAGGTATGGATTGACACCTGTCCTCAGAGACCATGATACACACTGACACAGAGCAGAATAGAGACTGTTCCCCCTACATAGGGTCACTTGGCAAATATGGATTGACACCTGTCCTCAGAGCCCCTGATACACACTGACACAGAGCAGAATAGAGACTGTTCCCCCTTCATAGGGTCACTTGGCAGATATGGATAGATACCTATCCTAAGGATCCCTGATACACACTGACACAGAGCAGAATAGGGACTGTTCCCCTTACATAGGGTCACTTGGCAGATATGGATTGACACCTGTCCTCAGAGACCATGATACACACTGACACAGAGGAGAATAGAGACTGTTCCCCCTACATAGGGTCACTTGGCAGATATGGATTGACACCTGTCCTCAAAGCCACTGATACTCACTGACAAAGAGCAGAATAGAGACTGTTCACCCTACATAGGGTCACTTAGCAGATATTGATTGACACCTGTCCTCAGGGACCCTGATACACACTGACACAGAGCAGAGTAGGGACTGTTCCCCCTACATAGGGAACTTGGAAGGTATGGATTGACACCTGTCCTCAGAGACCCTGATACACACTGACACAGAGCAGAATAGAGACTGTTCCCCCTTCATAGGGTCACTTGGCAGATATGGATTGATACCTATCCTAAGGATCCCTGATACACACTGACACAGAGCAGAATAGGGACTGTTCCCCTTACATAGGGTCACTTGGCAGGTATGGATTGACACCTGTCCTCAGAGACCATGATACACACTGACACAGAGCAGAATAGAGACTGTTCCCCCTACATAGGGTCACTTGGCAAATATGGATTGACACCTGTCCTCAGAGCCCCTGATACACACTGACACAGAGCAGAATAGGGACTGTTCCCCCTACATAGGGTCACTTGGCAGATATGGATTGACACCTGACCTCAAAGCCCCTGATACACACTGACACAGAGCAGAATAGAGACTGTTCCCCCTACATAGGGTCACTTGGCATATATGGATTGGCACCTGTCCTTAGAGACCATGATACACACTGACACAGAGCAGAATAGAGACTGTTCCCCCTACATAGGGTTTCTTGGCAGATATGGATTGACACCTGTCCTCAGAGCCCCTGATACACACTGACACAGAGCAGAATAGGGACTGTTCCCCCTACATAGGGTCACTTGGCAGATATGGATTGACACCTATCCTAAGGATCCCTGATACACACTGACACAGAGCAGAATAGGGACTGTTCCCCCTACATATGGTCACTTGGCAGGTATGGATTGACACCTGTCCTCAGAGACCATGATACACACTGACACAGAGCAGAATAGAGACTGTTCCCCCTACATAGGGTCACTTGGCAGATATGGATTGACACCTGTCCTTAGAGACCATGATACACACTGACACAGAGCAGAATAGGGACTGATCCCCCTACATAGGGTCACTTGGCAGATATGGATTGACACCTGTCCTCAGAGACCCTGATACACACTGACACAGAGCAGAATAGAGACTGTTCCCCCTACATAGGGTCACTTGGCAGATATGGATTGACACCTATCCTAAGGATCCCTGATACACACTGACACAGAGCAGAATAGGGACTGCTCCCCCTACATAGGGTCACTTGGCAGGTATGGATTGACACCTGTCCTCAGAGACCATGAAACACACTGACACAGAGCAGAATAGAGACTGTTCCCCCTACATAGGGTCACTTGGCAGATATGGATTGACACCTGTCCTTAGAGACCATGATACACACTGACACAGAGCAGAATAGGGACTGTTCCCCGTACATAGGGTCACTTGGCAGATATGGATTGACACCTGTCCTCAGAGACCCTGATACACACTGACACAGAGCAGAATAGAGACTGTTCCCCCTACATAGGGTCACTTGGCAGATATGGATTGACACCTATCCTAAGGATCCCTGATACACTCTGACACAGAGCAGACTAGGGACTGTTCCCCCTACATATGGTCACTTGGCAGGTATGGATTGACACCTATCCTAAGGATCCCTGATACAGACTGACACAGAGCAGAATAGGGATGTGGAATAGTACCTTGGGAGCTGGGGGGTGCCGTTGATGTGCAGCAAGACGCAGCAGCAGAAGAGGAATCAGCCGAGGAGGTTATGGAAGAGGATGGAGTAGGAGGAGTAGAGGAGGTGGCAGCAGGCCTACCTGCACGTCGTGGCGGTGTCACCAACTCCTCTGCAGAGCCACACATTCCAAGCTTGGCAGCCGTCAGCTGGTTTACCCAATGTGCAATGTGGGTGATATACCTGCCCTGACAATGCTTTGCAGACCAGGTATCAGTGGTCAGATGGACCCTTGCCCCAACACTGTGTGCCAGACATGCCATTACTTCCTTTTGCACAGTCGAGTACATGTTGGGGATTGCCTTTTGTGCAAAGAAATTTTGGCCGGGTAACTTCCACTGCGGTGTCCCAATAGCTACAATTTTTTTGAACGCCTCAGACTCCACCAGCTTGCATGGTAAAAGCTAGCGGGCTAATAGTTCAGACAAGCCAGGTGTCAGACGCCGGGCAAGACGGCAAGAGGGTGAGTTTCTGACGCTTGCAGACAACTAACTGCTATTCAATCTACAGTAAAAAAAGTTTTTGGGTTTTAAATGCACGCTATTGTGACACCAGATATGAGTGGCAATGTGCACTGGCAGAGGTCTGCAGAGTACACGCTGTAGGCCTGACACACCCGCTTGAAGACAACTAACTGCTATTCAATTTATAACAGTGAAAACAGTTTTTTGGTTTTAAATGCACGCTATTGTGACACCAGATATGAGTGGCAATGTGCAATGGCAGAGGTCTGCAGAGTACACGCTGTAGGCCTGACACACCCGCTTGAAGACAACTAACTGCTATTCAATCTATAACAGTGAAAAAACTTTTTTCTTTTTAAAGGCACGCTATAGATACACCAGATATGAGTGGCAAAGTACACTGGCAGAGGTTGGCAGAGTACACGCTGAAGGTCTGACACCTGCTTTAAGGACACTGACTGCTATTAGCTTACAGTGAAAAAACTTTTTTCTTTTTAAAGGCACGCTATAGAGACCCCAGATATGAGTGGCAAAGTACACTTGCTGAGGTTGGCAGAGCACACGCTGAAGGCCTGACACCAGCTTCAAGGACACTGACTGCTATTAGCTTACACTTAAAAAAAAATTTCTTTGTAAAAGCACGCTATACAGACACAAGATATGAGTGGCAAAGTACACTTGCTGAGGTTGGCAGAGTACACGCTGAAGGCCTGACACCCAAACGCTTGCAGACAACTAACTGCTATTCAATCTATTACAGTGAAAAAAAATGTTTTCTTTTTAAATGTCAAGCTTAAGCTATTGTGACACCAGATATGAGTGGTGGCACTGGGCAAATGGGCACAGTATCCACTGTGAGCCTGACACAGAAGCTGGCAGGCAACTAACTGCTCTTCAATCTATTACAGTGAAAAACATTTTTTTCTTTTTAAATGTCAAGCTTAAGCTATTGTGACACCAGATATGAGTGCTGGCACTGGGCAAATGGGCACAGTATCCACTGAGCCTGACACAGAAGCTGGCAGACAACTAACTGCTATTAGCTTACAGTGAAAAACTTTTTTGCTCTGTAAAGGCACGCTATAGAGACACCAGATATGAGTGGCAAAGTACACTGGCAGAGGTTGGCAGAGTACACGCTGAAGGCCTGACACCCAGACGCTTGCAGACAACTAACTGCTATTCAATCAATTACAGTGAAATTTTTTTTTTTTCTTTTTCAATGTCAAGATTAAGCTATTGTGACACCAGACATGAGTGGTGGCACTGGGCAAATGGGCACAGTATCCACTGTGAGCCTGACACAGAAGCTGGCAGGCAACTAACTGCTCTTCAATCTATTACAGTGAAAAAAAAAAAATTCTTTTTAAATGTCAAGCTTAATCTATTGTGACACCAGATATGAGTCGTGGCACTGGGCAAGTGGGCACAGTATCCACTGTGAGCCTGACACAGAAGCTGGCAGACAACTAACTGCTCTTCAATCTATTACAGTGAAAACATTTTTTTTCTTTTTAAATGTCAAGCTTAAGCTATTGTGACACCAGATATGAGTGGTGGCACTGGGCAAATGGGCACAGTATCCACTGTGAGCCTGACACAGAAGCTGGCAGGCAACTAACTGCTCTTCAATCTATTACAGTGAAAAACATTTTTTTATTTTTAAATGTCAAGCTTAAGCTATTGTGACACCAGATATGAGTGCTGGCACTGGGCAAATGGGCACAGTATCCACTGAGCCTGACACAGAAGCTGGCAGACAACTAACTGCTATTAGCTTACAGTGAAAAACTTTTTTGCTCTGTAAAGGCACGCTATAGAGACACCAGATATGAGTGGCAAAGTACACTGGCAGAGGTTGGCAGAGTACACGCTGAAGGCCTGACACCCAGACGCTTGCAGACAACTAACTGCTATTCAATCAATTACAGTGAAAATTTTTTTTTTTTCTTTTTCAATGTCAAGATTAAGCTATTGTGACACCAGACATGAGTGGTGGCACTGGGCAAATGGGCACAGTATCCACTGTGAGCCTGACACAGAAGCTGGCAGGCAACTAACTGCTCTTCAATCTATTACAGTGAAAAAAAAAAATTATTTTTAAATGTCAAGCTTAATCTATTGTGACACCAGATATGAGTCGTGGCACTGGGCAAGTGGGCACAGTATCCACTGTGAGCCTGACACAGAAGCTGGTAGACAACTAACTGCTCTTCAATCTATTACAGTGAAAACATTTTTTTTCTTTTTAAATGTCAAGCTTAAGCTATTGTGACACCAGATATGAGTGGTGGCACTGGGCAAATGGGCATAGTATCCACTGTGAGCCTGACACAGAAGCTGGCAGGCAACTAACTGCTCTTCAATCTATTACAGTGAAAACATTTTTTTTCTTTTAAATGTCAAGCTTAAGCTATTGTGACACCAGATATGAGTGGTGGCACTGGGCAAATGGGCACAGTATCCACTGAGCCTGACACAGAAGCTGGCAGACAACTAACTGCTATTAGCTTACAGTGAAAAACTTTTTTTGTTTTTAAGGGCACACTATAGTCACACCAGATATGAGTAGCAAAGTGCACTTGCTGAGGTTGGCAGAGTACACGCTGAAGGCCTGACACCCAGACGCTTGCAGACAACTAACTGCTATTAGCTTACAGTGAAAAACTTTTTTGCTTTGTAAAGGCACGCTATAGAGACATCAGATATGAGTGGCAAATACACTGGCAGAGGTTGGCAGAGTACACGCTGAAGGCCTGACACCCAGACGCTTGCAGACAACTAACTGCTATTCAATCTATTACAGTGAAAAAATATTTTTTCTTTTTAAATGTCAAGCTTAATCTATTGTGACACTAGATTTGAGTCGTGGCACTGGGCAAAAGGGCACAGTATCCACTGTGAGCCTGACACAGAAGCTGGCAGACAACTAACTGCTCTTCAATCTATTACAGTGAAAAACTAAATTATTTTTAAATGTCAAGCTTAAGCTATTGTGACACCAGATTTGAGTGGTGGCACTGGGCAAATGGGGACAGTATCCACTGTGAGCCTGACACAGAAGCTGGCAGGCAACTAACTGCTATTTAATCTATTACAGTGAAAAAATAATTTTTATTTTTAAATGTCAAGCTTAAGCTATTGTGACACCAGATATGAGTGGTTGCACTGTGCAAATGGGCACAGTATCCACTGTGAGCCTGACACAGAAGCTGGCAGACAACTAACTGCTATTAGCTTACAGTGAAACACTTTTTTGCTTTGTAAAGGCACGCTATAGAGACACCAGATATGAGTGGCAAATACACTGGCAGAGGTTGGCAGAGTACACGCTGAAGGCCTGACACCCAGACGCTTGCAGACAACTAACTGCTATTCAATCTATTACAGTGAAAAAAAAGTTTTTCTTTTTAAATGTCAAGCTTAATCTATTGTGACACTAGATTTGAGTCGTGGCACTGGGCAAATGGGCACAGTATCCACTGTGAGCCTGACACAGAAGCTGGCAGAAAACTAACTGCTATTCAATATATTACAGTGAAAACTTTTTTTTATTTTTAAATGTCAAGCTTAAGCTATTGTGACACCAGATATGAGTGCTGGCACTGGGCAAATGGGCACAGTATCCACTGAACCTGACACAGATGCTGGCAGACAACTAACTGCTATTAGCTTACAGTGAAAAACTTTTTTGCTCTGTAAAGGCACGCTATAGAGACACCAGATATGAGTGGCAAAGTACACTGGCAGAGGTTGGCAGAGTACACGCTGAAGGCCTGACACCCAGACGCTTGCAGACAACTAACTGCTATTCAATCAATTACAGTGAAAAAAATGTTTTTTCTTTTTCAATGTCAAGCTTAATCTATTGTGACACCAGATATGAGTCGTGGCACTGGGGAAATGGGCACAGTATCCACTGTGAGTCTGACATAGAAGCTGGCAGACAACTAACTGCTCTTCAATCTATTACAGTGAAAAAAAAATATTTTTAAATGTCAAGCTTAATCTATTGTGACACCAGATATGAGTCGTGGCACTGGACAAGTGGGCACAGTATCCACTGTGAGCCTGACATAGAAGCTGGCAGACAACTAACTGCTATTCAATCTATTACAGTGAAATTTTTTTTTTATTTTTAAATATCAAGCTTAAGCTATTGTGACACCAGATATGAGTGGTGGCACTGGGCAAATGGGCACAGTATCCACTGTGAGCCTGACACAGAAGCTGGCAGGCAACTAACTGATCTTCAATCTATTACAGTGAAAAACATTTTTTTCTTTTTAAATGTCAAGCTTAAGCTATTGTGACACCAGATATGAGTGCTGGCACTGGGCTAATGGGCACAGTATCCACTGAGCCTGACACAGAAGCTGGCAGACAACTAACTGCTATTAGCTTACAGTGAAAAACTTTTTTGCTCTGTAAAGGCACGCTATAGAGACACCAGATATGAGTGGCAAAGTACACTGGCAGAGGTTGGCAGAGTACACGCTGAAGGCCTGACACCCAGACGCTTGCAGACAACTAACTGCTATTCAATCAATTACAGTGAAAATTTTTTTTTTTCTTTTTCAATGTCAAGATTAAGCTATTGTGACACCAGACATGAGTGGTGGCACTGGGCAAATGGGCACAGTATCCACTGTGAGCCTGACACAGAAGCTGGCAGGCAACTAACTGCTCTTCAATCTATTACAGTGAAAAAAAAAATTTCTTTTTAAATGTCAAGCTTAATCTATTGTGACACCAGATATGAGTCGTGGCACTGGGCAAGTGGGCACAGTATCCACTGTGAGCCTGACACAGAAGCTGGCAGACAACTAACTGCTCTTCAATCTATTACAGTGAAAACATTTTTTTTCTTTTTAAATGTCAAGCTTAAGCTATTGTGACACCAGATATGAGTGGTGGCACTGGGCAAATGGGCACAGTATCCACTGTGAGCCTGACACAGAAGCTGGCAGGCAACTAACTGCTCTTCAATCTATTACAGTGAAAACATTTTTTTTCTTTTAAATGTCAAGCTTAAGCTATTGTGACACCAGATATGAGTGGTGGCACTGGGCAAATGGGCACAGTATCCACTGAGCCTGACACAGAAGCTGGCAGACAACTAACTGCTATTAGCTTACAGTGAAAAACTTTTTTTGTTTTTAAGGGCACACTATAGTCACACCAGATATGAGTAGCAAAGTGCACTTGCTGAGGTTGGCAGAGTACACGCTGAAGGCCTGACACCCAGACGCTTGCAGACAACTAACTGCTATTAGCTTACAGTGAAAAACTTTTTTGCTTTGTAAAGGCACGCTATAGAGACATCAGATATGAGTGGCAAATACACTGGCAGAGGTTGGCAGAGTACACGCTGAAGGCCTGACACCCAGACGCTTGCAGACAACTAACTGCTATTCAATCTATTACAGTGAAAAAATATTTTTTCTTTTTAAATGTCAAGCTTAATCTATTGTGACACTAGATTTGAGTCGTGGCACTGGGCAAAAGGGCACAGTATCCACTGTGAGCCTGACACAGAAGCTGGCAGACAACTAACTGCTCTTCAATCTATTACAGTGAAAAACTAAATTATTTTTAAATGTCAAGCTTAAGCTATTGTGACACCAGATTTGAGTGGTGGCACTGGGCAAATGGGGACAGTATCCACTGTGAGCCTGACACAGAAGCTGGCAGGCAACTAACTGCTATTTAATCTATTACAGTGAAAAAATAATTTTTATTTTCAAATGTCAAGCTTAAGCTATTGTGACACCAGATATGAGTGGTTGCACTGTGCAAATGGGCACAGTATCCACTGTGAGCCTGACACAGAAGCTGGCAGACAACTAACTGCTATTAGCTTACAGTGAAACACTTTTTTGCTTTGTAAAGGCACGCTATAGAGACACCAGATATGAGTGGCAAATACACTGGCAGAGGTTGGCAGAGTACACGCTGAAGGCCTGACACCCAGACGCTTGCAGACAACTAACTGCTATTCAATCTATTACAGTGAAAAAAAAGTTTTTCTTTTTAAATGTCAAGCTTAATCTATTGTGACACTAGATTTGAGTCGTGGCACTGGGCAAATGGGCACAGTATCCACTGTGAGCCTGACACAGAAGCTGGCAGAAAACTAACTGCTATTCAATATATTACAGTGAAAACTTTTTTTTATTTTTAAATGTCAAGCTTAAGCTATTGTGACACCAGATATGAGTGCTGGCACTGGGCAAATGGGCACAGTATCCACTGAACCTGACACAGATGCTGGCAGACAACTAACTGCTATTAGCTTACAGTGAAAAACTTTTTTGCTCTGTAAAGGCACGCTATAGAGACACCAGATATGAGTGGCAAAGTACACTGGCAGAGGTTGGCAGAGTACACGCTGAAGGCCTGACACCCAGACGCTTGCAGACAACTAACTGCTATTCAATCAATTACAGTGAAAAAAATGTTTTTTCTTTTTCAATGTCAAGCTTAATCTATTGTGACACCAGATATGAGTCGTGGCACTGGGGAAATGGGCACAGTATCCACTGTGAGTCTGACATAGAAGCTGGCAGACAACTAACTGCTCTTCAATCTATTACAGTGAAAAAAAAATATTTTTAAATGTCAAGCTTAATCTATTGTGACACCAGATATGAGTCGTGGCACTGGACAAGTGGGCACAGTATCCACTGTGAGCCTGACATAGAAGCTGGCAGACAACTAACTGCTATTCAATCTATTACAGTGAAATTTTTTTTTTATTTTTAAATATCAAGCTTAAGCTATTGTGACACCAGATATGAGTGGTGGCACTGGGCAAATGGGCACAGTATCCACTGTGAGCCTGACACAGAAGCTGGCAGGCAACTAACTGATCTTCAATCTATTACAGTGAAAAACATTTTTTTCTTTTTAAATGTCAAGCTTAAGCTATTGTGACACCAGATATGAGTGCTGGCACTGGGCTAATGGGCACAGTATCCACTGAGCCTGACACAGAAGCTGGCAGACAACTAACTGCTATTAGCTTACAGTGAAAAACTTTTTTGCTCTGTAAAGGCACGCTATAGAGACACCAGATATGAGTGGCAAAGTACACTGGCAGAGGTTGGCAGAGTACACGCTGAAGGCCTGACACCCAGACGCTTGCAGACAACTAACTGCTATTCAATCAATTACAGTGAAAAATTTTTTTTTTCTTTTTCAATGTCAAGATTAAGCTATTGTGACACCAGACATGAGTGGTGGCACTGGGCAAATGGGCACAGTATCCACTGTGAGCCTGACACAGAAGCTGGCAGGCAACTAACTGCTCTTCAATCTATTACAGTGAAAAAAAAAATTTCTTTTTAAATGTCAAGCTTAATCTATTGTGACACCAGATATGAGTCGTGGCACTGGGCAAGTGGGCACAGTATCCACTGTGAGCCTGACACAGAAGCTGGCAGACAACTAACTGCTCTTCAATCTATTACAGTGAAAACATTTTTTTTCTTTTTAAATGTCAAGCTTAAGCTATTGTGACACCAGATATGAGTGGTGGCACTGGGCAAATGGGCACAGTATCCACTGTGAGCCTGACACAGAAGCTGGCAGGCAACTAACTGCTCTTCAATCTATTACAGTGAAAACATTTTTTTTCTTTTAAATGTCAAGCTTAAGCTATTGTGACACCAGATATGAGTGGTGGCACTGGGCAAATGGGCACAGTATCCACTGAGCCTGACACAGAAGCTGGCAGACAACTAACTGCTATTAGCTTACAGTGAAAAACTTTTTTTGTTTTTAAGGGCACACTATAGTCACACCAGATATGAGTAGCAAAGTGCACTTGCTGAGGTTGGCAGAGTACACGCTGAAGGCCTGACACCCAGACGCTTGCAGACAACTAACTGCTATTAGCTTACAGTGAAAAACTTTTTTGCTTTGTAAAGGCACGCTATAGAGACATCAGATATGAGTGGCAAATACACTGGCAGAGGTTGGCAGAGTACACGCTGAAGGCCTGACACCCAGACGCTTGCAGACAACTAACTGCTATTCAATCTATTACAGTGAAAAAATATTTTTTCTTTTTAAATGTCAAGCTTAATCTGTTGTGACACTAGATTTGAGTCGTGGCACTGGGCAAAAGGGCACAGTATCCACTGTGAGCCTGACACAGAAGCTGGCAGACAACTAACTGCTATTCAATCTATTACAGTGAAAAAAAAAATTATTTTTAAATGTCAAGCTTAAGCTATTGTGACACCAGATTTGAGTGGTGGCACTGGGCAAATGGGGACAGTATCCACTGTGAGCCTGACACAGAAGCTGGCAGGCAACTAACTGCTATTTAATCTATTACAGTGAAAAAATAATTTTTATTTTTAAATGTCAAGCTTAAGCTATTGTGACACCAGATATGAGTGGTTGCACTGTGCAAATGGGCACAGTATCCACTGTGAGCCTGACACAGAAGCTGGCAGACAACTAACTGCTATTAGCTTACAGTGAAACACTTTTTTGCTTTGTAAAGGCACGCTATAGAGACACCAGATATGAGTGGCAAATACACTGGCAGAGGTTGGCAGAGTACACGCTGAAGGCCTGACACCCAGACGCTTGCAGACAACTAACTGCTATTCAATCTATTACAGTGAAAAATTTTTTTTTTTCTTTTTCAATGTCAAGATTAAGCTATTGTGACACCAGACATGAGTGGTGGCACTGGGCAAATGGGCACAGTATCCACTGTGAGCCTGACACAGAAGCTGGCAGGCAACTAACTGCTCTTCAATCTATTACAGTGAAAAAAAAAAATTATTTTTAAATGTCAAGCTTAATCTATTGTGACACCAGATATGAGTCGTGGCACTGGGCAAGTGGGCACAGTATCCACTGTGAGCCTGACACAGAAGCTGGTAGACAACTAACTGCTCTTCAATCTATTACAGTGAAAACATTTTTTTTCTTTTTAAATGTCAAGCTTAAGCTATTGTGACACCAGATATGAGTGGTGGCACTGGGCAAATGGGCATAGTATCCACTGTGAGCCTGACACAGAAGCTGGCAGGCAACTAACTGCTCTTCAATCTATTACAGTGAAAACATTTTTTTTCTTTTTAAATGTCAAGCTTAAGCTATTGTGACACCAGATATGAGTGGTGGCACTGGGCAAATGGGCACAGTATCCACTGAGCCTGACACAGAAGCTGGCAGACAACTAACTGCTATTAGCTTACAGTGAAAAACTTTTTTTGTTTTTAAGGGCACACTATAGTCACACCAGATATGAGTAGCAAAGTGCACTTGCTGAGGTTGGCAGAGTACACGCTGAAGGCCTGACACCCAGACGCTTGCAGACAACTAACTGCTATTAGCTTACAGTGAAAAACTTTTTTGCTTTGTAAAGGCACGCTATAGAGACATCAGATATGAGTGGCAAATACACTGGCAGAGGTTGGCAGAGTACACGCTGAAGGCCTGACACCCAGACGCTTGCAGACAACTAACTGCTATTCAATCTATTACAGTGAAAAAATATTTTTTCTTTTTAAATGTCAAGCTTAATCTATTGTGACACTAGATTTGAGTCGTGGCACTGGGCAAAAGGGCACAGTATCCACTGTGAGCCTGACACAGAAGCTGGCAGACAACTAACTGCTCTTCAATCTATTACAGTGAAAAACTAAATTATTTTTAAATGTCAAGCTTAAGCTATTGTGACACCAGATTTGAGTGGTGGCACTGGGCAAATGGGGACAGTATCCACTGTGAGCCTGACACAGAAGCTGGCAGGCAACTAACTGCTATTTAATCTATTACAGTGAAAAAATAATTTTTATTTTTAAATGTCAAGCTTAAGCTATTGTGACACCAGATATGAGTGGTTGCACTGTGCAAATGGGCACAGTATCCACTGTGAGCCTGACACAGAAGCTGGCAGACAACTAACTGCTATTAGCTTACAGTGAAACACTTTTTTGCTTTGTAAAGGCACGCTATAGAGACACCAGATATGAGTGGCAAATACACTGGCAGAGGTTGGCAGAGTACACGCTGAAGGCCTGACACCCAGACGCTTGCAGACAACTAACTGCTATTCAATCTATTACAGTGAAAAAAAAGTTTTTCTTTTTAAATGTCAAGCTTAATCTATTGTGACACTAGATTTGAGTCGTGGCACTGGGCAAATGGGCACAGTATCCACTGTGAGCCTGACACAGAAGCTGGCAGAAAACTAACTGCTATTCAATATATTACAGTGAAAACTTTTTTTTATTTTTAAATGTCAAGCTTAAGCTATTGTGACACCAGATATGAGTGCTGGCACTGGGCAAATGGGCACAGTATCCACTGAACCTGACACAGATGCTGGCAGACAACTAACTGCTATTAGCTTACAGTGAAAAACTTTTTTGCTCTGTAAAGGCACGCTATAGAGACACCAGATATGAGTGGCAAAGTACACTGGCAGAGGTTGGCAGAGTACACGCTGAAGGCCTGACACCCAGACGCTTGCAGACAACTAACTGCTATTCAATCAATTACAGTGAAAAAAATGTTTTTTCTTTTTCAATGTCAAGCTTAATCTATTGTGACACCAGATATGAGTCGTGGCACTGGGGAAATGGGCACAGTATCCACTGTGAGTCTGACATAGAAGCTGGCAGACAACTAACTGCTCTTCAATCTATTACAGTGAAAAAAAAATATTTTTAAATGTCAAGCTTAATCTATTGTGACACCAGATATGAGTCGTGGCACTGGACAAGTGGGCACAGTATCCACTGTGAGCCTGACATAGAAGCTGGCAGACAACTAACTGCTATTCAATCTATTACAGTGAAATTTTTTTTTTATTTTTAAATATCAAGCTTAAGCTATTGTGACACCAGATATGAGTGGTGGCACTGGGCAAATGGGCACAGTATCCACTGTGAGCCTGACACAGAAGCTGGCAGGCAACTAACTGATCTTCAATCTATTACAGTGAAAAACATTTTTTTCTTTTTAAATGTCAAGCTTAAGCTATTGTGACACCAGATATGAGTGCTGGCACTGGGCTAATGGGCACAGTATCCACTGAGCCTGACACAGAAGCTGGCAGACAACTAACTGCTATTAGCTTACAGTGAAAAACTTTTTTGCTCTGTAAAGGCACGCTATAGAGACACCAGATATGAGTGGCAAAGTACACTGGCAGAGGTTGGCAGAGTACACGCTGAAGGCCTGACACCCAGACGCTTGCAGACAACTAACTGCTATTCAATCAATTACAGTGAAAATTTTTTTTTTCTTTTTCAATGTCAAGATTAAGCTATTGTGACACCAGACATGAGTGGTGGCACTGGGCAAATGGGCACAGTATCCACTGTGAGCCTGACACAGAAGCTGGCAGGCAACTAACTGCTCTTCAATCTATTACAGTGAAAAAAAAAATTTCTTTTTAAATGTCAAGCTTAATCTATTGTGACACCAGATATGAGTCGTGGCACTGGGCAAGTGGGCACAGTATCCACTGTGAGCCTGACACAGAAGCTGGCAGACAACTAACTGCTCTTCAATCTATTACAGTGAAAACATTTTTTTTCTTTTTAAATGTCAAGCTTAAGCTATTGTGACACCAGATATGAGTGGTGGCACTGGGCAAATGGGCACAGTATCCACTGTGAGCCTGACACAGAAGCTGGCAGGCAACTAACTGCTCTTCAATCTATTACAGTGAAAACATTTTTTTTCTTTTAAATGTCAAGCTTAAGCTATTGTGACACCAGATATGAGTGGTGGCACTGGGCAAATGGGCACAGTATCCACTGAGCCTGACACAGAAGCTGGCAGACAACTAACTGCTATTAGCTTACAGTGAAAAACTTTTTTTGTTTTTAAGGGCACACTATAGTCACACCAGATATGAGTAGCAAAGTGCACTTGCTGAGGTTGGCAGAGTACACGCTGAAGGCCTGACACCCAGACGCTTGCAGACAACTAACTGCTATTAGCTTACAGTGAAAAACTTTTTTGCTTTGTAAAGGCACGCTATAGAGACATCAGATATGAGTGGCAAATACACTGGCAGAGGTTGGCAGAGTACACGCTGAAGGCCTGACACCCAGACGCTTGCAGACAACTAACTGCTATTCAATCTATTACAGTGAAAAAATATTTTTTCTTTTTAAATGTCAAGCTTAATCTATTGTGACACTAGATTTGAGTCGTGGCACTGGGCAAAAGGGCACAGTATCCACTGTGAGCCTGACACAGAAGCTGGCAGACAACTAACTGCTCTTCAATCTATTACAGTGAAAAACTAAATTATTTTTAAATGTCAAGCTTAAGCTATTGTGACACCAGATTTGAGTGGTGGCACTGGGCAAATGGGGACAGTATCCACTGTGAGCCTGACACAGAAGCTGGCAGGCAACTAACTGCTATTTAATCTATTACAGTGAAAAAATAATTTTTATTTTCAAATGTCAAGCTTAAGCTATTGTGACACCAGATATGAGTGGTTGCACTGTGCAAATGGGCACAGTATCCACTGTGAGCCTGACACAGAAGCTGGCAGACAACTAACTGCTATTAGCTTACAGTGAAACACTTTTTTGCTTTGTAAAGGCACGCTATAGAGACACCAGATATGAGTGGCAAATACACTGGCAGAGGTTGGCAGAGTACACGCTGAAGGCCTGACACCCAGACGCTTGCAGACAACTAACTGCTATTCAATCTATTACAGTGAAAAAAAAGTTTTTCTTTTTAAATGTCAAGCTTAATCTATTGTGACACTAGATTTGAGTCGTGGCACTGGGCAAATGGGCACAGTATCCACTGTGAGCCTGACACAGAAGCTGGCAGAAAACTAACTGCTATTCAATATATTACAGTGAAAACTTTTTTTTATTTTTAAATGTCAAGCTTAAGCTATTGTGACACCAGATATGAGTGCTGGCACTGGGCAAATGGGCACAGTATCCACTGAACCTGACACAGATGCTGGCAGACAACTAACTGCTATTAGCTTACAGTGAAAAACTTTTTTGCTCTGTAAAGGCACGCTATAGAGACACCAGATATGAGTGGCAAAGTACACTGGCAGAGGTTGGCAGAGTACACGCTGAAGGCCTGACACCCAGACGCTTGCAGACAACTAACTGCTATTCAATCAATTACAGTGAAAAAAATGTTTTTTCTTTTTCAATGTCAAGCTTAATCTATTGTGACACCAGATATGAGTCGTGGCACTGGGGAAATGGGCACAGTATCCACTGTGAGTCTGACATAGAAGCTGGCAGACAACTAACTGCTCTTCAATCTATTACAGTGAAAAAAAAATATTTTTAAATGTCAAGCTTAATCTATTGTGACACCAGATATGAGTCGTGGCACTGGACAAGTGGGCACAGTATCCACTGTGAGCCTGACATAGAAGCTGGCAGACAACTAACTGCTATTCAATCTATTACAGTGAAATTTTTTTTTTATTTTTAAATATCAAGCTTAAGCTATTGTGACACCAGATATGAGTGGTGGCACTGGGCAAATGGGCACAGTATCCACTGTGAGCCTGACACAGAAGCTGGCAGGCAACTAACTGATCTTCAATCTATTACAGTGAAAAACATTTTTTTCTTTTTAAATGTCAAGCTTAAGCTATTGTGACACCAGATATGAGTGCTGGCACTGGGCTAATGGGCACAGTATCCACTGAGCCTGACACAGAAGCTGGCAGACAACTAACTGCTATTAGCTTACAGTGAAAAACTTTTTTGCTCTGTAAAGGCACGCTATAGAGACACCAGATATGAGTGGCAAAGTACACTGGCAGAGGTTGGCAGAGTACACGCTGAAGGCCTGACACCCAGACGCTTGCAGACAACTAACTGCTATTCAATCAATTACAGTGAAAAAATTTTTTTTTCTTTTTCAATGTCAAGATTAAGCTATTGTGACACCAGACATGAGTGGTGGCACTGGGCAAATGGGCACAGTATCCACTGTGAGCCTGACACAGAAGCTGGCAGGCAACTAACTGCTCTTCAATCTATTACAGTGAAAAAAAAAAATTCTTTTTAAATGTCAAGCTTAATCTATTGTGACACCAGATATGAGTCGTGGCACTGGGCAAGTGGGCACAGTATCCACTGTGAGCCTGACACAGAAGCTGGCAGACAACTAACTGCTCTTCAATCTATTACAGTGAAAACATTTTTTTTCTTTTTAAATGTCAAGCTTAAGCTATTGTGACACCAGATATGAGTGGTGGCACTGGGCAAATGGGCACAGTATCCACTGTGAGCCTGACACAGAAGCTGGCAGGCAACTAACTGCTCTTCAATCTATTACAGTGAAAACATTTTTTTTCTTTTAAATGTCAAGCTTAAGCTATTGTGACACCAGATATGAGTGGTGGCACTGGGCAAATGGGCACAGTATCCACTGAGCCTGACACAGAAGCTGGCAGACAACTAACTGCTATTAGCTTACAGTGAAAAACTTTTTTTGTTTTTAAGGGCACACTATAGTCACACCAGATATGAGTAGCAAAGTGCACTTGCTGAGGTTGGCAGAGTACACGCTGAAGGCCTGACACCCAGACGCTTGCAGACAACTAACTGCTATTAGCTTACAGTGAAAAACTTTTTTGCTTTGTAAAGGCACGCTATAGAGACATCAGATATGAGTGGCAAATACACTGGCAGAGGTTGGCAGAGTACACGCTGAAGGCCTGACACCCAGACGCTTGCAGACAACTAACTGCTATTCAATCTATTACAGTGAAAAAATATTTTTTCTTTTTAAATGTCAAGCTTAATCTGTTGTGACACTAGATTTGAGTCGTGGCACTGGGCAAAAGGGCACAGTATCCACTGTGAGCCTGACACAGAAGCTGGCAGACAACTAACTGCTATTCAATCTATTACAGTGAAAAAAAAAATTATTTTTAAATGTCAAGCTTAAGCTATTGTGACACCAGATTTGAGTGGTGGCACTGGGCAAATGGGGACAGTATCCACTGTGAGCCTGACACAGAAGCTGGCAGGCAACTAACTGCTATTTAATCTATTACAGTGAAAAAATAATTTTTATTTTTAAATGTCAAGCTTAAGCTATTGTGACACCAGATATGAGTGGTTGCACTGTGCAAATGGGCACAGTATCCACTGTGAGCCTGACACAGAAGCTGGCAGACAACTAACTGCTATTAGCTTACAGTGAAACACTTTTTTGCTTTGTAAAGGCACGCTATAGAGACACCAGATATGAGTGGCAAATACACTGGCAGAGGTTGGCAGAGTACACGCTGAAGGCCTGACACCCAGACGCTTGCAGACAACTAACTGCTATTCAATCTATTACAGTGAAAAAAAATGTTTTTCTTTTTAAATGTCAAGCTTAATCTATTGTGATACTAGATTTGAGTCGTGGCACTGGGCAAATGGGCACAGTATCCACTGTGAGCCTGACACAGAAGCTGGCAGACAACTAACTGCTATTCAATCTATTACAGTGAAAACTTTTTTTTATTTTTAAATGTCAAGCTTAAGCTATTGTGACACCAGATATGAGTGCTGGCACTGGGCAAATGGGCACAGTATCCACTGAGCCTGACACAGAAGCTGGCAGACAACTAACTGCTATTAGCTTACAGTGAAAAACTTTTTTGCTCTGTAAAGGCACGCTATAGAGACACCAGATATGAGTGGCAAAGTACACTGGCAGAGGTTGGCAGAGTACACGCTGAAGGCCTGACACCCAGACGCTTGCAGACAACTAACTGCTATTCAATCAATTACAGTGAAAAAAATGTTTTTTCTTTTTCAATGTCAAGCTTAATCTATTGTGACACCAGATATGAGTCGTGGCACTGGGGAAATGGGCACAGTATCCACTGTGAGCCTGACATAGAAGCTGGCAGACAACTAACTGCTCTTCAATCTATTACAGTGAAAAAAAAATATTTTTAAATGTCAAGCTTAATCTATTGTGACACCAGATATGAGTCGTGGCACTGGACAAGTGGGCACAGTATCCACTGTGAGCCTGACATAGAAGCTGGCAGACAACTAACTGCTATTCAATCTATTACAGTGACATTTTTTTTTTATTTTTAAATATCAAGCTTAAGCTATTGTGACACCAGATATGAGTGGTGGCACTGGGCAAATGGGCACAGTATCCACTGTGAGCCTGACACAGAAGCTGGCAGGCAACTAACTGATCTTCAATCTATTACAGTGAAAACAGTTTTTTTTCTTTTTAAATGTCAAGCTTAAGCTATTGTGACACCAGATATGAAATGTGGCACTGGGCAAATGGGCACAGTATCCACTGAGCCTGACACAGAAGCTGGCAGACAACTAACTGCTATTAGCTTACAGTGAAAAACTTTTTTTGTTTTTAAGGGCACACTATAGTCACACCAGATATGAGTGGCAAAGTGCACTTGCTGAGGTTGGCAGAGTACACGCTGAAGGCCTGACACCCAGACGCTTGCAGACAACTAACTGCTATTAGTGGTAGTGTGTTGGTGAAGCGCTATAGAATATTTAATTGTAACAGTTGTGGCTTTTAATTATAATATTAACAATTTGTGAATAGACTTTAAAGTGTAAATATATATATAAACAGTACCTTTTAGGTATGCACAAAGGTGTCCTAAGTTGGTAATCAATACCTTAAAAAAAAACAGAATATACCAAACATAGTGCAAACTGTGACAAAATAAAAATAAATTTAAATTAAGAGGGAAAATTCCTACTCACACTTTGGAGAGCTAATAGTGTATAGCTCAATTTGATCGCCCGTGGGGTCTGTGAAGGCGACCCTATCCCTTCTTTTTACTGGATATTGCTTTCTTGAAACTCTGAAATGTTGAAACATATATATGGTGCAGTACCGTATGGCTCCAAATACGTATAAAAAAGAACAGGTTTGTACTCACAGACACAGAGCCATCCACATCGGCTCTGATCAAGGGTATATGTGGTTAAGGACCACACACCTTCTTTAAAAGAGCAGGAACAATGCCAACAGTGTTTATAAAAATATAAGTATATTTATTCACATAAAACTATATGTAACAGTATAAAAAACTATATATAACAATATAAAAACACTGAATAGGCATATAAAAAGTCCAAATAAATAAAGACCGGTATTCTCCAAGCTCCAGGACGCGTTTCGCTATGACAGCTTCTTCAACTGGATAAAAAAGTCTCTATTTCTTCTTTGGGACCAGTTCCTGCTTTTATACCTCTTTAAAAGTCCAATCCTTGATTATGAGTCCGTGATTCCGCGGGCTTTCTCCATGGAAACGGTGACGCCCTGCGATTCACGTCTCGTTTTCATTTATTTCCGGGTTTTCGCATCACTTCCGGTCACGTGTCACTTGGCCGATACGTCATGCGTTCCACCTTGCGGTTCACTCGGCCGATACCCGGAAGTGTGTGATATCATTATGCAGCAATGGGAGATAGATGTGGGATATTAATTAAACGCATAAATTCATAACGATAGAAGTCATGTCTTCTTGTCCCTCTCAATAAGGGGAATAATAATTGCTTGTTTAATCTTGTCGTGAAAAAGGAATAGGTATATTAGATTTCTGTCTCTCTAATACATAGAGCCATAAATCTATTACAGAAAAATCAGTTATAATGCAGAAACATTCAGAAAAATTCACAGGAGATCTAATGTGGCAACTTGGAAAATGAATCATAAAAATATAAATAACCAGGACCGTAAGGTGCATAAATACTTCCATAGGGGATCCTAGCTATAAGCAGCAAGAGGGGGCATTTATTAATATATCTATTGAGTAAAATTTACAATATCAAAGCTTAAAAAAAAAAAAGGCATACAAAGACCCAAGTGAAAATACATCATAAGAACGATAACCCCATAAATTTGAAATAAAAGATATATCTATCTTAAAAAATGGCACATCTCAAAGTCCGTGTTAAGACCATATGGGATGAGCGTGTTTAACTTAAAAATCCATTCCATCTCGTTCTTACTCATTCTTGTATCGAAATTTCCTCCCCTCCAATCTCTTTCTAGTTTTTTAATCGCAAAGAATTGGGTACCAGCTGTTTCACAGTTATGGTGGATTTTGTAGTGGGCCGAGACGCTATGGTTCTCAAACCCTTTAGATATGTTCCTTCCATGTTCTTCAATTCTTATATGTAATGCCCTTGTGGTTTTACCTATATATTGTAAACCACAAGGGCATACCACGCAATAAATGAGGTTGTTAGAATGGCAAGTAAGGAGTTCTTTAATTTTATATTTAGTTCCGTCTTTGCTAAAAAAATGATTTATATGTCTCTTTTTGCTGGTAGTTCTTTTACATGCTAGACAGCTTCCACATCCAAAAAAACCCTTATCTAAATTTAAAAATGTGTCATTAGTTTTTCTTTCTTTTAGGAAGCTGGATGTAAGTGCCGTGCGTAAATTATTCACTCCTCTGTGTATGAATCTGGGTTTTTCAGGAAGGAAGGTTTTTGCTGCAGGGTCTTGAAGGAGAATGGGCCAGAATTTGGAAATAATATTTCTGACTTTATGATTTTGCGTGCTATAGTTGCATATAAAGGGAATTTCTTTGAGTTCATTATCCTTTTTCTCTTTGTATTTTAAAAGCTTCTCCCTTTCCATTGTTTTTACTTCTTTTCTAGCATCCTCCAATTTAGTTTCCTCATAGCCTTTCTCTATAAATTCTTGTTTAATCTTATTTGATTGGGTCTCAAAGGTGGTAAGATCGGTGCAATTCCTGCGGATATGCAGGAATTGTCCTCTAGGGGCATTCTCGAGCCAGGGGGCAAAATGACAACTTTCCCTACCTATGAAACTATTAGCTTCTACAGTTTTAAAGTGATTTCTGGTCTTAATGCTTCCATCTTCTATGTATATCTGTAAATCCAGAAATATAATTTCCGATTTGCTCCAGTTGTTGGTGAGAGCTATCCCCCATGTGTTATTATTAAGAAAGTTTAAAAATTTCATTAAATCTCCTTCCTCTCCTTCCCAAATGAAAAAAATGTCATCAATGTACCGGCCATAGGTGACCAAGTTTTGCCTCCAGCCATGCTGGCCATAGATAAACTCTTCCTCCCAATGGGCCATAAATAAATTCGCATAGCTGGGGGCAAACTTGGTCCCCATGGCCGTACCATTGATCTGGAGATAAAATTCCTCTCCATACCAGAAAAAGTTATTCTTTAGGATTAAATCCATACCTTCTAAAATGTAATCTATTTTGATGCTTGTTAGATCTGAGGAATTAGTTAAAAAGAATCTAGTTGCATTACACCCGTAACTATGTGGGATATTACTGTAAAGGGCCGTAACATCACTAGTGACTAAAAAGCAATTAGAGTTCCAAGAGCATTCCTTTAAAATATTTAAAATAGAAATGGTGTCTTTAATGTATGAGGTGGTTTTCTTAACGAGGGGTTGGAGGTGAATGTCTACATAATGGGATAATCTACTTGATATTGAGTCTATTCCTGCTACGATGGGTCTCCCAGGGGGATTATTTACATCTTTATGAACTTTTGGTAAAAAATAAAATACAGGAATTTTTGGATATTTAATACTTAAAAAGTCGAATTCTTTTTCATTTAGTATTTGTAACGCTTTTCCTTTATTAAAATAATTTAAAAAGTTCTGATTCATATTTTTACTGGGGTTATAATTAAGTTTTTGATATGTGTGTCCATCTAGTAGTAGTCTTTCGGCCTCTTTGCAGTATAGCTCTTTAGACATTAAGACTATCCCCCCTCCCTTATCTGTCGGCTTAATGACCAGGTCAGTATCTGATTTTAAATCTTTCAAGGCTTGTCTTTCTTGCATAGTAAGGTTATAATTGAAATTATCTTTTTTCTCCAATTTTTTGATTTCCGTCATTACCATGGTTTCAAATGTAATCATTTTTTCAGAAATCATTTGTTTTGGATAAAATGTAGATTTTTCTTTTAGTCTAGTATATCTTATTTCCTCCTCTTGATTATATTGTCGTTCTATTGGGTTTTTAGCAAAGTATTTTTTTAGACATACATTTCTTTTAAATTTATTTAGGTCTATATAAAATTCAAACTGGTTCAGAGGTTTATTAGGGGCAAATTTTAGGCCTTTCGTTAGCACTTTTTTGTGATGTTCTGTTAAAAATTTTTGGCTTAAATTAAAGATCCCCTTTATGGGATCTGATTTCTTTGTGGCATCTCTCGTTTTTCCTTTTTGGATATGTTTTCCTTCTCTGGTTCCTCTACACTCGAATTTCTTTGTCTTTTGTAGGGTGTCGTGATGTTTGAGGTGTCTTCCCTTTTGTGCCTTTCTTTTCCCCTGCTCCTCCAAAAATCCTGATCCTCGAATTCATCTAGGGTTAGGAATCTATTGTGTGTGGGTAGGGGTTCTCTCCTTTTCAAAAAATGGGCAGGTTCTTGGTATGGGGACCCATTCTCAATTTCCCTCCTTACAAGTCTCTCCTTTGGTCTTACATCTTTGTAAAAAGGTCTCCTTTCATTTCTCTCCCTCGATCTCTCTTCATATACTGGTCTTTTTCTATAGTTCGTTCTTTCCCATGGTTTTGCATCGTATGTTACTCTCCTTTCCTCCTTTTCTCTCCCATAGTCAACCCTATTTTGATATCTTTCTTTGTTCTGGGCATATCGTGTTCTGGGTCTGTCCCAATTGCTTAAACGGGTTTGTCCATAATGGTCATTATATCTTTGGTTATATGATTTATTTTCCCTATATTTAGGATATATTCTTTTTTCCCTATCATCTCTTAGATTGTCTAAATTTGATCTCTCATTCGGGTATTCGTTAGGATTTTTTAGGTTTTCTCTTGTTTCTGAATCCTTGTTTTGATAACTATATTTAGAAAATGTTCTGACTTGATTAAGCTTATAGTCTCTTGTGTCTCTTAAATATTTATTCTTTTTTATATTGATAACTTCTTTTTCTAATTTATCTAAACTTTCTTTAATTTCCAATGTCATACAATCGAATTGCTCTTGGTTTAGTTTGTTAAGAATAGCATTTTGGCTTCTATTTATCTCTAAATCTAGTTCTTTAAGGTATTCTTTTCTTCTTTTTATAATAAGGTTCATAGAGGTTATCGAAAAGTTTTCAAGCATACAGTTCCATTCCTCCATGAAACTTGTAACGTCTTTATCAAATGTGGGGGTTTTAAAGTATCTTAAGCCTCTTGGGGTGATACCTTCTTTTAAATATTTTTCCAATGTTGCTATTTCCCACTTTATTTTAAGTTCTTTCTGTAATAGTTTTTCTAAATGTTCGTCATTATTGTATGTTATTTTTTGTCTAATCGATTGTGAATCTGACCATTTGGCTATCTCTGTCTCCATCTCCATATATGTTTTATTTCTAGTATCAAATAGTGACATATTAAATCTCGCAGCAGCTAAGTACAACAGGTAAAAAGATAAGAAAAAAGTACCTAAAATAGAAGTGCAAACAAAACAGGGTAGTACTAGCGCTAATTTGCAAAGTGTAGAAAACGTATGAGCAGCTTTAACACCAAATTCTTATCTTTAAGAGTAGGTCTAGTGGTAGTGTGTTGGTGAAGCGCTATAGAATATTTAATTGTAACAGTTGTGGCTTTTAATTATAATATTAACAATTTGTGAATAGACTTTAAAGTGTAAATATATATATAAACAGTACCTTTTAGGTATACACAAAGGTGTCCTAAGTTGGTAATCAATACCTTAAAAAAAACAGAATATACCAAACATAGTGTAAACTGTGACAAAATAAAAATAAATTTAAATTAAGAGGGAAAATTCCCACTCACACTTTGGAGAGCTAATAGTGTATAGCTCAATTTGATCGCCCGTGGGGTCCGTGAAGGCGACCCTATCCCTTCTTTTTACTGGATATTGCTTTCTTGAAACTCTGAAATGTTGAAACATATATATGGTGCAGTACCGTATGGCTCCAAATACGTATAAAAAAGAACAGGTTTGTACTCACAGACACAGAGCCATCCACATCGGCTCTGATCAAGGGTATATGTGGTTAAGGACCACACACCTTCTTTAAAAGAGCAGGAACAATGCCAACAGTGTTTATAAAAGTATAAGTATATTTATTCACATAAAACTATATGTAACAGTATAAAAAACTATATATAACAATATAAAAACACTGAATAGGCATATAAAAAGTCCAAATAAATAAAGACCGGTATTCTCCAAGCTCCAGGACGCGTTTCGCTATGACAGCTTCTTCAACTGGATAAAAAAGTCTCTATTTCTTCTTTGGGACCAGTTCCTGCTTTTATACCTCTTTAAAAGTCCAATCCTTGATTATGAGTCCGTGATTCCGCGGGCTTTCTCCATGGAAACGGTGACGCCCTGCGATTCACGTCTCGTTTTCATTTATTTCCGGGTTTTCGCATCACTTCCGGTCACGTGTCACTCGGCCGATACGTCATGCGTTCCCCCTTGCGGTTCACTCGGCCGATACCCGGAAGTGTGTGATATCATTATGCAGCAATGGGAGATAGATGTGGGATATTAAGTAAACGCATAAATTCATAACGATAGAAGTCATGTCTTCTTGTCCCTCTCAATAAGGGGAATAATAATTGCTTGTTTAATCTTGTCGTGAAAAAGGAATAGGTATATTAGATTTCCGTCTCTCTAATACATAGAGCCATAAATCTATTACAGAAAAATCAGTTATAATGCAGAAACATTCAGAAAAATTCACAGGAGATCTAATGTGGCAACTGAGAAAATGAATCATAAAAATATAAATAACCAGGACCGTAAGGTGCATAAATACTTCCATAGGGGATCCTAGCTATAAGCAGCAAGAGGGGGCATTTATTAATATATCTATTGAGTAAAATTTACAATATCAAAGCTTAAAAAAAAAAAAAAAGGCATACAAAGACCCAAGTGAAAATACATCATAAGAACGATAACCCCATAAATTTGAAATAAAACATATATCTTAAAAAATGGCAGGAATAGACTCAATATCAAGTAGATTATCCCATTATGTAGACATTCACCTCCAACCCCTCGTTAAGAAAACCACCTCATACATTAAAGACACCATTTCTATTTTAAATATTTTAAAGGAATGCTCTTGGAACTCTAATTGCTTTTTAGTCACTAGTGATGTTACGGCCCTTTACAGTAATATCCCACATAGTTACGGGTGTAATGCAACTAGATTCTTTTTAACTAATTCCTCAGATCTAACAAGCATCAAAATAGATTACATTTTAGAAGGTATGGATTTAATCCTAAAGAATAACTTTTTCTGGTATGGAGAGGAATTTTATCTCCAGATCAATGGTACGGCCATGGGGACCAAGTTTGCCCCCAGCTATGCGAATTTATTTATGGCCCATTGGGAGGAAGAGTTTATCTATGGCCAGCATGGCTGGAGGCAAAACTTGGTCACCTATGGCCGGTACATTGATGACATTTTTTTCATTTGGGAAGGAGAGGAAGGAGATTTAATGAAATTTTTAAACTTTCTTAATAATAACACATGGGGGATAGCTCTCACCAACAACTGGAGCAAATCGGAAATTATATTTCTGGATTTACAGATATACATAGAAGATGGAAGCATTAAGACCAGAAATCACTTTAAAACTGTAGAAGCTAATAGTTTCATAGGTAGGGAAAGTTATCATTTTGCCCCCTGGCTCGAGAATGCCCCTAGAGGACAATTCCTGCGTATCCGCAGGAATTGCACCGATCTTACCACCTTTGAGACCCAATCAAATAAGATTAAACAAGAATTTATAGAGAAAGGCTATGAGGAAACGAAATTGGAGGATGCTAGAAAAGAAGTAAAAACAATGGAAAGGGAGAAGCTTTTAAAATACAAAGAGAAAAAGGATAATGAACTCAAAGAAATTCCCTTTATATGCAACTATAGCACGCAAAATCATAAAGTCAGAAATATTATTTCCAAATTCTGGCCCATTCTCCTTCAAGACCCTGCAGCAAAAACCTTCCTTCCTGAAAAACCCAGATTCATACACAGAGGAGTGAATAATTTACGCACGGCACTTACATCCAGCTTCCTAAAAGAAAGAAAAACTAATGACACATTTTTAAATTTAGATAAGGGTTTTTTTTGGATGTGGAAGCTGTCTAGCATGTAAAAGAACTACCAGCAAAAAGAGACATATAAATCATTTTTTTAGCAAAGACGGAACTAAATATAAAATTAAAGAACTCCTTACTTGCCATTCTAACAACCTCATTTATTGCGTGGTATGCCCTTGTGGTTTACAATATATAGGTAAAACCACAAGGGCATTACATATAAGAATTGAAGAACATGGAAGGAACATATCTAAAGGGTTTGAGAACCATAGCGTCTCGGCCCACTACAAAATCCACCATAACTGTGAAACAGCTGGTACCCAATTCTTTGCGATTAAAAAACTAGAAAGAGATTGGAGGGGAGGAAATTTCGATACAAGAATGAGTAAGAACGAGATGGAATGGATTTTTAAGTTAAACACGCTCATCCCATATGGTCTTAACACGGACTTTGAGATGTGCCATTTTTTAAGACAGATATATGTTTTATTTCAAATTTATGGGGTTATCGCTCTTATGATGTATTTTCACTTGGGTCTTTGTATGCCTTTTTTTTTTTTTTAAGCTTTGATATTGTAAATTTTACTCAATAGATATATTAATAAATGCCCCATCTTGCTGCTTATGGCTAGGATCCCCTATGGAAGTATTTATGCACCTTACGGTCCTGGTTATTTATATTTTTATGATTCATTTTCCCAGTTGCCACATTAGATCTCCTGTGAATTTTTCTGAATGTTTCTGCATTATAACTGATTTTTCTGTAATAGATTTATGGCTCTATGTATTAGAGAGACAGAAATCTATTCCTTTTTCACGACAAGATTAAACAAGCAATTATTATTCCCCTTATTGAGAGGGACAAGAAGACATGACTTCTATCGTTATGAATTTATGCGTTTAATTAATATCCCACATCTATCTCCCATTGCTGCATAATGATATCACACACTTCCGGGTATCGGCCGAGTGAACCGCAAGGTGGAACGCATGACGTATCGGCCGAGTGACACGTGACCGGAAGTGATGCGAAAACCCGGAAATAAATGAAAACGAGACGTGAATCGCAGGGCGTCACCGTTTCCATGGAGAAAGCCCGCGGAATCACGGACTCATAATCAAGGATTGGACTTTTAAAGAGGTATAAAAGCAGGAACTGGTCCCAAAGAAGAAATAGAGACTTTTTTATCCAGTTGAAGAAGCTGTCATAGCGAAACGCGTCCTGGAGCTTGGAGAATACCGGTCTTTATTTATTTGGACTTTTTATATGCCTATTCAGTGTTTTTATATTGTTATATATAGTTTTTTATACTGTTACATATAGTTTTATGTGAATAAATATACTTATATTTTTATAAACACTGTTGGCATTGTTCCTGCTCTTTTAAAGAAGGTGTGTGGTCCTTAACCACATACACCCTTGATCAGAGCCGATGTGGATGGCTCTGTGTCTGTGAGTACAAACCTGTTCTTTTTTATATGTATTTGGAGCCATACGGTACTGCACCATATATATGTTTCAACATTTCAGAGTTTCAAGAAAGCAATATCCAGTAAAAAGAAGGGATAGGGTCGCCTTCACGGACCCCACGGGCGATCAAATTGAGCTATACACTATTTGCTCTCCAAAGTGTGAGTGGGAATTTTCCCTCTTAATTTAAATTTATTTTTATTTTGTCACAGTTTACACTATGTTTGGTATATTCTGTTTTTTTTTAAGGTATTGATTACCAACTTAGGACACCTTTGTGCATACCTAAAAGGTACTGTTTATATATATATATATATATATTTACACTTTAAAGTCTATTCACAAATTGTTAATATTATAATTAAAAGCCACAACTGTTACAATTAAATATTCTATAGCGCTTCACCAACACACTACCACTAGACCTACTCTTAAAGATAAGAATTTGGTGTTAAAGCTGCTCATACGTTTTCTACACTTTGCAAATTAGCGCTAGTACTACCCTGTTTTGTTTGAACTAACTGCTATTAGCTTACAGTGAAAAACTTTTTTGCTTTGTAAAGGCACGCTATAGAGACATCAGATATGAGTGGCAAATACACTGGCAGAGGTTGGCAGAGTACACGCTGAAGGCCTGACACCCAGACGCTTGCAGACAACTAACTGCTATTCAATCTATTACAGTGAAAATATATTTTTTTCTTTTTAAATGTCAAGCTTAATCTATTGTGACACTAGATTTGAGTCGTGGCACTGGGCAAAAGGTTACAGTATCCACTGTGAGCCTGACACAGAAGCTGGCAGGCAACTAACTGCTATTTAATCTATTACAGTGAAAAAATAATTTTTCATTTTTAAATGTCAAGCTTAAGCTATTGTGACACCAGATATGAGTGGTGGCACTGTGCAAATGGGCACAGTATCCACTGTGAGCCTGACACAGAAGCTGTCAGGCAACTAACTGCTCTTCAATCTATTACAGTGAAAAAAAATGTTTTCTTTTTAAATGTCAAGCTTAAGCTATTGTGACACCAGATATGAATGGTGGCACTGGGCAAATGGGCACAGTATCCACTGAGCCTGACACAGAAGCTGGCAGACAACTAACTGCTATTAGCTTACAGTGAAAAACTTTTTTTGTTTTTAAGGGCACACTATAGTCACACCAGATATGTGTGGCAAAGTGCACTTGCTGAGGTTGGCAGAGTACACGCTGAAGACCTGACACCCAGACGCTTGCAGACAACTAACTGCTATTAGCTTACAGTAAAAAACTTTTTTGCTTTGTAAAGGCACGCTATAGAGACACCAAATATGATTGGCAAATACACTGGCAGAGGTTGGCAGAGTACACGCTGAAGGCCTGACACCCAGACGCTTGCAGACAACTAACTGCTATTCAATCTATTACAGTGAAAAAAATGTTTTTCTTTTTAAATGTCAAGCTTAATCTATTGTGACACTAGATTTGAGTCGTGGCACTGGGCAAATGGGCACAGTATCCACTGTGAGCCTGACACAGAAGCTGGCAGACAACTAACTGCTATTCAATCTAATACAGTGAAAAAAAAAATATTTTTAAATGTCAAGCTTAAGCTATTGTGAAACCAGATATGAGTGGTGGCACTGGGCAAATGGGTACAGTATCCACTGAGCCTGACAAAGAAGCTGGCAGGCAACTAACTGCTCTTCAATCTATTACAGTGAAAAAAATTTTTTTCTTTTTAAATGTCAAGCTTAAGCTATTGTGACACCAGATATGAGTGGTGGCACTGGGCAAATGGGCACAGTATCCACTGAGCCTGACACAGAAGCTGGCAGACAACTAACTGCTATTAGCTTACAGTGAAAAACTTTTTTGCTTTGTAAAGGCACGCTATAGAGACACCAGATATTAGTGGCAAATACACTGGCAGAGGTTGGCAGAGTACACGCTGAAGGCCTGACACCCACACGCTTGCAGAAAACTAACTGCTATTAGCTTACAGTTAAAAACTTTTTTGCTTTCTAAAGGCACGCTATAGAGATACCAGATATGAGTGGCAAATACACTGGCAGAGGTTGGCAGAGTACACGCTGAAGGTCTGACACCCAGACGCTTGCAGACAACTAACTGCTATTTAATCTATTACAGTGAAAAAAAATTATTTTTAAATGTCAAGCTTAATCTATTGTGACACCAGTTATGAGTCGTGGCACTGGGCAAATGGGCACAGTATCCACTGTGAGCCTGCCACAGAAGCTGGCAGACAACTAACTGCTATTCAATCTATTACAGTGAAAAAATAATTTTATTTTTAAATGTCAAGCTTAAGCTATTGTGACACCAAATATGAGTGGGCAAATGGGCACAGTATCCACTGAGCCTGACACAGAAGTTGGCAGACAACTAACTTCTATTAGCTTACAGTGAAAAACTTTTTTTGTTTTTAAGGGCACACTATAGTCACACGAGATATGAGTGGCAAAGTGCACTTGCTGAGGTTGGCAGAGTACACGCTGAAGGCCTTACACCCAGACGCTTGCAGACAACTAACTGCCATTAGCTTACAGTGAAAAACTTTTTGTTTTGTAAAGGCACGCTATAGAGACACCAGATATGAGTGGCAAATACACTGGCAGAGGTTGGCAGAGTACACGCTGAAGGCCTGACACCCAGACGCTTGCATACAACTAACTGCTATTTAATCTATTACAGTGAAAACAAAATGTTTCTTTTTAAATGTCAAGCTTAATCTATTGTGACACCAGATATGAGTCGTGGCACTGGGCAAGTGGGCACAGTATCCACTGTGAGCCTGACACAGAAGCTGGCAGACAACTAACTGCTCTTCAATCTATTACAGTGAAAACATTTTTTTTCTTTTTAAATGTCAAGCTTAAGCTATTGTGACACCAGATATGAGTGGTGGCACTGGGGAAATGGGCACAGTATCCACTGTGAGCCTGACACAGAAGCTGGCAGGCAACTAACTGCTCTTCAATCTATTACAGTGAAAAAAAAATATTTTTAAATGTCAAGCTTAAGCTATTGTGACACCAGATATGAGTGGGCAAATGGGCACAGTATCCACTGAGCCTGACACAGAAGTTGGCAGACAACTAACTTCTATTAGCTTACAGTGAAAAACTTTTTTTTGTTTTTAAGGGCACACTATAGTCACATGAGATATGAGTGGCAAAGTGCACTTGCTGAGGTTGGCAGAGTACACGCTGAAGGCCTTACACCCAGACGCTTGCAGACAACTAACTGCCATTAGCTTACAGTGAAAAACTTTTTGTTTTGTAAAGGCACGCTATAAAGACACCAGATATGAGTGGCAAATACACTGGCAGAGGTTGGCAGAGTACACACTGAAGGCCTGACACCCAGACGCTTGCAGACAACTAACTGCTATTTAATCTATTACAGTGAAAACAAAATGTTTCTTTTTAAATGTCAAGCTTAATCTATTGTGACACCAGATATGAGTCGTGGCACTGGGCAAGTGGGCACAGTATCCACTGTGAGCCTGACACAGAAGCTGGCAGACAACTAACTGCTCTTCAATCTATTACAGTGAAAACATTTTTTTTCTTTTTAAATGTCAAGCTTAAGCTATTGTGACACCAGATATGACTGGTGGCACTGGGGAAATGGGCACAGTATCCACTGTGAGCCTGACACAGAAGCTGGCAGGCAACTAACTGCTCTTCAATCTATTACAGTGAAAAAAAAATATTTTTAAATGTCAAGCTTAATCTATTGTGACACCAGATATGAGTCGTGGTACTGGACAAGTGGGCACAGTATCCACTGTGAGCCTGACATAGAAGCTGGCAGACAACTAACTGCAATTCAATCTATTACAGTGAAAACATTTTTTTTATTTTTAAATATCAAGCTTAAGCTATTGTGACACCAGATATGAGTGGTGGCACTGGGCAAATGGGCACAGTATCCACTGTGAGCCTGACACAGAAGCTGGCAGGCAACTAACTGCTCTTCAATCTATTACAGTGAAAACATTTTTTTTATTTTTAAATATCAAGCTTAAGCTATTGTGACACCAGATATGAGTGGTGGCACTGGGCAAATGGGCACAGTATCAACTGTGAGCCTGACACAGAAGCTGGCAGGCAACTAACTGCTATTTAATCTATTACAGTGAAAAAATAATTTTTCTTTTTAAATGTCAAGCTTAAGCTATTGTGACACCAGATATGAGTGGTGGCACTGTGCAAATGGGCACAGTATCCACTGTGAGCCTGACACAGAAGCTGGCAGGCAACTAACTGATCTTCAATCTATTACAGTGAAAAAAAAAAATATTTTTTAATGTCAAGCTTAAGCTATTGTGACACCAGATATGAGTGGCAAATTACACTTGCTGAGGTTGGCAGAGTACACGCTGAAGGCCTGACACCCAAACGCTTGCAGACAACTAACTGCTATTCAATCTATTACAGTGAAATAATGTTGTTTCTTTTTAAATGTCAAGCTTAAGCTATTGTGACACCAGATATGAGTGGCGGCACTGGGCAAATGGGCACAGTATCCACTGAGCCTGACACAGAAGCTGGCAGGCAACTAACTGCTCTTCAATCTATTACAGTGAAAAACATTTTTTTCTTTTTAAATGTCAAGCTTAAGCTATTGTGACACCAGATATGAGTGGTGGCACTGTGCAAATGGGCACAGTATCCACTGAGCCTGACACAGAAGCTGGCAGACAACTAACTGCTATTAGCTTACAGTGAAAAACTTTTTTGCTTTGTAAAGGCACGCTATAGAGACACCAGATATGAGTGGCAAATACACTGGCAGAGGTTGGCAGAGTACACGCTGAAGGCCTGACACCCAGACGCTTGCAGACAACTAACTGCTATTCAATCTAACACAATGAAAAAAAAAACATTTTTAAATGTCAAGCTTAATCTATTGTGACACCAGATATGAGTGGTGGCACTGGGCAAATAGGCACAGTATCCACTGAGCCTGACACAGAAGCTGGCAGACAACTATCTGCTATTAGCTTACAGTGAAAAACGTTTTTGCTTTGTAAAGGCACGCTATAGAGACACCAGATATGAGTGGCAAATACACTGGCAGAGGTTGGCAGAGTACACGCTGAAGGCCTGACACCCAGACGCTTGCAGAAAACTAACTGCTATTTAATCTATTACAGTGAAAAAAAAAAATTATTTTTAAATGTCAAGCTTAATCTATTGTGACACCAGATATGAATGGTGGCACTGGGCAAATGAGCACAGTATCCACTGAGCCTGACACAGAAGCTGGCAGACAACTAACTGCTATTCAATCTATTACAGTGAAAAAAATTATTTTTAAATGTCAAGCTTAAGCTATTGTGACACCAGATATGAGTGGTGGCACTGGGCAAATGGGCACAGTATCCACTGTGCGCCTGACACAGAAGCTGTCAGGCAACTAACTGCTCTTCAATCTATTACAGTGAAAAAAAATATTTTTAAATGTCAAGCTTAAGCTATTGTGACACCAGATATGAGTGGGCATATGGGCACAGTATCCACTGATCCTGACACAGAAGTTGGCAGACAACTAACTTCTATTAGCTTACAGTGAAAAACTTTTTTTTGTTTTGAAGGGCACACTATAGTCACACGAGATATGAGTGGCAAAGTGAACTTGCTGAGGTTGGCAGAGTACACGCTGAAGGCCTTACACCCAGACAACTAACTGTCATCAGCTTACAGTGAAAAACTTTTTTGCTTTGTAAAGGCACGCTATAGAGACACCAGATATGAGTGGCAAATACACTGGCAGAGGTTGGCAGAGTACACGCTGAAAGCCTGACACCCAGACGCTTGCAGACAACTAACTGCTATTCAATCTATTACAGTGAAAAATAATGTTTTTCTTTTTAAATGTTAAGCTTAATCTATTGTGACACTAGATTTGAGTCGTGGCACTGGGCAAATGGGCACAGTATCCACTGTGAGCCTGACACAGAAGCTGGCAGACAACTAACTGCTATTCAATCTATTACAGTGAAAAAAAAAATTATTTTTAAATGTCAAGCTTAAGCTATTGTGACACCAGATATGAGTGGCAAATTACACTTGCTGAGGTTGGCAGAGTACACGCTGAAGGCCTGACACCCAAACTCTTGCAGACAACTAACTGCTATTCAATCTAATACAGTGAAAAAAAAAATATTTTTAAATGTCAAGCTTAAGCTATTGTGAAACCAGATATGAGTGGTGGCACTGGGCAAATGGGTACAGTATCCACTGAGCCTGACAAAGAAGCTGGCAGGCAACTAACTGCTCTTCAATCTATTACAGTGAAAAAAATTTTTTTCTTTTTAAATGTCAAGCTTAAGCTATTGTGACACCAGATATGAGTGGTGGCACTGGGCAAATGGGCACAGTATCCACTGAGCCTGACACAGAAGCTGGCAGACAACTAACTGCTATTAGCTTACAGTGAAAAACTTTTTTGCTTTGTAAAGGCACGCTATAGAGACACCAGATATTAGTGGCAAATACACTGGCAGAGGTTGGCAGAGTACACGCTGAAGGCCTGACACCCACACGCTTGCAGAAAACTAACTGCTATTAGCTTACAGTTAAAAACTTTTTTGCTTTCTAAAGGCACGCTATAGAGATACCAGATATGAGTGGCAAATACACTGGCAGAGGTTGGCAGAGTACACGCTGAAGGTCTGACACCCAGACGCTTGCAGACAACTAACTGCTATTTAATCTATTACAGTGAAAAAAAATTATTTTTAAATGTCAAGCTTAATCTATTGTGACACCAGTTATGAGTCGTGGCACTGGGCAAATGGGCACAGTATCCACTGTGAGCCTGCCACAGAAGCTGGCAGACAACTAACTGCTATTCAATCTATTACAGTGAAAAAATAATTTTATTTTTAAATGTCAAGCTTAAGCTATTGTGACACCAAATATGAGTGGGCAAATGGGCACAGTATCCACTGAGCCTGACACAGAAGTTGGCAGACAACTAACTTCTATTAGCTTACAGTGAAAAACTTTTTTTGTTTTTAAGGGCACACTATAGTCACACGAGATATGAGTGGCAAAGTGCACTTGCTGAGGTTGGCAGAGTACACGCTGAAGGCCTTACACCCAGACGCTTGCAGACAACTAACTGCCATTAGCTTACAGTGAAAAACTTTTTGTTTTGTAAAGGCACGCTATAGAGACACCAGATATGAGTGGCAAATACACTGGCAGAGGTTGGCAGAGTACACGCTGAAGGCCTGACACCCAGACGCTTGCATACAACTAACTGCTATTTAATCTATTACAGTGAAAACAAAATGTTTCTTTTTAAATGTCAAGCTTAATCTATTGTGACACCAGATATGAGTCGTGGCACTGGGCAAGTGGGCACAGTATCCACTGTGAGCCTGACACAGAAGCTGGCAGACAACTAACTGCTCTTCAATCTATTACAGTGAAAACATTTTTTTTCTTTTTAAATGTCAAGCTTAAGCTATTGTGACACCAGATATGAGTGGTGGCACTGGGGAAATGGGCACAGTATCCACTGTGAGCCTGACACAGAAGCTGGCAGGCAACTAACTGCTCTTCAATCTATTACAGTGAAAAAAAAATATTTTTAAATGTCAAGCTTAAGCTATTGTGACACCAGATATGAGTGGGCAAATGGGCACAGTATCCACTGAGCCTGACACAGAAGTTGGCAGACAACTAACTTCTATTAGCTTACAGTGAAAAACTTTTTTTTGTTTTTAAGGGCACACTATAGTCACATGAGATATGAGTGGCAAAGTGCACTTGCTGAGGTTGGCAGAGTACACGCTGAAGGCCTTACACCCAGACGCTTGCAGACAACTAACTGCCATTAGCTTACAGTGAAAAACTTTTTGTTTTGTAAAGGCACGCTATAAAGACACCAGATATGAGTGGCAAATACACTGGCAGAGGTTGGCAGAGTACACACTGAAGGCCTGACACCCAGACGCTTGCAGACAACTAACTGCTATTTAATCTATTACAGTGAAAACAAAATGTTTCTTTTTAAATGTCAAGCTTAATCTATTGTGACACCAGATATGAGTCGTGGCACTGGGCAAGTGGGCACAGTATCCACTGTGAGCCTGACACAGAAGCTGGCAGACAACTAACTGCTCTTCAATCTATTACAGTGAAAACATTTTTTTTCTTTTTAAATGTCAAGCTTAAGCTATTGTGACACCAGATATGACTGGTGGCACTGGGGAAATGGGCACAGTATCCACTGTGAGCCTGACACAGAAGCTGGCAGGCAACTAACTGCTCTTCAATCTATTACAGTGAAAAAAAAATATTTTTAAATGTCAAGCTTAATCTATTGTGACACCAGATATGAGTCGTGGTACTGGACAAGTGGGCACAGTATCCACTGTGAGCCTGACATAGAAGCTGGCAGACAACTAACTGCAATTCAATCTATTACAGTGAAAACATTTTTTTTATTTTTAAATATCAAGCTTAAGCTATTGTGACACCAGATATGAGTGGTGGCACTGGGCAAATGGGCACAGTATCCACCGTGAGCCTGACACAGAAGCTGGCAGGCAACTAACTGCTCTTCAATCTATTACAGTGAAAAAATTTTTTTTATTTTTAAATATCAAGCTTAAGCTATTGTGACACCAGATATGAGTGGTGGCACTGGGCAAATGGGCACAGTATCAACTGTGAGCCTGACACAGAAGCTGGCAGGCAACTAACTGCTATTTAATCTATTACAGTGAAAAAATAATTTTTCTTTTTAAATGTCAAGCTTAAGCTATTGTGACACCAGATATGAGTGGTGGCACTGTGCAAATGGGCACAGTATCCACTGTGAGCCTGACACAGAAGCTGGCAGGCAACTAACTGATCTTCAATCTATTACAGTGAAAAAAAAAAATATTTTTTAATGTCAAGCTTAAGCTATTGTGACACCAGATATGAGTGGCAAATTACACTTGCTGAGGTTGGCAGAGTACACGCTGAAGGCCTGACACCCAAACGCTTGCAGACAACTAACTGCTATTCAATCTATTACAGTGAAATAATGTTGTTTCTTTTTAAATGTCAAGCTTAAGCTATTGTGACACCAGATATGAGTGGCGGCACTGGGCAAATGGGCACAGTATCCACTGAGCCTGACACAGAAGCTGGCAGGCAACTAACTGCTCTTCAATCTATTACAGTGAAAAACATTTTTTTCTTTTTAAATGTCAAGCTTAAGCTATTGTGACACCAGATATGAGTGGTGGCACTGTGCAAATGGGCACAGTATCCACTGAGCCTGACACAGAAGCTGGCAGACAACTAACTGCTATTAGCTTACAGTGAAAAACTTTTTTGCTTTGTAAAGGCACGCTATAGAGACACCAGATATGAGTGGCAAATACACTGGCAGAGGTTGGCAGAGTACACGCTGAAGGCCTGACACCCAGACGCTTGCAGACAACTAACTGCTATTCAATCTAACACAATGAAAAAAAAAACATTTTTAAATGTCAAGCTTAATCTATTGTGACACCAGATATGAGTGGTGGCACTGGGCAAATAGGCACAGTATCCACTGAGCCTGACACAGAAGCTGGCAGACAACTATCTGCTATTAGCTTACAGTGAAAAACGTTTTTGCTTTGTAAAGGCACGCTATAGAGACACCAGATATGAGTGGCAAATACACTGGCAGAGGTTGGCAGAGTACACGCTGAAGGCCTGACACCCAGACGCTTGCAGAAAACTAACTGCTATTTAATCTATTACAGTGAAAAAAAAAAATTATTTTTAAATGTCAAGCTTAATCTATTGTGACACCAGATATGAATGGTGGCACTGGGCAAATGAGCACAGTATCCACTGAGCCTGACACAGAAGCTGGCAGACAACTAACTGCTATTCAATCTATTACAGTGAAAAAAATTATTTTTAAATGTCAAGCTTAAGCTATTGTGACACCAGATATGAGTGGTGGCACTGGGCAAATGGGCACAGTATCCACTGTGCGCCTGACACAGAAGCTGTCAGGCAACTAACTGCTCTTCAATCTATTACAGTGAAAAAAAATATTTTTAAATGTCAAGCTTAAGCTATTGTGACACCAGATATGAGTGGGCATATGGGCACAGTATCCACTGATCCTGACACAGAAGTTGGCAGACAACTAACTTCTATTAGCTTACAGTGAAAAACTTTTTTTTGTTTTGAAGGGCACACTATAGTCACACGAGATATGAGTGGCAAAGTGAACTTGCTGAGGTTGGCAGAGTACACGCTGAAGGCCTTACACCCAGACAACTAACTGTCATCAGCTTACAGTGAAAAACTTTTTTGCTTTGTAAAGGCACGCTATAGAGACACCAGATATGAGTGGCAAATACACTGGCAGAGGTTGGCAGAGTACACGCTGAAGGCCTGACACCCAGACGCTTGCAGACAACTAACTGCTATTCAATCTATTACAGTGAAAAATAATGTTTTTCTTTTTAAATGTTAAGCTTAATCTATTGTGACACTAGATTTGAGTCGTGGCACTGGGCAAATGGGCACAGTATCCACTGTGAGCCTGACACAGAAGCTGGCAGACAACTAACTGCTATTCAATCTATTACAGTGAAAAAAAAAATTATTTTTAAATGTCAAGCTTAAGCTATTGTGACACCAGATATGAGTGGCAAATTACACTTGCTGAGGTTGGCAGAGTACACGCTGAAGGCCTGACACCCAAACTCTTGCAGAAAACTAACTGCTATTCAATCTATTACAGTGAAATAATGTTGTTTCTTTTTAAATGTCAAGCTTAAGCTATTGTGACACCAGATATGAATGGTGGCACTGGGAAAATGGGCACAGTATCCACTGAGCCTGACACATAAGCTGGCAGACAACTAACTGCTCTTCAATCTATTACAGTGAAAAAAAATGTTTTCTTTTTAAATGTCAAGCTTAAGCTATTGTGACACCAGATATGAATGGTGGCACTGGGCAAATGGGCACAGTATCCACTGAGCCTGACACAGAAGCTGGCAGACAACTAGCTGCTATTAGCTTACAGTGAAAAACTTTTTTTGTTTTTAAGGGCACACTATAGTCACACCAGATATGAGTGGCAAAGTGCACTTGCTGAGGTTGGCAGAGTACACGCTGAAGGCCTGACACCCAGACGCTTGCAGACAACTAACTGCCATTAGCTTACAGTAAAAAACTTTTTTGCTTTGTAAAGGCACGCTATAGAGACACCAGATATGATTGGCAAATACACTGGCAGAGGTTGGCAGAGTACACGCTGAAGGTCTGACACCCAGACGCTTGCAGACAACTAACTGCTATTCAATCTATTACAGTGAAAAAAATGTTTTTCTTTTTAAATGTCAAGCTTAATCTATTGTGACACTAGATTTGAGTCGTGGCACTGGGCAAATGGGCACAGTATCCACTGTGAGCCTGACACAGAAGCTGGCAGACAACTAACTGCTATTCAATCTATTACAGTGAAAAAAAATATTTTTAAATGTCAAGCTTAAGCTATTGTGACACCAGATATGAGTGGCAAATTACACTTGCTGAGGTTGGCAGAGTACACGCTGAAGGCCTGACACCCAAACGCTTGCAGACAACTAACTGCTATTCAATCTATTACAGTGAAAAAATTTTGTTTCTTTTTAAATGTCAAGCTTAAGCTATTGTGACACCAGATATGAGTGGTGGCACTGGGCAAATGGGTACAGTATCCACTGAGCCTGACAAAGAAGCTGGAAGGCAACTAACTGCTCTTCAATCTATTACAGTGAAAAAAATGTTTTCTTTTTAAATGTCAAGCTTAAGCTATTGTGACACCAGATATGAGTGGGCAAATGGGCACAGTATCCACTGAGCCTGACACAGAAGTTGGCAGACAACTAACTTCTATTAGCTTACAGTGAAAAACTTTTTTTTGTTTTTAAGGGCACACTATAGTCACACGAGATATGAGTGGCAAAGTGCACTTGCTGAGGTTGGCAGAGTACACGCTGAAGGCCTTACACCCAGACGCTTGCAGACAACTAACTGCCATTAGCTTACAGTGAAAAACTTTTTTGCTTTGTAAAGGCACGCTATAGAGACACCAGATATGAGTGGCAAATACACTGGCAGAGGTTGGCAGAGTACACGCTGAAGGCCTGACACCCAGACGCTTGCAGACAACTAACTGCTATTTAATCTATTACAGTGAAAACAAAATGTTTATTTTTAAATGTCAAGCTTAATCTATTGTGGCACTGGGCAAGTGGGCACAGTATCCACTGTGAGCCTGACACAGAAGCTTTCAGGCAACTAACTGCTCTTCAATCTATTACAGTGAAAAAATAATTTTTCTTTTTAAATGTCAAGCTTAAGCTATTGTGACACCAGATATGAGTGGTGGCACTGGGGAAATGGGCACAGTATCCACTGTGAGCCTGACACAGAAGCTGGCAGGCAACTAACTGCTCTTCAATCTATTACAGTGAAAAAATAATTTTTCTTTTTAAATGTCAAGCTTAAGCTATTGTGACACCAGATATGAGTGGTGGCACTGGGCAAATGGGCACAGTATCCACTGTGAGCCTGACACAGAAGCTGGCAGACAACTAACTTCTATAAGATTACAGTGAAAAACTTTTTTGTTTTTAAGGGCACACTATAGTCACACCAGATATGAGTGGCAAAGTGCACTTGCTGAGGTTGGCAGAGTACACGCTGAAGGCCTGACACCCAGACGCTTGCAGACAACTAACTGCTATTCAATCTATTACAGTGAAAACAGTTTTTTTCTTTTCAAATGTCAAGCTTAAGCTATTGTGACACCAGATATGAGTGGTGGCACTGGGCAAATGGGCACAGTATCCACTGTGAGCCTGACACAGAAGCTGGCAGGCAACTAACTGCTCTTCAATCTATTACAGTGAAAAAAAATGTTCTTTTTAAATGTCAAGCTTAAGCTATTGTGACACCAGATATGAATGGTGGCACTGGGCAAATGGGCACAGTATCCACTGAGCCTGACACAGAAGCTGGCAGACAACTAACTGCTATTAGATTACAGTGAAAAACTTTTTTGTTTTTAAGGGCACACTATAGTCACACCAGATATGAGTGGCAAAGTGCACTTGCTGAGGTTGGCAGAGTACACCCTGAAGGCCTGACACCCAGACGCTTGCAGACAACTAACTGCTATTCAATCTATTACAGTGAAAACATTTTTTTTCTTTTCAAATGTCAAGCTTAAGCTATTGTGACACCAGATATGAGTGGTGGCACTGGGCAAATGGGCACAGTATCCACTGTGAGCCTGACACAGAAGCTGGCAGGCAACTAACTGCTCTTCAAACTATTACAGTGAAAAAGAAAATATTTTTAAATGTCAAGCTTAAGCTATTGTGACACCAGATATGAGTCGTGGCACTGGGCAAATGGGCACAGTATCCACTTTGAGCATGACACAGAAGCTGGCAGACAACTAACTGCTATTTAATCTATTACAGTGAAAAAAAAATATTTTTAAATGTCAAGCTTAAGCTATTGTGACACCAGATATGAGTGGTGGCACTGGGCAAATGGGCACAGTATCCACTGTAAGCCTGACACAGAAGCTGGAAGGCAAATAACTGTTATTCAATCTATTACAGTGAAAACATTTTTTTTTCTGTTTAAATGTCAAGCTTAAGCTATTGTGACACCAGATATGAGTGGTGGCACTGGGCAAATGGGCACAGTATCCAATGTTAGCCTGACACAGAAGCTGGCAGGCAACTTACTGCTCTTCAATCTATTACAGTGAAAAAAAATGTTTTCTTTTTAAATGTCAAGCTTAAGCTATTGTGACACCAGATATGAGTGGTGGCACTGGGCAAATGGGCACAGTGTCCACTGAGCCTGACACAGAAGCTGGCATACAACTAACTACTATTCAATCTATTACAGTGAAAAAATATATATATATTTTTAAATGTCAAGCTTAAGCTATTGTGACACCAGATATGAGTGGTGGCACTGGGCAAATGGGCACAGTATCCACTGGGAGCCTGACACAGAAGCTGGCAGGCAGGCAACTGCAATTACATTACACAGAAAAAAAAAGCAGACTGATGTTCTAGCCCTAAAATGGGCTTTTTGGGGTGCTGTTCTTACAGCAGAGATCAGATGAGTCTTTCAGGACTGTAGTGGACACTGAATACCCTAGCCTAGCTATCAATTTCCCTATCTAATGAGCAGCAGCTACACTTTCCCTCCTCTCACTAAGAATGCAGCTTCAGAATGAATCTAAAATGGATGCTGGGAGGGAGGTGGTAGGGTCTGGAAGGGAGGGTCTGCTACTAATTTGCTGGAATGTGTCTGCTGACCGTGAGGCACAGGGTCAAAGTTTGCTCAATGATGATGAATAGGGGGCGGATCGAACTGCGCATGTGTTCGCCCGCGGCGGCGAACGCGAACACGCTATGTTCGTTAGGAACTATTCGCCAGCGAACAGTTCGGTACATCACTACTGCTCTGTGTCAGTGTGTATCAGGGATCCTTAGGATAGGTGTCAATCCATATCTGCCAAGTGACCCTACGTAGGGGGGACAGTCCCTATTCTGCTCTGTGTCAGTGTGTATCACGGATCCTTAGGATAGGTGTCAATCCATATCTACCAAGTGACCCTATGTAGGGGGAGCAGTCCCTATTCTGCTCTGTGTCAGTGTGTATCAGGTTTCCTGAGGACAGATGTCAATCCATATCTGCCAAGTGACACTATGTACGGGGAACAGTCCCTATTCTGCTCTGTGTGAGGAGGAGGAACGGGAAATGAGTAGCTCGGCATCCAACCTTGTGCAAATGGTGTCTTTCATGCTGCCGTGCCTGTTGAGGGACCCTCGTATAAAAAGGCTGAAGGAGAACGACCTGTACTTGTTGTCCACGCTACTAGACCCCCGGTATAAGCAGACAGTGGTGGAAATGTTACCGAATTACAAGTCGGAAAGGATGCAGCATTTCCAAAATAAATTAAAAAGTATGCTTTACACAGCGGATAAGGGTGATGTCACAGCACAACGGGACAGGGGAAGAGGTGAAAGGCATCCTCCTCCTCCCACAACCACGCCATATCTGCCAAGTGACCCTATGTAGGAGGAACAGTCCCTATTCTGCTCTGTGTCAGTGTGTATCAGGGTCCCTGAGGACAGTTGTTAATCCATATCTGCCATGTGACCCTATGTAGGTGGAACAGTCTCTATTCTGCTCTGTGTCAGTGTGTATCAGGGATCCTTAGGATAGGTGTCAATCCATATCTGCCAAGTGACCCTATGTATGGGGAACAGTCCCTATTCTGCTCTGTGCCAGTGTGTATCAGGGGCTCTGAGGACAGGTGTCAATCCATATGTCAAGGTGTCAATATGTCATATGTCAGGTGTCAATCCATATTCATTGTGATTTAGGAATGTTAGGTGATTTCTGCCCTTTATGGATTAAAACCAGACTCAACTGTGTAATTTTCCATGGGAGTTTTGCTATGGATTCCCCTCCGGCATGCCACAGTCCAGGTGTTTGTCCCTTTGAAACAACTTTTCCATCACTTTTGTGGCCAGAAAGAGTCCCTGTGGGTTTTAAAATTCGCCTGCCCATTGAAGTCAATGGCGGTTCGCCCGGTTCGCCGGTTCGCGAACGTTTGTGGAAGTTCCCGTTTGCCGTTCGCGAACCAAAAAAACGATCCAGACAGATTTTACAGTCTCTCTTCCCAGCAGCAGTGTATCCTACAGGGAGAGAAGGACAACCAGTCTCTCTCCCCAGTAGCAGACAGTATTACTGGGAGAGGAGATTGCCGGTCCCTCATCCTAGCTGCAGCAAGCAGCCCTGGGGGTGGAGACAGTCGGTCCCACTACTCAGCACCAGGACGCGTTATCAGAAGTTGAGACAGTCGATTCGATCCCTCAGCTGTAGCTTACCTTACAGGGAGAGGAGACAAGTTTCAGCTCATGTTTGGGGGATTGGAGAACTACACTCTGGGGATTGCTATAATCACTATACTCCCCTAAGTATAATCACTAAGCCCTTGTAAGAGCTGCTCCTGCTTAACTCTCTGAGCAAGAGAGGTTCACCCACTGGAACCTGGAGCCTTGTCATATGTCCAGGGTGGGTAGGAGATGGCGAGACCCCATCCAAGCTGCGGTGGTTCATAGGGTTTGCAGGGGTTATGGGGCTCCAGCGCAGTGCTTATGGTATTCATCAGTACTAGGAAGCAGCGATTGACGGAGGTACCCGGTCGGGGTGCAGTCGGTCCGTCACATGCAGGTATAGCATTTCCCTACAAGCGCGAGACTAGGCTCTGTGTTAAGGGTAAATCAGGAACGGAAGGTTTAATGGAGGCACACTGGCCTTTTATACAAGTTTCCCAACAAGATTGGCACCCAGGTGGGCCTTGTTGGGCACAGGACACAAAGCATGCAATCCAATAAAAACAATGTGATAATGATCGACACTCCCTGTAACAAAGCTCCTAGTACTCCGACCGAGTACCTCTGTTGATGGATGCTCCTAGTGCTTCCCGAGGGCTCCAAGCACTTCTCCAGACACCATAAGCACTGCAGACCAAACCTCTCTTCCTGCCGAGAGCGAAGCTGGAACAAGCTCTTAAAAGGGCTTCATGCCCAGAACAGTTACAGAGAATTAGGCTGTGCAGCCAGTCTATTTCCAACTGTCGAAGTACCGTTCAAATTACCGAATGAAATTGTGAATGGACATGGTCAATGTATGTCCCATGTTTGTGAGCGTTGTCTCACCTAACACTGTTCGACTCCTATTCAAATTGTTGAAGTTTCATGGAAGTTAACTTTTCAGTGGTGTTGGTGTCATTGCATGTCCAATATGGGGGACTTCCGTTTAACTTTTGATCTACTGGATGGATTTGGCTGATTTTTTAGAGTGTTTATGTTTAAAGTGTGCTGATTTATAATATGTATTTTATGAAGATTGGATGTTTGGTTTTAAAGTTACAGTGTATGTGTAAAAACTGTATTTTTACTGTCTGTGATAATTATGTTAATCCCTTGTGTAACATAATTATATCACAGGCAGAGGGGAGGATTTTGTGTGTAATTGCTGGGAGTGTTTTCGGATATGTACGTGTATGATTGATTCTTTTGTAACGCCCTGTGGGTGGTCCTATCTAAGGGGATCCTGCATAAAAGAAGGTTCCTTTGGTGCCAATAAAACAGAATGACTTGTCCCTCTAACTTGCAGCCTCGACTCATGTTTGTAGGGAACAGCTATAATCACTTCAGGGATTGCTATGCTCTGCATGCTCCCTTTGCTACTGAGCTCTTGTAAGAGCTCTTGTTCCTGATCCTGCTTCGCTCTACAGAAGGAAGAGGTTCACCTACTGGAACCTGGAGCCTGGTCGTAGGTCCAGGGCGCAGAGCAGACGGCGAGATACCAGCCCAGCAGCAGGGGTTCATGGAGTCTGCAGTACTTATGGTGGCTTCACAGTAGTTATGGTGTCTACGGTGCTGATGGTCCTTTGGTGAGCACTAGGAGCATCCTTTTCTACGGTCCAACTTACAGCCAGCCAGGTCAAAAACATTCTCTGGCAGGAGGTAAGTTCTCCCATGTACATCCATGCCATACATAAGGCCTTCTTCCAGATTTTTTTAAATACATAAAGGGAATCAACACAGTAAAGGAGGAGACTATATTTAAAAGAAGAAAAACTACCACAACAAGAGGACATAGTCTTAAATTAGAGGGGTGAAGGTTTAAAAATATTATCCGGAAGTATTACTTTACTGAGAGGGTAGTGGATGCATGGAATAGGCTGCCAGCCAAAGTGGTAGAGGTTAACATAGTAAAGGAGTTTAAGCATGCGTGGCATATGCATAAGGCTATCCTAACTATCAGATAAGGCCAGGGGCTAATGAAAGTATTTTTTTAAAAATTGGGCAGACTAGATGGGCCAAATGGTTCTTATCTGCCATCACATTCTTTGTCCCTCCGGGAGGCATAACCACAACTCCTGGAGAAATATTTTGCCGCACTAAAAATGCTTTCCATTCAGTTCCTATCGCTATGAAACACAGGCGCTTTCTCAGATTCCACTGGAAGGAACAGATATATCACTGGACTGTATTTGGTCTATCTAATGCACCTTACACATTTTCCAGGATAATATCCCACATCAGGCAAAGAGGATTTCTATGCCTTCATTACTTAGACGCCATCCTGTTGTTGCATCCAGAGGTAGATACTCTCGTTCAGCAAAGAGATTACCTAATTTTCTTATTACAGGACCTGAGGTTTATTGTAAATCTGCAAAAATCAATACTAGTCCCTACTCAGAATATGCTATTTTTGGGTTTCATGCTGAACACTATGGATATGACCTTGGGTGTTCCCCGAGAATAATGGGAAAAAAATCCTAGCTCAGATTTGTAACTCCAAACGTTACCAGTGTCTCTGAGCTGCTTCTCCTCGCACTAGGACGCCATCCCACCGCTTGCCACCAATGTAACGGATCGACCAATGGTGCAGGATTTTGCTGAGCCGAGTTTATGCTTAGTTAATTTGTTAAATTCATACTTAAATCTTTTTGCCCCAGTCAGACAAGACTTTACGCAATTACTTATCACCTCCAGAAAACCTTTTTGGACAGCTAAGATTAACACAATCAGGGGTTGGATACTGTCCGCTATGTCTGCAGCGGACATTGATGTCACGGTTTTTAAAGGTCATTCTATCAGAGGGGCTTCAGCTTCAAAAGCAGCAGCGAGAGGCCTTCCTCTTCCTATTATCCTTAAAGCTGCAAGATGGTCTTCCAGTAAGGCCAACTGAAGTGGAACGTTTACAGTTCCTTAGGACCACCACCAGGTGTGTGCTATTCAACCCACTAGCTTTGCTAGGTAGTTATGCCTCCCGGAGGGACAAACTAGAGTTTGCAGGAATCGATGACCTGCAAACTTTCTTTGTCCTAGGTATAAGCATAACCACCTAGCAAAGCGCCCATCCCTCCCTCCCCAGGTTTATTTCTATTGTCTGGTGGTGGCAGGGTATTTCTCTGGTTTGCAAATCTTCTAATTAAAGTAATTTTGTGTGTTTGTTTTCTTTTTCACTTATATTTATTTATATTTATTCTGTTTATCTTTACAGATTACAACCGGCTACCCAGACAGGATCATCAAGCCAAGGACCCTCCTAAATAGTTCTGGAGGTTAAGAAGCTTCTTCCAGAAGTTCTTTAAATATGAGTTATACTATACTAATATTTCTCTCAGAGACTGTTTTGTTTTTTCACCTTCATGATCAAAGATTGTTTTGTTACATTTTCATATGTTACTATTAACTGTCAGTACTTCAGAAATGTTTATTTATTGTTACTTTATTATATTGTCTTTCCACTCATGACATAACCCTTTCATAGGAGTAAATTCATGTTTGGTTGAGTAAATAAATCATTGTTACCCCCCTTACATTGTCAGTGGTGCTCTTTTCCTTTGTTAGGTTTAGTACCGTGTACATTGATATCTATCCTACATTAAGGGGTTTCTTTGTCTCTAGATGAGTTAACCATCTGCAGTATCCCGATTTTAAAATCTGAGGTGATCAGGGCTGCAGCGAGCTACACGGCTGTCCTGATCACCTGATCACCTGATTGGCTAAAATGCTGTTGCTGTGCAGGAGCACAGCACAAGCGTTTTTAGTGTGGCAAAAATTTTCTCCGGGAGGCTGCCACATACCCACTAGATTTGCTAGGTGGTTATGCTTATCCCTAGGTCAAAGAAAGTTTGCAGGTCATCAATTCCTGCAAACTCTAGTATGCTTCTATGTGTGACTGTAACTGTGTGTGTGTGTGTGTGTGTGTGTGTGTGTTACTGTGTCTGCATCTGTGTGCGTGACTATCTGCCTCTGTGTGTGTGGCTGTCTGACCTTTATGTTTGACTGATTGCCTGTATGTGACTGTAGTTCTGTGTGTGTGACTGTCTGCCTCTGTGTGTTTGGCTTTGTGCCTATTTTTGACTGTAACTGTGTGTGTGTCTGTGTGTGACTGTGTGTGTGTGGCTGTGTGCCTCTGTGTGACTGTAACTGTGTGTGTGTCTGTGTGTGACTGTGTGTGTGTGGCTGTGTGCCTCTGTGTGACTGTAACTGTGTGTGTGTGCTCACAGCCGCCATCCTCACAACAGCCCCACTTATCCAACACTACATGCACTACACAGACACTACTTCATGCACATACACTGCATCCACTAGACACACTGGATCCACTACATAAACACTAGATACACTACACACACATAGACACTGCAAAGACATGGAAAGCAGGGGACATGGATGGAAGGGGGTGGGGAGGGGGGCAAAAAAGACACGGATTCTTCAATCCCTGGGGTAGACGCGAGCTGTACAGACAGTGCGGCTACATCTAAGGTGTGACAAATTAACTACCTGGCTGAGATTGCAGTTTGCAGGGGGATTAAGGGAGCGTATGTGTGTGTACATGTATACACACACATCCATGCACGTTTTATAACGACCCACCTACTTTTGTCCCTGGCCTACTTTTGTCCCCCTAAAAATAAATCCTGGAGACGCCACTGCTCCTTCTAAGATCAGACATCAGATCGAATGAGTGGAGAAACACAGATTTTGCCTTTTCAGTGCCCCAGCAGAAAGCCCACATTGTGTATTGCTGATTTCTATGTTACTGAAATACATTTTAAAATAATACTTGCTTGTTATAATAAAATACTAATAACATTTCATATGGCAAGTCTCTCTTTACATGCTAATTTCTCACTGACCACAGTTTGTATTATTTAACATGATAATCAGCATTTTGTTTCAAATAGCAAAGTTTTTGCTATATGCAATGCAAGTGAAATGTTGCATATATTACCTTTTTTTTTTTTTTGCACAATTTTGTAAAAAGACTATCATATGGATGGAAAAATAGAATTGTTAAAATTTTGCCGGTGAGCAAAAAAAGCACAACTTAATTTTACATTTTTACTTTTTTAGCAACTAATAAATCGACCTGTTTGTGTATATTTCAATGTAGACTTGTTTCAGGACCAGGCAGAGTACTTTAATTAAAATAAAAACAAATAAAACTCTGACAATCGACATGGCTTATTAGTGAGTGAGAGAGATTTATTTGCTGCTCTTCTGTTATCAGCAAACTACTACACAAACACTAACCATCCACAACTCTAAAATTCTTATTGATGAGACAGAATTAGTTTCACACAAGGCTCACTGATCAAACATTAACTGGCTCACTTCGGGCTTTCTTTCTGGCAAGGCACATTGCTTCCAAAATGTTGCAGATTACGGAAAGAATCTGATCTCTCATCCAATGAAAGGGATTAAGGGCGATGCGAGAGCAATTAAACTTAAAATAAATTGTGTTGCATCTAAAATGGGCGGAATCGTCTGTGGATGAAAGATTGTAGGTACCACCTTGCTTTCGAAAATAAATTCTCGCTGGCATGAAGTCACAGCTTATTTCACATCCGGTTTATCCAGTGTCTACCTTGGAAAAGCAACAAAAAAGAAATAAATAAATATATATATATATATATATATATAAATAAAATAATACTTACATTTTTTTTAAATAAAGCCTTGTTGCAGCTGCTATATCTAAATCCAAACTGGAAAGGTTTTTTTTTTTTTTTTGTTTTTTTTGGCGGGGGGAGTGGGTTGAATCTCTCGGAGGGAGGTAGCGATACTCCTTTGATAGCTTCTGCTGGAAGAATGAGAGGCAGGGCCGTGGAGAGCTCCCAGCATCAGCAGCCCCTTTCCCTCTCCTGGCTTTCCAATTCACTTTAATCAGACTGGAATTCTTAAGCGACCTTCTTCCATTCACACTCCTGGAATTTCTAAGCATCCTTTGCTCCAAGGTACCATAGGTAAGGTTATTTTCTATCCTTAATAAGACATCGATGGGATTTTATGGTGTAGTGTTTTGCAACGTGCAACACTGGAGCTGAGACCATTTTCCCCTCTATCACTTTGGAAATCCGCAGCGATCGATGGCCATTACAGTCAAAATATCTATTCTGCTTTGGAAACAGTTGGGATGTGGGGGCAGGAGCATTATGAAATAATGTGGAAGGTTTTCATTTGGAAGTTAATGTGCTATTTTATATATTTCAAAATCTACAAGTGAAGAGAGCTTATTCTACACCACTTGGTCTGGTGATAGATTTTCTGCATTTTTCTTGTGAGACAACGCATGTCTTATTCTGTTTATGAGAGAGATGTGACAATATCGTGATACTACTATTTCAGTATGAGGCTTTAATAAGCATCTGTGATATTTTCAGTTGGTCTGACGTGTTTGCTAAAATAAATAAATGCTGTTAACAGTCTTTTTAGTTAAAGAGGGATCTCTCGCCTTTTCATGCGTTCACTGCATGTTAGACTGTGTTTAGTAGCAAGCCATATGTGAAACATACCATATTTCCAACCACATTGTGTCATGTTAGTTACATTAACAAGCCACATATTCTGTGAGAGGCACAATGGAGGCTGCATATAGTCGAAACATCTAATCATACATGTTTGGGTTATCACGATGCTGGCATGTAAGCAATGTTTCTGATATTTTTTTTTTATATAAAAATCTATACTTATTATTCTTGAGGGTATTCTTGCGGGTAATACATGAACAAGGGTTTACTAGGTTAAATTCTTTATCAAATCTATGATAAAAACAGTTTCTTTGCCCAGCTGCTTCAGATTGTAGATATTATTCCAGCGTACTGGTGTGTTCGTCATTTTCATCCCCTAAAGTACTGGAAAACGTTAGTTACGGCTATTTATTAATACACAGTTTACTGCAGTAGTGTACTTTTTCTTTACTAATGCCTTCATAACACATGTAATCTACTCCTTTTTCAGAAATACACTAACTTATTAGAGTAGGTGAACAGAAAGATTTTTGGAATGCTTAGTTCCCAAGGCCAAATTCTTCTGTAAAATTTGCATTCTGTTTGGTGCACTCTACTTTTTTCTTTCAATATTGACCATTTCTGTGTTTTCTTTCTTGGTTCATTGTTTGATCCAGAAAGAACAGCAATGTTAAGTATTATTGAAATAAGTACATTTACATGATGGAATATTACAATTTTTGAAATCTTACCAAAAGACCATGAAAACATGTTTGAGAGACTTCATTAATATTAAGTTATATTTGTTATGCTTTTCAAGAATATATAGCAGGTCACAAATTCTAATTTTAAACATTTCTTTTAGAATACCAGTTCACAGAAAACACTTGACATAGTTTTATGTTTATTTTCAAATCATGCATACAAGTTCCATATATATCTTGGACATTTAAATTTAAGAAACAATATATGTCTTTATTTTCCAAATTCTTTGTCTGTGCTACATATAATCTTTCAAATATCTTAAGGTTGAGTTAAAAGCTTGTCGTGATGTTAAAATGAGTGTATTGTATGTTAAGGTTTTTTACACCCCACCTCCTATAGAATGTAAGCTCGATTGAGCAGGGTCCTCTTCAACCTATTGTTCCCGTAAGTTCATTTGCAATTGTCCTATTTATAGTTAAATCCCCTCTCATAATATTGTAAAGCGCTACGGAATCTGTTGGCGCTATATAAATGTCAATAATAATAAATAATAAGGTTTAATTTGTTAAAAACATTCTCAAGTTACATTCATTGTTTGTAATTCATTGTTTGTAATTATGTTAATTTACAGTTCTGAAATTTTAGCAATGAGGAGGAAAAGCAACTTGATTGATTGTCTCTGGGTCTGGACACTTATATTGAATTCATTAACTCAAATAAGGTGAGTTGGTTGACAGTAAAAACACAGCTTGAAAACATTCACGAATGGCATTATATTTTATAGATTACATGAAAAAGATTGTGATGAAATGCAGTTAAATACATTTACATTTTAAATAATGTATTATGAGTCTAGACACCTGAAATGTGCTAATGTGGATGTTTAATTTGGATGGATATGAAAGTGTATTAACAATAAACTGTACTAGGCAATGCATAATGCCATACGGTTTAGGCCACATCATTGTATCTTTAATGGATTTCTTTTTTAAGAGAAATGTAACAAGATTAATTTATACAATCTCATAATTCACTCATATTATGCCTCTTCCTACAATACAATACCACATAGTATACACAAATTATAATGCATTCCACATATTGTAGCAAGTGTTGTCATTTATACAAAATTTACAATTTGGTCAAGTTCTCTCATGTTTCTAATTAGTTTTTGTAATAAATTGGTTTACAGTCAGAAAGTACATGTATTAAAATCTGTAAAACAATTCCAATGTATATCTATATGATGTTAATAATATGTAGTTAGGCCTACTGGACTCTCAGTGGGATTAATTATGCAGTAATATTTTGTTGCAGTGTTATATTTGAAAATGTTTGTATAGCCATCCTTTAACTGTTATAATCAATTTGCAAGAAAACACAAGTTTGGATATTATTTATGTGTTTTTTGAGGCAATAATTGGACAAAACTTACCACATGAGGGCCAGTAGCATATTTTATTTAATTAACAAGTGGGACAATAAAATATGAATAACCATTTAAATTCAGGATAAAGGATTACAGCTGAGATGATGATGCACCAGAATTGTATTTTACAAAATGCATGACCAAGAGTCTCATTTTGTGCAAAATAAACATAACTCTTTTGTTTCTTTGGACATATACAAACATTTTTTTTTTAATCAAAGGCTTTTCTGACATCTGTATACTTGAAAATGAGGAAGCAGAATCACAAACCAATTTAAAGGTCACTTGAATCAGAAATGTCATCTGAATTTTGGAGTGTGTATTTTTATTCTTGTTTTTGTTGTTGTTGCACATAGACTATAGTTTATGACCTATAAAATGTTGTCTTATTTACCAAAAAAAGTTGCAATGAATTAAGTAATTGGCATTTTATTTTCTCTGATGATAGATGGATATATAGATTTTATTTTCAGTAAATTAAAGTTTCTGTAGAAAATTTAAAATGTGGTGCATTATTGTTCCAGCCAAAATAAGGTGAAATGGGTGTTACTACTATAATGACCTGTAGATGGAGTTAGTGCACAGTGCATTAGTATATGGTAAAGGTGAGTTTTAATACTTATTTTAAACAAGGACTATCCATAAGAGATCAGTTGCTTATTTACCTATGTTTTGAATCTAATCTACTCTATTGTGTAATCTTGTGAACTATTTTATATTTAATGGTATCATGTTGGTTCAGCTGCTAAACAGAAATAACTGGTTATAAATAGAAAAATAATGTAAATAACTGATAGTAAATTATTTAATTAAATACAGTTTTGCTCAAAGCATTTAAAGGTTAGCATTTTTTATAGCATTGCTACAATAATTTGTTCAGTTGATATTAGATTTGATCTGTAACTTTGCATCATCCCCAACATTTTAAAATGCAGTTGCCTACAAATAAATCCATAGCTGTTTGAAATACAGACTATGGAATACAGTTTAAATTCTACAGCCAAAACCCAATTAAATATATAAGTATTGCTTATATTGCTCCTCATCCATCAATTTCTATCTTTGAGTGTTTTCCATACCCATACTGACTGCTTTTCTGATTTATTCTGATCACATCAGCAAAGGTGTTTTTAGAGTTGACATTCACCTTAATCTTGATGCCCTTCTGGTATCCTTGAGAAGTGTACATACACCAATTTGTATAACAATAACCATGTTTATAAGAAGAAAGGAAGAGTATATAATGTAAAGAAGAGTGGGTGAAATGTTTACCTTTTGATCTGTAAAATATTACTAAGAAAAAATAATTTCCGTAAATATATTTTTAATCTCTTGTCAAAATTGTCGCAATAGTAAGGTATGTTTAACATTAGCTGGTAAAGGAGCTTTAACAATTTGTAAAAAAAATTATTATGAAACCCATTGCATTTTCCATAGGAATATACATCGCATTAGCATGTTTGCCAAATATTGATTTTTCAATTAACCCTTTCAATACCCAAATCGTATTTAAACATTTTTATTTTCATGTATTTTACAGTATGAAATGTAGTCCATAAAGCCTCACCCATCCTCTGTACAGTAGTTATGACCAGCCTATAGAGTAACACATTTCTCTGCTAGAAGGCACTAGTTACTGATATAATTTCTGTACATTTGATGCAAGTATAAACTTACCCCCAGCTTCCAACCAGTACAGAAAGTTTAAATGGGTTGTATTATTCCTATAGTCACAGATGGGGGAGGTGTGAATGATCAATTTCACTGTCACCATTACATTATACATTAGCATTACAAAGATTGCTAAATGTAGCTAGAACAGTTATTAATACATTTATTTTAGAAATGTATAGTTTAACTGTTTTTACAATTTTATATATATATATATATATATATATATATATATATATATATATACATATATACAGAAAATGATACTTGGCTTGAGAAAGACCCAAATGGGTCGAAACGTCGGCTAATTTTTATGTAATACCCATTGGAATAAATTACCCTTTTTTCACTTAAGTCCTTGGAGTGCATCTCTTTATTTTTGTTTATATATATATATATATATATATATATATATATATATATATATATATATATATATATATATATATAAAGAGTTCCTCATCTGGATCATACAAGGGGAGTTTCCCTAAAGGTTTCTTTGTGAGGTGTATGATAAGCAAGCCTTGTAAAAGTAAAGTCTCGTCTCTGTGCAGACTATCTGAAAGTTGCTACATGCCAATCTACCCATGTGCCATATATTATGCAATATCAAACAGGAGATATCTCAAGACAACATAGAAGCTGCTAATTCCCAGAATGAATACGGAAGGAATCATTGGGGATGGATACATTCAGAGGATGAGGATATTCAGCCTATTTTAGTACCTCCAGAATCAGCTCAAGTGGACCATTTGATTTCCAGAGTCTGAAGGTTCTTATATCTGAAAGAATTTTCTAAGGTTGAGCCTTCTACCTCGAGCCTTTCTTTTTCTGATTTCAGAAGGAAAAGAACATCTTTTCCAGTTCACGGTACCATTGAGATCTTTATTATGGAGGAATGGTTCTACACTGAGAGAAGTTTTAAACACAAAGGAGTATCTCAACTCTTTATCCATTGGGATCTCAGATGTTTGTACCTGGAACTTTGCTCCTAAAAGGACAATGAAGTACTTAGAATAGCCAGTGGCAGGGGGGGGGGGGGGGCTGCCCCGGGTTCCACAAGGTAGGGGGGTGCCGTGCAGCAGGGGCGCTGGGCAGCTGACAGAGTTCACACACACGGGATGGGAATACAGCAAAAGAACTGCACAAGGGACCTGTGCAGGAAGAGCACAGAGATCCCAGCAGCAACCACTGACCACCAGAGACCGAGGATCCACTCCAGCCCTTCCAGTCAAGGTAGGAAGGCTGGGTGGACCTCTTAAAAGCAAAAAATTCAAGAAACCACTGTGGTACTCCGCAGATGTGGCCAAAATAGTAAAAAACAAAAAGTTAGCATTTAGTAATTATAAAAAAAACCAGAGTGAGGAAGACAGAATGACCTATAAGATTAGGCAGAAAGAGGCTAAGCAAGTTATAAGAGCTTCCAAATCCCACACAGAAGAGAAAATAGCACAGTCAGTAAAAAAGGGGGACAAAACCTTTTTTAGATACATAAATGAGAAAAGAAAAGTAAAACAAGGATTAGTTAGATTAAAAACAAAAGAAGGAAGGTATGTAGATGAGGATAAAGGTCTAGCTGACTGCCTCAATGAATATTTTTGTTCGGTATTTACAGATGAAAATAGTAAAGACAAATAAGTCAATGGGACCTGATGGAATACACCCAAAGCTATTAAAAGAGCTTAGTGGTGTACTAGCAAAACCATTAACAGATTTATTTAACCAATCATTGATAACAGGAGTAGTCCCAGAAGATTGGAAGTTAGCGAATGTTATGCCCATTCACAAGAAAGGTAATAGGGAGGAGTCGGGCAACTATAGGCCAGTAAGCCTTACTTCAGTAGTGGGGAAAGTGATGGAAACCATGTTAAAGGATAGGATTGTTGAACATCTAAAAACACATGGATTTCAAGATCAGAGACAACATGGGTTTACTTCTGTCAGGATCGGGACAGGGATCCAACACGCAGAGTACAAAGAGTAGAGAGATACGTATACCGGACCTTAGAATGGCCGGACTTAACGTAAGAACTACGTATAGAATGGTCAGAGACAAGCCGAAGTCGAGGGAACGAGAAGACAGGTAAGCGAGAGACAAGCCGAGGTCAAAGGATAACAGAGAAGCAGGAGAGTAATAACAAAGCCGGGTCAGAACCAAAAGACAATCAGGATACAAGAGCACTGTGTGACTAGACTGGCTAGAACCACGACAGGGCAATGAGCAAATGCGGAAAGCTCCATTAAATACCCTGGCTCTAGAGAGTAATCACGCCTCCGACGAGTCCTGATTCGTGTTCCGGGCTTGAGTGGCAGGTCGGACTGGATTAGCGTCATGACGTCGGCTATTGAGCGTCGCGTCATAAAAGGAAGTAGCTCCCTCGCGGCCAGCGTGTAAACGACCGGGGGAACCGCGAGGAACGGGAGAAACGGACCTTCTGGAAGGAGAAACGTCTAAGTCTCTACCCCTCTCAGAGGTAGAGACTACAGGTACCCTGACAGTACCCCCCCTCTCAGAAACGCCCACCGGGCGGAAGGAACCGGGACGAGACGGAAAGCGGGAGTGAAAAGCCCTGCGAAGACGAGGAGCATGGACATCCTCCTGAGGTACCCAAGTCCTCTCCTCAGGACCATATCCTTTCCAGTCCACCAGGTATTGAACCCTCCCGCGGGAGATACGAGAGTCGACGATGGAGTTGATCTCGTACTCCTCCTGGCCCTCAACCTGAACAGAGTGAGGAGGTGAGACCTTGGAGGAGAATCTGTTACAGATTAACGGTTTCAGCAATGAAACATGAAAAGAATTAGGGATACGCAAAGCAGGAGGAAGCGCTAAGCGATACGCAACTGGATTAATTCGAGTCAGAATCCTGTAGGGCCCAATGTAGCGAGGATTGAATTTCATAGAAGGTACCTTCAAACGAATGTTTCTAGTGCTCAACCATACCCTATCCCCAGGCACAAAACTTGGAGCCGCCCTTCTGCGTTTATCAGCGTGTTTTTTATACAGTAAGGAATTATGTAGGAGAATTTGTCGAGTCTGATCCCACAATTTCCTCAGATTGGCAACATGAACATCAACCGACGGTAACCCCTGGGAAGAGGGGACCGAAGGAAGAATGGAAGGATGAAAGCCATAATTCATGAAAAAAGGGCTAGAGTGAGTTGAATCGCAAACGAGATTATTATGTGCGAACTCTGCCCAAGGAATCAGACCAACCCAATCGTCCTGGTGTTCAGAAACAAAACAACGTAGATATTGCTCAATCTTTTGATTGGTACGTTCAGCAGCTCCGTTAGACTGAGGATGATAGGCAGAAGAAAAATTCAATTTGATGCCTAGTTGAGAACAGTATGATCTCCAGAAACGTGAGACAAATTGGGAGCCTCTATCAGAAGTAATTTCAGAAGGGATCCCATGTAAGCGAAAAATTTCTCTTGCAAATATTTCCGCCAATTCAGGAGAAGTCGGAAGTTTAGGTAAAGGTACGAAATGTGCCATCTTGGTAAACCTATCAACCACCGTGAGGATAACAGTCTGTCTTTTAGAAGCAGGCAAATCTACAATAAAGTCCATAGCCAAACAGGTCCAAGGTTTGTCTGGAATCTCCAAGGAATGTAAAAGACCATATGGAAGCGAATGAGGTAGTTTGGTCTTAGTACAGACCTCACAAGCTCCGATGAAATCCTTAACATCCCTCCGTAAAGAAGGCCACCAGAAATCCTTAGAGATCAAGGAATATGTTTTGCGAATGCCCGGATGACCAGCTACCTTACTCTCGTGAAGACACCGTAAGAGCTCCAGTTGGAGTTCAGGAGGAACGAAGTGTCTTGACGCAGGAGTCTGTCTAGGTGCCAGATGCTGCAACTTCATGATCTTGGCAAGCAGCGGAGAATGGATTTTGAGAGTTGTGTTAGCGATAATATTACACTTGGGTACTATAGAAGACAAAACCGGCTCCGATACAGCAGAAGGTTCATATTGACGAGACAAGGCATCGGCTTTAGAATTCTTAGAACCAGGTCTATATGTGAGTATGTAATTGAAGTGAGTGAGAAATATAGACCAACGAGCCTGCCTTGAGGATAATCGCTTAGCCTGCCCAAAATAGGACAAGTTCTTATGATCCGTTAAGATGGTAACAGGATGCAAGGTACCTTCCAATAAATGTCTCCACTCCTTTAAGGCCATGATAACCGCTAGAAGTTCCCTGTCACCAATGTCATATCTGCTCTCAGTACCGGACAATTTTTTGGAAAAATACCCACATGGATGTAATGGTTTATCCACACCTAACCTTTGGGACAGGATAGCACCTATCCCCGTCTCAGAAGCGTCAACTTCGAGTAGGAAGGGCAGAGTAGTATCAGGGTGAACTAAAATTGGTGCGGAAGCAAACAGTTCTTTGAGAGTCTTGAAAGCAAGGAGTGCTTCAGTAGACCAATTCTTAGTGTCAGCCCCCTGTCTGGTCATATTGGTGATAGGAGCAATAATTGAAGAGTATCCCTTAATGAAACGTCTATAGTAATTGGAGAAACCAATAAACCTCTGAATGGCCTTGAGACCCTTAGGTAAAGGCCAATCTAAAATGGATTGGAGTTTCTCCGGATCCATCTTAAACCCCTCCCCAGAAATTACGTAACCAAGAAAGTTTGTCTGGGATTGGTCAAAGCTACATTTCTCCAATTTACAGTACAAGCCGTGTTGAAGGAGTTTGTGCAAAACCCTTCTGACCTGTCCGTGGTGAGTCTCAATTTCTCTAGAATGTATAAGTATATCATCGAGGTATACAATAACACAGTCATGTTGAAATTCCCTGAGAACTTCATTAATTAGGTCCTGAAATACTGCCGGTGCATTACAGAGACCAAAGGGCATTACTGTATACTCATAGTGCCCATAACGAGTATTGAACGCAGTCATCCACTCGTGTCCCTGCTGAATTCTGACCAAGTTATATGCCCCTCTCAGATCTAACTTAGTGAAGATCTTGGAACCCTTTAATCGATCAAAGAGCTCAGTGATCAAGGGAATCGGATAGGCGTTTCTGATGGTAATTTTATTTAAACCTCGGTAGTCAATGCAAGGTCTCAAAGTACCATCCTTCTTTTTAACAAAAAAAAATCCAGCCCCAGCAGGGGAGGAGGACCTCCTAATGAATCCCTTGTCTAGGTTCTCACGAATATACTCCTCTAGAACTAAATTCTCTTTCGTAGACAAAGGGTATACATGACCCCTTGGAGGCATAGTACCAGGAAGTAAATTAATCTTACAGTCAAAGGACCTATGTGGAGGTAAAGTATCGGCCTTTCTTTTGTCAAATACCGCCCTTAAGTCCAGGTACAGGGACGGTATTTGTACTTCTGTAGAGTCGGTAGAATTATTAGGTGTGTTAACTGTGCAAAGCGGTGACACTCTCTTTAAACACTTCTCCTGACAATTCTGGCCCCATGAGACTATCTCTCCTAATTCACAATCAATAATAGGATTATGTCTCTTAAGCCAGGAGTATCCCAGGACTATGGGAACAGAAGGAGATGAAATGAGTAATAGAGATGTCTCCTCCTCGTGTAGGATACCAGTAGTTAAATTAAGAGGTATGGTTTCACAAAAAATCACAGGCTCAACTAAAGGTCTACCATCTATGGCCTCAACGGCCAAGGGTGTGTCCCTTAACTGGGATGGGATAGTGTGTTTGGTGACAAAAACTTGGTCGATAAAGCTTTCAGCAGCTCCAGAGTCTATCAATGCCATAGTCTCTATAGTTCCCTTCTCCCAAGTTAAGGAAACGGGTAATAGAAGCCTGTGATCTTTGTAATTATGAGTAGAGGACAAAATAGAAACACCCAAGGCCTGTCCTCTAGAGAAACTTAGGTGCGAGCGTTTCCCGGGCGATTGGGACAATTCAAACGTAAGTGACCTCTGACTCCACAGTACATACACAATCCCTCCCTTCTCCTGTACTGTCTCTCCTCCTCTGAGAGACGAGTATGGCCTATCTGCATAGGTTCTGGAAAAAGTGGTGTTTTGGCCTCAGGACTTTGAAAAGATGGAGCTAGTCTAAAAGAAGATCTACAGGTTCTATCTCGAGTGTTCTGCCTTTCTCTTAGACGTTCATCAATGCGAGAGATAAACGAAATTAAATCCTCCAAATTCTCAGGAAGCTCTCTAGTAGCTACCTCGTCAAGTATTACATCAGATAGTCCGTTTAGAAACACGTCTATAAAAGCCTGTTCATTCCACTTAACCTCTGCCGCCAAAGACCTGAACTCTAGTGCGTAATCCACAAGTGTTCGGTTATCCTGTCTAAGGCGCAACAGTAATCTAGCTGCATTGACCTTTCTGCCAGGAGGGTCAAAAGTTCTTTTAAAAGCAGCTACAAAGGCATTATAATTGTATACTAATGGATTCTCATTCTCCCACAACGGATTAGCCCATCTCAGAGCTTTCTCAACGAGTAAGGTGATAATAAATCCCACTTTCGCTCTATCTGTAGGATAGGAGCGGGGTTGTAATTCGAAGTGGATACTTATTTGGTTTAAAAAACCACGACACCTCTCAGGAGATCCAGCATAACATACAGGTGGGGTAATTCGGGAAGAAGCCCCTACAGTAGCTACCTCTAGACCTGAATCCACAGGAGAAATAGAAGTATTACGCATCTCCTCTGGTGGATTATTAGGACGAGATAACAACGCCTGTAGCGCTAGTGCCATCTGATCCATTCTGTGTTCCATGGCGTCAAACCTAGGAAGAACCAAGCTGACTGTTTGTACCTGCAGGATTCATTGGCCCTGTCGTAATGTCAGGATCGGGACAGGGATCCAACACGCAGAGTACAAAGAGTAGAGAGATACGTATACCGGACCTTAGAATAGCCGGACTTAACGTAAGAACTACGTATAGAATGGTCAGAGACAAGCCGAGGTCGAGGGAACGAGAAGACAGGTAAGCGAGAGACAAGCCGAGGTCAAAGGATAACAGAGAAGCAGGAGAGTAATAACAAAGCCGGGTCAGAACCAAAAGACAATCAGGATACAAGAGCACTGTGTGACTAGACTGGCTAGAACCACGACAGGGCAATGAACAAATGCGGAAAGCTCCATTAAATACCCTGGCTCTAGAGAGTAATCACGCCTCCGACGAGTCCTGATTCGTGTTCCGGGCTTGAGTGGCAGGTCGGACTGGATTAGCGTCATGACGTCGGCTATTGAGCGTCGCGTCATAAAAGGAAGTAGCTCCCTCGCGGCCGGCGTGTAAACGACCGGGGGAACTGCGAGGAACGGGAGAAACGGACCTTCTGGAAGGAGAAACGTCTAAGTCTCTACCCCTCTCAGAGGTAGAGACTACAGGTACCCTGACAACTTCAGGGAGATCATGCCAAACTAATCTTATTGATTTTTTTGAATGGGTAACTAAAATTATAGATCAGGGTGGTGCAGTAGACATTGCTTACCTAGATTTCAGTAAGGCTTTTGACACTGTTGCACATAGAAGGCTTATCAATAAACTACAATCTTTGAGTTTGGATTTATATATTGTTGAATGGGTAAGGCAGTGGCTGAGTGACAGGCAACAGAGGGTTGTAGTCAATGGAGTATATTCGAAGCTTGGGCTTGTCACCAGTGGGGTACCTCATGGATCTGTACTTGGACCCATTCTCTTTAATATTTTTATTAGTGATATTGCAGAAGGTCTTGATGGTAAGGTGTGTCTTTTTGCGGATGATACTAAGATATGTAACAGGGTTGTTCCAGGAGGGATAAGCCAAATGGAAAATGATTTAGGTAAACTAGAAAAATGGTCAGAGTTGTGGCAACTGACATTTAATGTGGATAAGTGCAAGATAATGCATCTTGGACGTAAAAACCCAAGGGTAGAGTACAGAATACTTGATAGAGTCCTAACCTCAACATCTGAGGAAAGGGATTTAGGGGTGATTATTTCTGATGACTTAAAGGTAGGCAGACAATGTAATAGAGCAGCAGGAAATGCTAGCAGAATGCTTGGTTGTATAGGGAGAGGTATTAGCAGTAGAAAGAGGGAAGTGGTCATGCCACTGTACAGAACACTGGTGAGACCTCACTTGGAGTACTGTACACAGTACTGGAGACCCTATCTTCAGAAGGATATTGATATCTTAGAGAGAGTTCAAAGAAGGGCTACTAAACTGGTTCATGGATTGCAGGATAAAACTTACCAGGAAAGGTTAAAGGATCTTAACATGTATAGCTTGGAGGAAAGACGAGACAGGGGTGATATGATAGAAACATTTAAATACATAAAGGGAATCAACACAGTAAAGGAGGAGACTATATTTAAAAGAAGAAAAACTACCACAACAAGAGGACATAGTCTTAAATTAGAGGGACAAAGGTTTAAAAATAATATCAGGAAGTATTACTTTACTGCGAGGGTAGTGGATGCATGGAATAGCCTTCCAGCTGAAGTGGTAGAGGTTAACACAGTAAAGGAGTTTAAGCATGCGTGGGATAGGCATAAGGCTATCCTAACTATAAGATAAGGCCAGGGACTAATGAAAGTATTTAGAAAACTGGGCAGACTAGATGGGCCGAATGGTTCTTATCTGCCGTCACATTCTATGTTTCTATGTTTCTATGTTAATTATGAAATGTGTGTATGTGTGTGATGTTTGTGTGTGTATGTCTAATTATGTGTGTCTGTGATTATTTTGACTGTGGTATCTTATGTGGTAGCCCTCCCCTATATATTGTTCCTAGAGTCACCACTATGTCTGCTTGTGTGTCAATGTGTATCTGTGTGTCACTGTGTCTGTGTATCTGCATGTATGTCAGTGTGTGTGTATATGTGTATGTACATACATCTCAAAATCTCGCAAATACTACACACAAATACACTCATGCATTTCAACACTACATACAAACCCCACCATTATATATAACCACACCACTGCATTTAAATACCACACAACTCACAAATGCATTCTTGCATTCAAATGCCAAAACTACATACAAACACACCCCTACATTCACTCACACATACTCCATACAAAAACATGCTTACATTCAAACACACAAACACCGCTCGGTGCTAAATATATTAAAACAATTTGCAGTTGTTTTTTACATTTAAAGTTGGGGGGAAGGCGGGGCGGGGGTGTAAAAATAGGATCCGCCCCGGGTGTCATATGCTCTAGGTACGCCCCTGAGAATGGCTAAATGTTCAACTCTGCCTGAAAACAATGCGGGATCTCTCTGAGACTCCATGGTGCATAGATGGTCTTGATCCTCTCTAAAAATCTGATGTAGCAGCTGCCACATGCTTTCATCCTGCCTGCAAACTCGTTTTTCAATCTCTAAGGATCTAAGATTGGTTTGGATAATTTGGAGGAGCATATCAGAGATAAACTTCCTTTTGTCTGTTAACATTAAGCCAGAAATAGTCTTCAGCTAACAAGCTTTTCTATAGGTTGTGTTATACCAGAAATATGACTTTCTTGTCAAATATTTTTTATTGAAAGGTTTTCATTTTTAACAATAATAATCATTGTAACACAATGACATATATGGAATAAAGAAAACATATAAATCAAACAAACAGAAAGAAACGGGGGGAAAATATCCATCCATTCTAAAATTGATAACTTATGCTTTATGAAAAACACTACATAGTGTCAAATAAGGTGTAAAAGCACTTTGCACGTACTGGTAATAAATAGTGTACAAACATTTGCTTATACAAACAGAACAAGAGTAAAAGGAGAGGCATATAAACTACAATCTGACAAAAAATGAATCCTCCCAAATGTTACAGTGGTAAGTTAATGATTCAGTTGTGTTGGCAATCCGAGGTGCATCTCATAGCACTTATTCTCTAAGGCCAATGTTAATACCTCTTTAATAGCAGGAATTACGTCAGACCTCCAATAATGTGGTATTACAATAGTGGTCGCTATCAAGACGTGGCCTACCATTATCTTATCTACTTTGGTAAAGTTTTCAGGAAATTACTTGAATAAACATAGTTCTGGAGTCAAAGTCACAACAGAAATAGTTATAGCCTTGATTATTGTATGTACATTCTTCCAAAATAATTATAAACGTGGACAATGCCAACACATATGAGAATATGTGCCTGTTTGCCCACAGCCACGCCAACATACATTTGTAGAATTGGGGTATGTTTTCTGGAGCTTGGATGGAGTCAGATACAACTGATATAAAACTTTTATAGTGGTTCTCCAAATGAGCCGAACACTGGGTGATACCTTTCAAATTTAAAGAAATAGCCAACCAGTCATCAAGAGACATTTCTCTCTGGAGATCCATCTCCAAATGCAACTATGTAATCCAATTTGGTTTGGGGCCTAGCATTAATATAGGAATAACATAATGATATAGTAAGTTTCCTTCCTGGGTTATTAATATATATTTTTCTATTTGGGACTTCTATAAATGAGTATATTTTTGGTCAAGTATTAGGACTTCAAATATCTTGCTTAATCTGGTAACTACAATCTCATAATTAGTGGCATCTGAATCTTCTAAATCATGTTTTATTCTAAATTTGTCAAATGGTAACAATTAATTATTTGAGAAAAAAATATCCAGATTATGTAGAGAAATGAACCCCAGAGTATCACATTTTAAAATGGACAATGGCATGGGCCCTGGATCACAAAACTGTTCCCTTTACCTGCCTAAACATTATAGGCAACATTGGCGCTCGGGCAACCAACATAGAGGTCAGTGATGTACACCCGATCTTTGCATAGCTTAGTGGCTTTATTCTTTCAGCCTACAATGGCAACATTCACAAGCCTGTAGTGATGTTGCGAACACAAAATTTTCAATGACTTCAATGGGCAGGCGAATTTTAAAACCCACAGGGACTCTTTCTGGCCACAAAAGTGATGGAAAAGTTGTTTAACCCCTTAAGGACACATGACGTGTGTGACACGTCATGATTCCCTTTTATTCCAGAAGTTTGGTCCTTAAGGGGTTAAAGGGGACTAACACCTGGACTGTGGCATGCCGAAGGGGGATCCATGGCAAAACTCCCATGGAAAATTACACAGTTGATGCAGAGTCTGGTTTTAATCCATAAAGGGCATAAATCACCTAACATTCCTAAATCACAATGGATATGGATTGACACCTGACATATGACATATTGACACCTTGACATATGGATTGACACCTGTCCTCAGAGACCCTGATACACACTGACACAGAGCAGAATAGGGACTGTTCCCCCTAAATAGGGTCACTTGGCAGATATGGATTGACACCTATCCTAAGGATCCCTGATACACACTGACACAGAGCAGAATAGGGACTGTTCCCCCTACATAGGGTCACTTGGCAGATATGGATTGACACCTGTCCTCAGAGACCATGATACACACTGACAAAGAGCAGAATAGAGACTGTTCCTCCAACATAGGGTCACTTGGCAGATATGGATTGACACCTGTCCTCAGAGATCATGATACACACTGACACAGAGCAGAAAAGGGACTGTTCCCCCTACATAGGGTCACTTGGCAGATATGGATTGACACCTGTCCTCAGAGACCATGATACACACTGACACAGAGCAGAATATAGACTGTCCCCCCTACATAGGGTCACTTGGCAGATATGGATTGACACCTGTCCTCAGAGATCATGATACACACTGACACAGAACAGAATAGGGACTGTTCCCCCTACATAGGGTCACTTGGCAGATATGGATTGACACCTGTCCTCAGAGCCACTGATACACACTGACACAGAACAGAATAGGGACTGTTCCCCCTACATAGGGTCACTTGGCAGATATGGATTGACACCTGTCCTCAGAGATCATGATACACACTGACACAGAGCAGAAAAGGGACTGTTCCCCCTACATAGGGTCACTTGGCAGATATGGATTGACACCTGTCCTCAGAGACCATGATACACACTGACACAGAGCAGAATAGACACTGTCCCCCCTACATAGGGTCACTTGGAAGATATGGATTGACACCTGTCCTCAGAGACCATGATACACACTGACACAGAGCAGAATAGAGACTGTTCCCCCTACATAGGGTCACTTGGCAGATATGGATTGACACCTGTCCTCAGAGATCATTATACACACTGACACAGAGCAGAATATAGACTGTTCCCCAGACATAGGGTCACTTGGCAGATATGGATTGACACCTGTCCTCAGAGACCATGATACACACTGACACAGAGCAGAATAGAGACTGTTCCCTCTTACATAGGGTCACTAAGCAGATATGGATTGACACCTGTCCTCAGAGACCATGATACACACTGACACAGAGCAGAATAGGGACTGTTCCCCCTAAATAGGGTCACTTGGCAGATATGGATTGACACCTGTCCTCAGAAATCATGATACACACTGACACAGAACAGAATAGAGACTGTTCCCCCTACATAGGGTCACTTGGCATATATGGATTGCCACCTGTCCTCAGAGCCCCTGATACTCACTGACACAGAGCAGAATAGGGACTGTTCCCCCTACATAGGATCACTTGGCAAGTATGGATTGACACCTATCCTAAGGATCCCTGATACACACTGACACAGAGCAGAATAGGGACTGTTCCCCCTACATAGGGTCACTTGGCAGATATGGATTGACACCTGTCCTCAGAGACCTAATTGTGTAATAATGGTAATACTATTACCTATTATATAATATTGGCAGGGGCAAGGAAATTCCCTCTAAATAGATGGGTATAGGCAGAGAGTATGGAGACCGGAGTGATAAAGTGTCAATAAGGTGATATAAAGTTAAATGTATCACAGACACACAGACACCCTTTCTCTTAGCTAGTTTCCAGAAATGCTGGATAGGTAGAAGGGCTATAAAGACTCAGAGAGGTTTAAGAAGAATCCTCTAAACTAGCCCTAATCTCCTTAAACACCTTCAAGGGTGTTCTAAGCTAAAGTTCAAACTAAACGTTTAGATGACTGCCTGATTTCCCATCACAGATGCTGGCTAGGAATAACAGTGTGCAAGACAAAGAGTGGGTCTAAGTGCCCATAGTTCAGTAAAGTGTCTCTAGTGAAGTGAAAAAGAGAATAACGAGCTGGCGCCCAAGAGAATAACGAGCTGGCGCCCTATCATGGGACGTGTATAAGGCATCGATTTTAGGAACCGGGAGATGGAAAAAGATGCTTGGTCGGTCCTCCTACTTCAAATTTGGGGCACTGCGCGTGCAATCTAATGTGCCACCAGATAGGAGTGGTGTGTTAAGTAGTACTAGTCCTATCAGTTTAATCCCTGTTATGTGCCTTTTTTTGGGCTTGGTTTTTGAAGCCACAGTGCAGCACCAGAGGGCCGAAAAATTAGGCATGTACACATGCCTGAAAAATTAGGTATTGTTGCAGCCGCTGCTGTAGCAGCGGCCATAAAAATTGATGTTTGTTTCCCAGGCAGAAAGTGCCCTAAAACATTGCGGCTTGAACCCTAGTTGGTGGCGGATAAGTCACGCAAGTCAACCGGCATTCAGAGCTAAAATACAGCAGCGTGTGGACCATTTTTAGCCCAAGGCAGCTCATCTCATCAGGCCTTTTTTAGTTGAATGTATCGTCCACTGTCAGTCCCTTCGGGATACATCCCTCATTCATCTTAATAAAGGTGAGGTAATCTAGACTTTTTTGACCTAGGCAACTTCTCTTCTCAGTGACAATACCTCCTGCTGCACTGAAGGTCCTTTCTGACAGGACACTTGAAGCGGGGCAGGCCAGAAGTTCTATCACAAATTGGGATAGCTCAGGCCACAGGTCAAGCCTGCACACCCAGTAGTCAAGGGGTTCATTGCTCCTCAGAGTGTCGATATCTGCAGTTAAGGCGAGGTAGTCTGCTACCTGTCGGTCGAGTCGTTCTCTGAGGGTGGATCCCGAAGGGCTGTGGCGATGCGTAGGACTTAAAAAGCTCTGCATGTCCTCCATCAACAACACGTCTTTAAAGCGTCCTGTCCGTGCCGGCGTGGTCGAGGGGGGAGGAGGATGACTTTCACCTCTTCCCCTGTTAGATTCCCGTTGTGCTGTGACATCACCCTTATACGCTGTGTAAAGCATACTTTTTAATTTATTTTGCAAATGCTGCATCCTTTCCGACTTGTTGTAATTTGGTAACATTTCCGCCACTTTCTGCTTATACCGGGGGTCTAGTAGCATGGACACCCAGTACAGGTCGTTCTCCTTCAGACTTTTTATACGAGGGTCCCTCAACAGGCACGACAGCATGAAAGACCCCATTTGCACAAGGTTGGATGCCGAGCTACTCATTTCTCTTTCCTCCTCCTCAGTGATCTGAATGAAGGTATGTTCTTCCCCCCAGCCACGTACAACACCACGTGTACCAGATAGGTGACAACAAGCACCCTGGGATGCCTGTAGTGGTTGGTCTTCCTCCTCCTACTCAAAGCCACATTCCTCCTCTGACTCCTCTTCCTCACAATCCTCTTCCAGCGTTGCCGCAGGTCCAGCAAGTGATGGTGATAAGGCTGTTTCTGGTGGTGATGGTGACCACAACTCTTCCTCTTCACGCTTATCTACGGCCTGATCCAGCACTCTTCACAGGGCACGCTCCAGGAAGAAAACAAATGGTATGATGTCACTGATGGTGCCTTCGGTTCGACTGACTAGGTTTGTCACCTCCTCAAAAGGACGCATGAGCCTACAGGCATTGCACATGAGCGTCCAGTAACGTGGCAAAAAAATTCCCAGCTCCCCAGAGGCTGTCCTAGCACCCCGGTCATACAAATATTCATTAATGGCTTTTTCTTGTTGGAGCAGGCGGTCGAACATTAGGAGTGTTGAATTCCAACATGTCGGGCTGTCGCGAATCAAGCGCCTCACTGGCATGTTGTTTCGCCGCTGGATATCTGCAAAGTGCGCTATGGCCGTGTAGGAATGCCTGAAATGGCCACACACCTTCCTGGCCTGCTTCAGGACGTCCTGTAAGCCTGTGTACTAATGCACAAAGCGTTGTACGATCAGATTAATCACATGTGCCATGCACGGCACATGTGTCAACTTGCCCAACTTCAATGCCGCCCAAAAATTTGTTCCATTGTCACAAACCACTTTGCCGATATCCAGTTGCTGCAGAGTCAGCCACTTTTCCACCTGTGCCTTCAGAGCGGACAGGAGTACTTGTCCGGTGTGACTCTCTGCTTTCAAGCAAGTCAAACCCAAGATGGCGTGACACATCCGTATCCAGGATGTGGAATAGTACCTGGGGAGCTGGGGGTGTGCCGTTGATGTGGAGCAAGACGCAGCAGCAGAAGAGGACTCAGCCGAGGAGGTTATGGAAGAGGATGGAGTAGGAGGAGTAGAGGAGGTGGCAGCAGGCCTGCCTGCAAGTCGTGGCGGTGTCACCAACTCCTCTGTAGAGCCACGCATTCCATGCTTGGCAGCCATCAGCAGGTTTACCCAATGCGCAGTGTCGGTGATATACCTGCCCTGACCATGCTTTGTAGACCAGGTATCAGTGGTCAGATGGACCCTTGCCCCAACACTGTGTGCCAGACATGCCATTACTTCCTTTTGCACAATCGAGTACAGGTTGGGGATTGCGTCCGGGTACCTTCCACTGCGGTGTCCCAATAGCTACAAATTTTTTGAACGCCTCAGACTCCACCAGCTTGTATGGTAAAAGCTGGCGGGCTAATAGTTCAGACAAGCCAGCTGTCAGACACTGGGCAATGGGGTGACTTTGACATTGGCTTCTTACGCTCAAACATGTCCTTGACAGACACCTGACTGTGGGCAGATGAGCGGGAACTGCTCAAGGCGAGAGACGGAGTGGCGGATGGTTGAGAGGGGGCAAGGAGGACAGCAGTGGTTGACGTGGCTGAAGATGCTGGACCAGGAGGAGGATGGCAGCTTTGAGTTTGTGTGCTGCTTGTACTCATGTGTTGATCCCATAGGCGTGTGTGATGTGCGATCATGTGCCTACGCAAAGCAGTTGTACCTAGGTGGGTGTTGGACTTCCCACGACTCAGTTTCTTTTGGCACAGTTTGCAAATGACATCGCTGTTGTCAGAGGCAGACACACAAAAAAATGCCACAATGCTGAGCTCTGCAATGACGGCATTCTGGTGGTGGACACAGCATGCGTTGATTGGCGTGCTGTCGGGCTGACCCTGGGTGCCGATGCATGCTGTCTGACTGTGCCACTAGCTCCTTGCGACGACCTCCCACTGCTTCCAACTCGTCTCCTCCTCCTCCTCTCTGTCTCCCCATCTGAACTTTCGCCCTGTTCTTCTTCTTGCCGAGCGGGCACCCACGTGACATCCATGGACGCATCATCATCATCAACCGCTTCACTTGTATCTGACAACTCAGCAAAGGAAGCAGCGGGGGGTACAACATCATCATCATCACACCGTACATCCATGTGTTTAATGCTGCCTGCCTGAGATATATCCCTGTTATCTACATCCTCTGGCAATAATGGTTGCGCATCACTCATTTCTTCAAACGGATGTGTAAATAACTCCTCTGACATACCAAGGGAAGCGGCTGTGGTGCTAGTGTTGGTGGTGGCGGCAGGCGGGTGAGTGGTATCTTGAGAGGTGCCCGAAGCTAAGCTGGAGGAGGATGGTGCGTCAAGGTTCCGAGCGGAAGCTGTAGAAGATTGGGTGTCCTGTGTTAGCCAGTCAACTATGTCCTCAGAACTTTTCAAGTTCAGGGTACGTGGCCTCTGAAAACTGGGCATTATTCTAGGGCCAAAGGGAATCACAGCACCATGACCACGATGGCCCCTGCGGGGTTGCCTGCCTCTACCTGTCATATTTTTTTGGATTAGTTGTACTATGCATGCAAGCTACTGTGCGACCAGATATGAGTGGCAATGTGCACTTGCAGAGGTTGGCAGAGCACACGCTGAAGTCCTGACACCCGCTTTAAGGACACTGACTGCTATTAGCTTACAGTGAAAAAATTTTTTTTCTTTATAAAGGCACGCTATAGTGACACCAGATATGAGTGGCAAAGTGCACTTGCAGAGGTTGGCAGAGTACACGCTGAAGACCTGACACCTGCTTTAAGGACACTGGCTGCTATTAGCTTACAGTGAAAACCTTTTTCTCTTTTTAAAGGCACGCTATAGAGACACCAGATATGAGTGGCAAAGTACACTGGCAGAGGTTGGCAGAGTACACGCTGAAGGCCTGAAACCCAGACGCTTGCAGACAACTAACTGCTATTAGCTTACAGTGAAAATCTTTTTTTCTTTTTAAAGGCACGCTATAGTGACACCAGATATGAATGGCAAGGTGCACTTGCAGAGGTTGGCAGAGTACACGCTGAAGGTCTGACACCTGCTTTAAGGACACTGACTGCTATTAGCTTACAGTGAAAAACTTTTTTTCTTTTTAAAGGCACGCTATAGAGACACCAGATATGATTGGCAAAGTACACTGGCAGAGGTTGGCAGAGTACACGCTGAAGGCCTGACACCCAGACGCTTGCAGACAACTAACTGCTATTAAGTTACAGTGAAAAACTTTTTTCTTTTTAAAGGCACGCTATTGTGACACCAGATATGATTGGCAAAGTACACTGGCAGAGGTTGGCAGAGTACACGCTGAAGGCCTGACACCCAGACGCTTGCAGACAACTAACTGCTATTAGCTTACAGTGAAAAACTTTTTTTCTTTTTAAAGGCACGCTATAGAGACACTAGATATGAGTGGCAAAGTGCACTTGCAGAGGTTGGCAGAGTACACGCTAAAGGCCTGACACCCGCTTTAAGGACACTGACTGCTATTAGCTTACAGTGAAAAACTTTTTTTCTTTTTAAAGGCTCGCTATTGTGACACCATATATGAGTGGCAAAGTACACTGGCAGAGGTTGGCAGAGTACACGCTGAAGGCCTGACACCACGACGCTTGCAGACAACTAACTGCTATTAGCTTACAGTGAAAAACGTTTTTTCTTTTTAAAGGCACGCTTTAGAGACACCAGATATGAGTGGCAAAGTACACTGGCAGAGGTTGGCAGAGTACACGCTGAAGGCCTGACACCCAACTAACTGCTATTTAATCTATTACTGTGAATTTTTTTTTTGTTTTTAAATGCAAGCTTAAGCTATTGTGACACCAGATATGAGTGGTGGCACTGGGCAAGTGGGCACAGTATCCACTGTGAGCCTGACACAGAAGCTGGCAGGCAGGCAATTGCAATTACATTACACAAAAAAAAAAAAGCATACTGATGTTCTAGCCCTAAAAAGGGCTTTTTGGGGTGCTGTCCTTACAGCAGAGATCAGATGAATCCTTAAGGACTGTAGTGGACACTGAATACCCTAGCCTAGCTATCAATTTCCCTATCAAATGAGCAGCAGCTACACTTTCCCTCCTCTATCTAAGAATGCAGCTTCAGAATGAATCTAAAATGGATGCTGTACAGGAGGTGGAAGGGTCTGGAAGGGAGGGTCTGCTGCTAATTTGCTGGAATGTGTCTGCTGACCGTGAGGCACAGGGTCAAAGTTTACTCAATGATGACGAATAGGGGGCGGATCGAACCGCGCATGTGTTTGCCCGCCGTGGCGAACGCGAACACGCTATGTTCGCCGTGAACTATTCGCCGGCGAACAGTTCGGTACATCACTAGTCCTTTGTTATGGTATTTTCCTGATTTTAGAGTGCAATTTTATTTTTTTTAAACTCCGATTTTATTGTGAGTTTAAAAGTGTCAAGGTAAATAGAAGAAGAAAGGATCACGCAGGCTCCGAACAAGTAGTTCAGCATTACAACTTAATACACACGTATTCAGAGGTTATCCGCTGGGAAACATAGGTAACTGTGTATTCAGAGCAGGGCCGGTGCAAGGATTTTTGCCACCCTAGGCAAAAGTAAAGTTTGCCGCCCCCCCATGTGACATCACCATGTCCCACCCATATGATATGCCATGTTAACTAACACCAGTGCTGCAGTGCCACCGTGTTTACATTAAAGGCCTGCAGGGGCAGGCTATAGTCACCAGAACCACTACATTAAGCTGCAGTGGTTCTGGGGACTATAGTGTTTCTTTAATGTGAGGTAAATTAGAGATTAGTGCCACTAATAATATACTAGATTGCCTACTTACAACCAGATGAGGATGATGATGGGCTCTAGCTGCAGTCTGGCTCCACAGGTCTGGTGCTCTCTGGAGGCTGATTGTAACTGTGGTCACAAAAATCAATGTTCTGGGAGAACGGGAAGCAGCTCCATTTTTTGGGGCCCTTTACACAGCTGAAGGTCTGGGTCCCAGGGTCCACCTTTATGTTCCACCAATGAGTTTGTTCACAGGGGGTAGAGTGTGTAGGGGATGTCCTGATATGTGTGTAAGGAATGCATTGTGTGTCTGTGTGTGTAAGGGATGCATTGTGTGTAAGTGTTGCATTGCTTGTGTGTGTGTGTCTGTGTGTGTAATGCATTGTGTGTTTTTCTGTGTGCAAGGGGTGCATTGTCTTTGTGTGTTAGGGGTGCATTGTGTGTGTGTGTGTGTGATGGATGTCAGTCTCTCCCCCCTCCCTTGTCACTCTCTTCTCCCCCCTCTCCCTCCCTTGTCACTCTCTTCTCCCCCCTCCCTTGTCCCTCTCTTCTCCCCCGTCCCTCTCTTCTCCCCCTCCCTTGTCACTCTCTTCTCCCCCCTTGTCACTTTCTTCTCCCTCCGTTGTCACTCTCTTCTCCACTCCCCACTCTCATTCCCCCTCCCTCCCCTGTCACTCTCATCCCCCTGTCAATTAATTTATTTCTCTCCCCCGTCAATGCCCCTCCCTGTAAATTTCTCCCCCCTGTCAGTTTCTTCCCCCCCTGTCAATTTCTTCCCCCCTCTAATTTTTTTCCTGCCCCCTAATTTCTTCCCCCCATCAATTTCTTCCCCCCATCAATTTCTCCTCCCCTGTCAATTTCTCCTCCCCTGTCAATTTCTCCTCCCCTGTCAATTTCTCCTCCCCTGTCAATTTCTCCTCCCCTGTCAATTTCTACCCCCCCTGTCAATTTCTTCCTTCTCCCCCCTACCTCTGTTGTAGCGTGGCCAAGCTCTGTATGGTCCGCGGGTACAGGGAGCTTTTGTTTCCTGTACCCGGCTGGACTAAAAGGAAGTGCACGCTCAGTGTGCACTTCCTGTTAGTCCGGCCGGGTACAGGAGACAGATGCTCCCTGTACCCGCGGATCATACAGGGCTCGACCACGCTACAGTGAGGGAGTGACAGGAGGGAATTCTGAGTGCTGAGCACTTCCCTCCTGTCAGCCCCTCTCCTCATGCGCACCAGCCCGGGCAAAGCTGCAGCCGCTTGAGGCTCTCTACAGAGCGCTCGGGCAGCTGCAGCATGAGGGGGCCGGTGCTCCTGGCGGCGCCCCTTCTCAAGGGGCGCCCTAGGCGGCTGCCTAGTCCGCCTAACAGGTAGCGCCAGCCCTGATTCAGAGCATACATTATTGGCTTAACTGTGTCAATACATAACATAACATAAAACAATAAAGAAGTAGATAAGATTACACCCAGTTGTGTATGTATCGACTGGGTGCTAAGGAGAGGAGAGGGTTTCCCCAATCAAGTCAGCTCCTCTCGGGTTTTACACATTGCGGGTTGTGCCCAGTTAGGGTAGGAGCAGCGGTTTCAGTGTCTACAGCGTTATTAGTTATCTAGCCCTCCAAAATATGTTTTTAGGGCAGGCTGGTGAGTCTTCCTGCATGGGTGTTGCAGCCACGTCCCCCCCTGCTCACATGTATGTGATCCAGGAGGGTCTATGGCGCGTTCGCGCTATGGCATATGAAAGTCCCTATCCCTGAGTGATAGGGAGGAGAAGATCAAAGTAAGTCAAGTACCAGAAGGTGGGTGGGAGGGGAGTGTGAGGGAGAGTGTAGGATAGAGGGAAGGAGGTGGGTAATAATGGGCATGTTGCTGTGGAGGTTTGAGATTAGTGTATGTGGTACCGGGATTGGGGTTTATCCCCTGTCAGTAGGTGTTTGTATAGGAGTGAGATGATCTTCTCCAATGGTGTGCCTTTCTAAAACATTTCTTCGAACAAGGTGAGGTCCCGGTGTAACTTTGTTCTGTTGTGCATATGTCTATAGTAATGCTGTAGTTGAGTGTGGCAGTATTTAACGAGGGTCGTCGGAGTCCTCTCCCCCATTATGTCTTGTATGTCCTTCATGTCTGTGCTTCCTAAGATCTTCTGTGAGGGGTTGTAAGGTTTGCTGTCTATGTAGGCCCATGCACTAGGTGGCAAGCCAACTCCCAACTTGTATCAATGGGCTCGGGACAGGGTTTACATGTTGCGCTCCACATAAGGTCCTGAGGGTATGCGCGACGGGCGAATTTGCTGTGCTTTCGGTCTGGAGTCCAGGTGAGACCTTTTGTGTTGTGATTCTAGGGTGGCTATGCGGTTCGATAGGCTGGTGAGCTGCCATGTTGCGTCTCTTTTCTTTTTGGTTGCAATGCCTATCAGACAGCCCCGAATAACACTTTTGTGCACCTCCCATAATGTGAGCGGTGACATGTCTGTGGTGTCGTTCTCCTCAAAGTAGAGGGTAAGTGTAGCGAAAGTAACCTCACCACTTGTACTTGGAGGGGCCTGCTTGCCAGCCTCCTGTCCACAGACTATGGGCCCTGCAGGGAAACCTGTAAAAGGCTGCCGAACTTGACCGACTGTTTTCCCTGGAAGAACACTGATTTCCCTGGAATTATTTTGGGCATAGGACCATGAGCACGGTCGGTCAAAACTACGACTTCCAGGAAATTCCTGAACCCCTGAACCATTCTGGGTGAATTGTGAATATGTTGTTCACCCAGATCAGGGCTCTCAGGGGATGTAACTTTTATGGGGTTTTATTTGTTTTTAAGGTACTTTTTGGCATTTCATAAAATGGTATGTTTTTCTGGTCTTGCAGATAATTCGATTAGTTAGATTAGTGCAGTTCCCGGTTCAATTTTCTCCCAAGCACAGGAGAGGGATTCTATTGTTTGTGTATGGGAATGTTTCACTGTATGACTCTGTGTTTCACTGTATGACCCTTGTTGGGAAACTTGCATAAAAGGCCAGTGTGCCTCCATTAAAATTCTGTTCCTGCTCACCCTCAACATAGAGTTTCATCTCATGTGTGGGTGAAATGGCTGTATCTACCCTGGGGATTGTTATATCACTATACTCCAATGGGATTATAATCACTTACTCTTTTAAGAGCTGTTCCTGCTACGCTCTCTGGAGTAGGAGAGGTTCATCCACTGGAAGTTGGATCCTGGTCTTGGGTCCAGGGTGGGTGGAGGACGGCGAGTTCCGAGCCAAACTTTAATGCTGGATGTTGGTCTTTGATCACCGGGTCCTGCAGCAGGGACTCATTTAGTCGCCAAGTCCATTCTGCTGACTCCACTGTAATCAAGACTGGGCTGTGATCCGACCAGGTGGAGGCTGCTATCGTCGTAGAGATCAAACGCAGAATATCCTCCTTTTTTACCACACATTTACCGCCTAGATGTCTGTGGCAAACCTAGCCACTTCAGAGACTGTAAATTGTACTTTAAACTGACTAATGTAATTTCCTTGCTATGCTGTGTATTTTACAAATGTATGCGACATTCGTGTGTTTCAAACACACGAATACCGCTAATGTTAAACCTACATCTACACGAACAGTGGATTCCCGTACTGTTCGTGAGTTAAACAAAGTACCGAATGGGAGACCACCCATAGACGGTCGTGTGTCTCCAATTAGGTACTTTGCAACATTGTAGCAAAGCTAATTGCGGTTTGTTGCGGGTGGCCGCCATTCGTGTACCGACCACGAGGCAGCGGCCATCTTTGTTCGCGGAAAGCCAGCGGGGTTTTGTCATTGAGTGCCTGGAACTAAAATCGGCTACTCGGCAACATAAGCCCCACTGGACTTCCAAGCCGTTCGGGAGTTTACCGTTTTCGGTAGTTTAATTCCCTCCATTCAGGCAATCGTTTAAACGAATTGAGCCTGATAAGGGAAAACTGAACGGCGTTCGGTTAATTGTGCTGGGATCTGGGCGCAAGTTCACTTAACTGTGCGTCCAGGTCCCAGCTATGTAATAAATGGTTATAAAGCTGTATAACAAAAATATTATGTGAGTTATGGATTTTAATATAAAAACTGTATTCCTCTGTACAATGGATACCCCCTTTAGCAATGCATGCTGGGATAAGTATCTCCTTGGTACAGCAATGTATGATTGGTAAAATATGTGCAAAACCCAGTCCCACATGTAGTCCCCTACTGGACAAACCCTGCATTGGGACTTGGGAAACCCTGTACATCTGTAACCACATAAATACTGTGTCTGTAATTAAAAACCTCCAAGCTATGTGTCGTCTAGTTCTTGGGAGGAAGGGATTGTATCTATGCTACCTGCATTTTGCCTGTTTTGGGATTGACTTATCCTGTCTACCTGCGGAGATACCGTGGCTAATACTACTACTCCGCTACAATGTCCTTTTCCCCAATCTGGAAGGACGCTGTTGAGTCCCAATATGACATCCTAGTAGACTGCTTATGATAAGCAAGTTCCTTAGAGGTCTGAGAAGAGCTAGTGATTACAGCAGGTATAGCATTTCCCTACAACATGAGACAAGGCTGCGAGTTGAGGGTAAGAAGGTCTGAAGGTTTATTGGTACAGCTTGAATTTTTATACAGTTTTCCTAACAAGGTTGATGCCCAGGTGGACCTTGTGGGGCACAGGACACAACATTAACAAGCCAATAAAAACATAGTTTTACATTCAGACACACCCATACAGTGAATACAAACCCTCCCCTCTGTTTGGGAGACAATTGAGTTAATTACTGTATCAACTCAATTATCTCTAAACGAAAAATACAAGTTTTTACCCATTTTCTGAAAACACCCCAAAAACACATGGGAACCTCATAAATATTACATCCCTTGATAGCCCTTGTGTGGGTGACCAACATATCCAAAATTTACCCAGATCAGAGCAGAGGTTCAGACATTTTATGGAAGTCTCTTTTTTACCGACCGCAACTATGTTTTCATGCCCTAAATAGTTCTAGAGAATTAGGCTGTGTGGTCAGTCTATTTCCAGTGATTAAAAATGTACTTTGAATATTCTACGGGACTGTTTGTGCACTAAGTCAGGGTCCAAGTGCGTTTGGTAGATTACTTTTACCGAACGGCGCTCTGTTTGTGTGGATTTAGTCGAAGGTAGCTGGAGGTGAAAATTCTGTGTTCGTGCTGTCGAGTGTCCAATTTTAGCTCTCAACGACAAAACGCAGCTGGCCTCGTTAATATAGCCAAACACTGCCGCCACGTCGAAGTGGTATTGGTAAAAGTCCCAGCAGGCAGAGATAATGTCTTAGAACCAAATAAATTATAGGGGTCATGGTTTCAAGGTAAAAAGACTGGCAATTAGTCCTCTCCATAACCCAGGGACGAAGTGTTCTTCATTACACCGAACAGGGGAAACACTATAACCACTGCAAAAAAGGGAAAACACTATAACCACTGGAAAGTCAGAGGGCTCATTTTACATACACATATAAACTTAATGAATTGCATTAAACAATGGATCTTTACGCCTGACTCCAGCATCATAATAATATAATATATCCCTAGATCAGCCCCAGTACATATTGCAAGCCGCAGTCAGCCAATCCCGGCTCGTAGGTTATCAATGTATGCATGGGACCTCCCCACGTCCAACAACCTCCTTAGGTCCCGGCAGTGTAGCTTAGTCACTAGACAACATTTCCCTAAATATTCACGAGGTAGCCACCCCCAGATTGGAATTATTTTGCAGATGCTTCAAATAGATGATAAAATGAAGTAGGTTGGAGGTGACTTTAGGTACATTCTATCAGAGGACTAGCATTGTGCATTGGATTGAGTATGCTGCTGTCCACCACCGAGAACATTTTTAATTATTCTGCATAAGTCTTTGCTCTAGATGGAAAATGTAATATGAGAACAAGTCATTCCATCTAAATTGCATTTAAGCCATGGTAACGCCATAGTAGCACCCAGTTTGTGCTACAGTTATAGCCTATAGAACATTGTGTGAATGTTATTATTTATATATTGATTTATATATGTGTATATATATATATATATATACACATATATATATATATATATAATTTAAATATATATATATATTATTATGCCCTCCTTCTGCTCCCCCCCGTCCTATCCCGGCATAGCTGAGCTATGTCTACTGTGGGCCTGTAAAGTCACAGACTCCTATTGTGAGCATCATCAGGGAGTCACCGGTAACGGTAGGGAACAAACCGGAGAGCTTCTATACCATTGGGGGAAGAATCATATGCCTAGGGGGTCAGTAACAGGGCCAATTGTTGTGCCAGCTTTGCCACCACTCAAAACCAATCCTGTCCCCCACCCAAAAATCAAACAAAAGAGGGCTCCAGGAGTGGAGGGATGGCCGCGTTGCAGGCCATGAGGATATGCGGAAGTTCCAGCTTCCCTTTATCAAGCCTTGTGTGCCAAGTAGGTATCATCAGGCATGTAGATAAGAGGGAGAGTATATAAGTGAGATCGGCACCAGCACCACTAGACTTTGAGAAAACCTACCCAAGGCGAAACTAGTAAGTCACGTGGGCTTACATTCCTGGCGTTCAGGGGAGAAGATCTAACAGCGGTATCAGTGGACGATCAACTGATCACGATCTTGTCAGGATCGGGACAGGGATCCAACACGCAGAGTACAAACAGTAGCCAGATACGTATACCGGACCTTAGAATGGCCGGACTAACGTAAGTAGTACAGTATAGAATGGTCAAAGACAAGCCGAGGGTAACAGAAGACAGGTAAGCGAGAGACAAGCCGAATCAAGGGTAACAGAGATAAGCAGAGCAGGGCCGGACTGGGGAAAAAATTCGGCCCGGGCATTTTTTATTCACAGCGGCCCACTGAAAAGGGGGCGGGGCCAGATAGGGTGTGTTTTGTCATCCCCAATGACAAGCACGCCCCATCTCAAAGTGAGCATGTTGGTTCAATGCTCTTCCAGGGCATGAGAAAAGGGCCCTGTATTTGTTCTGCACAGCGCAAGCAAATTTAATAACATGCTTGCGTTGTGTTTGCTTGAAACTTGTCTCAGGGGTTTCCATAATTGGGATACTCACGGTATCCCATTTATGGAGACACTATGTGTTTGCTTAAATGGAATCTAGTGTGTGCATAGGGTATCCAGAGTGTGTATGTCAGAAATGTAGTTTGTGTGTAGGTGGTGCAGCGTCTGTGTGTAGGGGATCTAGTGTGTGTGAAGGAGTGCGTATAGGAGATCTAGTGAGTGTGTGTGTGAGTGGTGCAGTGTGTTTGGGGGCTGCTGTGTGTGTGAGGGGTGTGAGGGGTGTAGTGTGCATTTGTGAGGAGTATAGTGTGTGTGGGAAGGTGCTGTGTGTGTGGGAGCTGTGTGTGGGTGCTATGTGTTAGGGTGCTGTGCGAAGGTGCTGTGTGTGTGTTAGGGTGCTGTGTGTGTTAGGGTGCTGTGTGAGCTAGGGTTCTGGGTGAGCGTTAGGATGCTGGGTGAGTACGTTAGGGTGCTGGGTGAGTATGTGAGGGTGCTGGGTGAGTATGTGAGGGTGCTGGGTGAGTATGTGAGGGTGCTGTGTGAGTATGTGAGGGTGCTGGGTGAGTATGTTAGGGTGCTGGGTGCTGCGTGAGTATGTTTGGGTGCTGTGTGAGTATGTTAGGGTGCTGTGTGAGTATGTTAGGGTGCTGGGTGAGTATGTTAGGGTGCTGGGTGAGTATGTTAGGGTGCTGGGTGAGTGTTAGGGTGCTGTGTGAGTATGTTAGGGTGCTGGGTGCTGTGTGAGTATGTTTGGGTGCTGTGTGAGTATGTTAGGGTGCTGGGTGAGTGTTAGGGTGCTGGGTGAGTATGTTAGGGTGCTGGGTGCTGCGTGAGTATGTTTGGGTGCTGTGTGAGTATGTTAGGGTGCTGGGTGAGTGTTAGGGTGCTGGGTGAGTATGTTAGGGTGCTGGGTGCTGCGTGAGTATGTTTGTGTGCTGTGTGAGTATGTTAGGGTGCTGGGTGAGTATGTTAGGGTGCTGGGTGAGTATGTTAGGGTGCTGGGTGAGTGTTAGGGTGCTGTGTGAGTATGTTAGGGTGCTGGGTGCTGCGTGAGTATGTTTGGGTGCTGTGTGAGTATGTTAGGGTGCTGTGTGAGTATGTTAGGGTGCTGGGTGAGTGTTAGGGTGCTGTGTGAGCATGTTAGGGTGCTGGGTGCTGCGTGAGTATGTTTGGGTGCTGTGTGAGTATGTTAGGGTGCTGTGTGAGTATGTTAGGGTGCTGGGTGAGTGTTAGGGTGCTGGGTGAGTGTTAGGGTGCTGGGTGAGTATGTTAGGGTGCTGGGTGCTGCGTGAGTATGTTTGGGTGCTGTGTGAGTATGTTAGGGTGCTGTGTGAGTATGTTAGGGTGCTGTGTGAGTATGTTAGGGTGCTGGGTGAGTGTTAGGGTGCTGTGTGAGCATGTTAGGGTGCTGGGTGCTGCGTGAGTATGTTTGGGTGCTGGGTGAGGGTGATGTGTGTGTTTGCAAGGATTGTGTATGTATTGTGTAAATGCCAATATTGAGTTTTTTTATTTTTTATTATTTAAAATAAATATATTACATCCCCCCCCCTTCCCTTCTTACCTGTAGCCTGGAAGGGGGGGGGGGGGGGAGCGCTGACATCCATCCCTGGTGGTCCTCGTGGTAAGTGAACTCTAGCGCGAGACCGGGCCGGTTGCCATGGCAACGGCCCGGATCTCGCGGGAAAAACCCGGCGGAGCTGCAAGTTAGAGCTCCGCCGGGTCCACCTCTCCAGGCTGGCTCCCTCCCTCTCTCTCTCCCCGCCGGCGGCCGCATTTGACAGCATGTGGGCCGGTGAGGGAGATCTTCGATCTCCCCACCGGCCCTTCATGGAACACAGCGGGGCCGGCGCTCGGATAGCACCGGCCCTGCATAGACCGGCTGGATCTCCCCGGCCTCGGCCCGTGGCCATCGCGGCCCACCGGGCATTTGCCCGGTTTGCCCGATGGCCAGTCCGGGCCTGAAGCAGAGTAAGGTAAACAAGCCGGGTCAAAACCAAAGGGGATAATAGAATACACAAGCACTGAGTGACTAGAACAAGCAAGAACCACGACAGGGCAATGAGCTAATGAAAGAAGCTCTGTTAAATACCCTGTTCAGAGCAGTAACCACGCCTCCGAGGCGTCCTGATTGGTCCTGCAGCAATTGACTGACAGGTCGTTCCGGGGGAGTGTCCTGATGACTACTTCCTGCCTAGATGCTGTAAAAGGCAGTCACTCCCTCGCGGCCGGCCTAGCATGACCGGATAGACTGCAGGGAAGGGAGCCATCAGACCGTCTGGATGGAGGAACAGCCAAGTCTCTACCTCTTTCGGAGGTACCACAGGTACCCTGACAGATCTTTGCAATTCCCCTATGAACTGTAAGCCAGCTACAAAGATTTTGTTTTAAATTTGTTTTATGCAATCAAGAAAGTGTTTAAATCCTTTTTACTACTGAATGCTCATTACTTGCATATACCGTGAGCACACTGTGGGACCAGTTAAAGTCCCTGGACCAGGTGAGCACAACACATATAGGGAGTGGTGTTAACCCCTTTATATAAAGTGCAACACCATTGGAAGTTCTGTATGTTTTATCCCTTAGATGTGGACCATAAAGATATCCACCAGTATTGAATATATTGGATATCTAACTAGGTGAGAGCTCCACTTAGGGTGTGTCAGGTGGAAGTGTCTCACCTGACGTTATTTTACCATTCCAGTTTCTATTTGTTCTAGGTTATCCCTACTGATTGTAACCCTTTCCGTGTTTGAGTATCAAGAAGAAGCTTATTCCAATGCAATTTGCAAGAACTTTGAACATATAGAAAAGTATATTCATACTGGGACATTGTTTTGATTTAATAAATTCCAAATATATAGTTTCTATTCTATTTTATTTTCATTTTATTTTTATTTCTATTTGTACATCTGTGTTCTCTCTAATTGGAGAGCTATTACTATTATGTGTGTTAACTCATTGTTGTAAGATTTGACTTGGAGCTTTGTGTACTTTGGGGGGAAGTGAAGGATAGCAGCACAAGGTATATATTAATTAAAGAGATAGAATCTACCATATTTATTTCTTAAAGGGAAAGCGCCTCAGATTAATACATCAGGCAGGAGTAAGATGGCAGAGAGGGGTAATGGGAGCTTCCCCCTAGTTCCCCCCCCCCTCCCAAACAATGTGCTTCTCCCTATCCCCTCTAGGGCAACAAACATGGGTCGTGACTACGGGGCTTCCAATGTATCTTAGAGTATGGTGAAGTCCTCTTGGGGTGATAGGTCGTTTATTCCTCCAGGGACTGGGTGCCGCTGGGGTGAAGGGCCCGCCGGCGAGTCCTCCCTCCTGCGGCATGGAGCTCTTTGCAGTCGGGGCCTCTGATCCAAGGGCCACTGAACCCAATTGGTAACGGCTTGAGGTGGTAGCTGCAGCCTGTATAGATATTCTGGCACATCTTCAGGCAACCTAATGTCCAGCCAGTCGTTTTGGTGTCTGACTGACAGGAAAAATGGGAATCCCCATCTGTAGGGTGTCCTCCGGTCGTCTTGCAGGATGGTAGTCACCCGTCTGAGTGCTCTCCTGGCCTCCAGGCAATAGGTCATTGTAGAGAGCCAATTGTCCACCCTGAAACTCCCAGGTGTGCCTGCTGGGCCTTGCAAATTATAATATCCTTCATTTTGTAGGAACTGAGGCGGCAGATTAGATCTCTGGGTGCGGAGTTCTCCATGCTTGGGCTCAGTGCATGGTATGCCCTCACAAACTTTATGAGGCTCGGTGCGTCTTTTCTGAGCATGGACCAGAACAGGCTGGCAAGCAGCCACTCTGCGTTCTCTTCACAGTATGACTCTTCACAGGTACTTCCCTCACCTTTATGTTGCACCTGCGGCTGCGGTAATTGAGGTCCTCCATCTGGCACCTCATTTCCAATAACATGGTGCCTTGTCTGAATACTGCCTGATCGGTAGCCTGAGCCACCAGGCCCTTGGCGGTGGTTTCTAAGGCCTGTAGTCTGGAGCCCTGTGCAGCAACCACTGTACAGATAAGGGCCATTTCCTTCATGATGGTATCATAGAGTTTGGAGGTGAGAGCCGGCCGGTCTATCCTTGTCGCCTTGGATACTGCAAGGGACCTCAGTTCCGAGCAAATGCTGTCCGGTGTAGCGTGTTCAGATCCCGCCAGGGAGGACGGCGGTGACAGCACCATATTGGAGTCAAAGCCCGTGTGGTATGCCCCAGCCGGGGTCTGGAGAAACCTGTCCATGGGTCCTGTATTGGAGCCTGGGTTCGTGCTCCTGGGGGTCTGGGGCGGGTCCGGGCAGCGAGATCTCCCCATTTGGACTTACTTAGGTTAGGTATCTGCAGAGTTTTCTGCAGAATTAAGGCTTGGAAGAGCAGAGCTCATGGATAATGCTTCCAGTCCGGTCGGAATCCAGGCCACGCCCCCCTTTATGGCGCAATTATGAGTTAACTATAACAGTTCTTTAATCGAATATGGATGTAGCTTTTCTTTTTCAATTTATAAGCACTGAGGTAGATCGTCAGTCGGATTAAACTTAAAGGCCTGTGCGGCATTCGTTGCAAAATAATAACTTTGAAAATCAGGTACAGCCAAACCACCATATGCCCTAAGATGTTGCAGTATAGATAATTTGATCCTACTAGGTTTGCCTGACCAAATATATTTTATTATAGCCAATTTAAGTTTCTTTAAAAAGGAAAGTGAGATGGACAGTGGGATGACCCTTAAAATATATAGAATTTTCGGGAGAATATGCATCTTTAATGAATGTATTTTACCCAGCCATGATATCTCCATCTCCCTCCATCTGTCCATCTCCTTCTGTAGTTCTGGCAAGATTTTTGCCAAGTTACACACATGCATGTTCAACAGGTTTTTGGTTAAGCTAATGCCCAAGTAAGCCACATATGATTCCCTCCACTCAAAATTGAAGGCATCCCTCAGACCATCCATGACAGATCGTGGAACATAAAGTTTAATTGAGTTTATAATAGGAAACATCCCCAACTTGTTTTAATATGTGCATCAAGGAATCAAGAGGCGCAACCGGGTTCCTTAAAGACAAAATTATATTGTCTGCAAAGAGCCCAATCTTATGAGTGACACCACCAATCGCAACACCCTCTATCTTCGAGTCATTCCTAATTAGTTATTTTAGGGGCTCCATTGCTAGAATAAATAATAAAGGGGTCAGGGGACAACCCTTCCTCGTACCATTAGTAAGTGGAAAACTTTCTGAGATGAAACCTGTGGCCAACACTCTAGCTGTAGGATGATGATACAGAGCAAATATTGCATTTACTGGTGGAATCGTAAAACCAAATTTAAACAAAACCTCTTTCAAGTATCCCAGTGTATTCTATTGAACGCCTTCTCCAATGAATGCGTCCAATGAAAGAAGCAGAGAAGGCGCACGATCTGTTCTTTTTTGATTAATGTTATGGTTACCCCCAGGCTAGCTGAAGGCTGGACCGCTTGGATGTCCTGGTTCCCAATTGTGGAGAGAGAGAAGCGCTATTCCGGTCGGCAGACCACCAGAGTCCTGTGAATACAAAGCAATCCCACTAGCTCTAGTATAGCTAGGATACCCTGGTTCCCACAAAACTAGTTGAGGCTGCGATTTGAAGGTCAAACACGAACTGGCTTTAATGGCACAGGGTTAGCGTTATTTATGCAAAAGCCCAGGTCCCGGGACAGCACCCTCTGGACCTGATGGGGTACAGGGACAATACATACAGTTGACCAATGACAATACACTGCATCGCTTGAAATAGTCCCCGCCCGAATTGGAGATAATGATTCCAACGGTTATGGCAATGCAATTATCTCCAAGTGCACAGAATCCTACGTGCATTTCCAACATGTAAAAACAGAATAAAATATATATTTATAACAATTTACACAATATCCCTGATATTCCACCATTCGTTAGATAGCTCGGGTCTGAGCGCATCAGATCGACGAATAGAGCTCAGACCTCACGAACGGTATTGCTAGTCTCTGTAATATAAGTCTTTTTGTGTCTAATTGTCCCGAACACAAGATGGCGGCCATCTTGTGAATAGGCGAGCGGGTACCGGTCCCAATACTCCTGGAACTAAACACGGATGGCCAGCGGCACGAATAACGCTCTCTGGCTGGTTGTCCCAACCCTTCGGGAACCGAACGTCGGCCGCCCTGAAGGGACCAATTAGGCTGCGGTTAACCGCAGCCTCAGCGTTCTAATTACGGACACACGCCGGGGTGTAGGTGGTCCTCGTTCGGGAGTTTGGATACGGTGAAAATAGTTGACGAACGAGGCCACCCTGAGGTAGTTGTTACAGAGTGCAATATTAGAATCCACGATCTCCGCTGGTATCACAGGTAAATCCACAGTCAGCGTTAGGAAGCAATAGCCCCAATCCTCCCAATAACCGGCCGAAACACAGTCTGGGAGTCAACTAACTGGCTTTATTCACAAGCTGGCATATTTATACAGTTCCCCATGCAAGGGGTTCCCATACAGATGTTTCAGGGGATTTATCCCATCATGCAGTATAATTCCCCCAACAGACCTTGCTGCACGAGAGGGATACTCCCACTAAAATGGACGGTTAAGTGGATTATCCCCTCGTGCAGCAAAACTGACAATTTACATTAAAATACAGTTTTTATGTTTTATTTCGGTATATTGACATAACCGAACGTTCGGTAGATAGCTGGGATCTGAGCGCATCTTTTGAGAGAATACCGCTCAGCTCCCAGCTGAAATAACCGAACGCCGCAACAAATAATACATTGAATATACATTGAATATACATTGAAGTTCCCCTCAATCTGTCGTTTACACTTAGGGGAACGATCTTACCGAACACCGGGCTCCTGAACGGCCTGGAAGGGCAGCGGTGTTCGTGTAGTCGAGTAGCCGTTTTCAGTTCCAGGCGCTCGACGACCAAACACCGCTGAAGAATAGCGAATCCAAGATGGCCGACCACCGCATGGTCGGTAGTCGAACGACGGCCACCTAGGAGAGCCTCTAATTACCGATTGCAACATTGTTGCAATCGGTTAACAAGTGCCACACGACTCTAAGTGTGTGGTCCATCTGGGGAGCCCGTATTCGTTTGACGAACAGCCCGGATAGCCGCTGTTCGTCGAACGAAGTACTCGCATGCTGGTAGCTTACGGCTGCCAGCATGCGAACCACCATAGTACAGTATACACACAGCAAAATACACACAGCACACAATACAGCCTACAGGCAACCTTTCTACATTATAGTCCAGAAGTGGCTAGGTTTGCCACAGTAGTCAATTAAGGTTTGCGGTTAACCGCAACCGCAACCTCCCGGTGGTCGTCCGTTTGGTTGTTTCCGAGGTCAACAGGGTTATGTGGCGGCACGCGCCAGGGGCCGGGTGGCCCGAGTTCGTATGCACAAATTTGTAATCAAAAGGGGTTTGTGTAAATGGGTAAAAATAATAGAAATACCGAAGGAACCGTCTTCGGTACTTTAACATAGGGTAATCCAATATGAGTCTGTGGAGTGTCCGTAACAATGAATAATATTGATAAACCTTCTAGTGCCATCCGTGGCTTGTCTGTCTAACACAAATCCAACCTGATCGTTTTTAACAAGTTTAGGTAATATTTTGGCCAACCTAAGTGCCTAAGCTGAGCAAGATTGAAGCCAATGACAAAAATGACAAGGTGAGGCTTGATAGAAAGCAGTTGTTGTTGGGGATTCTATCTTAAGAGGTGTGGAGTTGAACAATAGTACCTTTGTGAGATGTCTTCCTGGAACTTCTGCTCACAGAGACAGGAGACGTATTTATAATATTGTTAAGCAAGCAAAGCATGAAGGGGAATTGGATGTACTTGTCCATCTAGGTACCAAGGAATTGGCTTGTAATGAGGTTTCTGATGTAAAGGAAGTGTTTTGTGTTCTTGCCAATGATATGCGGCAGGTTGTGTCCACACTGTCATTCTCTGTAGTTCTGCCTTTGCATAACATTCAGAATGACAGGCAGATGCGTATTAGGGACTTTAACTTGTGGCTTAGTGAATGCTTTGTTTCTCATGGTAGCTCTATTTGGAATAGAAATAAACTGTACTAAAATGATCGTGTGCATTTTCTCAAAAGGGAACAAATGTTCTCAGCGAGCAGTTCAGAGGTTTTGCTAGGAAGTATTTAAACTAGGAGGGGGACAAAAGGGTGATAAAACATCAATCCAATTGCTCCCCAAAACACGAACAGAAAGTAACTGTAACAAGTGTGTTAAAAAATGATAAGCCTAAAGTCATGTCTACAAATGCTTGCAGTTTAGAGAATAAGATCCATGAACTTGAGAATGTAGATCCATGAACTGAGAATGTAGATTTAGTGGTTGTTACTGAGACATAATGACAGAATGTAGATTTAGTGGTTGTTACTGAGATATAATGAGAAAAATGACTGGCATATGGCAATACCAGGCTACTCCTTATATAGCAAAGACAGAGAAGGAACAAAAGGGGGATGGGTCTGCCTGTATGTGAAGGATAGCATAACATCTAGCCTAATAAAAGTTAGTGAGGCAAACATAGAGTCCATTTGGGTTACGTTAGAATTTGGAAATCACACAGTAACTGGTGTAGGTGTGATTTATAGGCCCCCTGGACAAATAGAAGAGTTAGATAATCTATGTAATGGCTACCCTGGTAGTGAGAGGTTATCAGCTGTTGGAGACATCCTTTTTCCCGGCAAGTTGCTGTGTAGTAGTGGAGTTACTTATTCCCATCCACGAGATCCAAGAGAAGAGTCAGGCATAACTATTAAAAGAGCAAGGTGGTTATGCAGTAAATCCCCTTCCAAGAACGAGACGAGGCTACGTTTTGAAGGGTCAAGAAGAACTAAATTTTAATGGCATGCATTCTCCTTTTATGTGATGCTGCCCATGTAAGGGAGACACCTACATAATTAATACAGTAACCAATAACAGACAAGGTACAACCCACACATCTCCTCCCCTCAGATAAACCTTTAACATAATTAACAAGCACACATTTTTACCCTAGTTTTGAATGTACCCCAAATACTTGGGGTACATTCATAAATCCAGTATCCACAGATAGCCCTAATCTGGGGGAGCAACATGTGAAAAAATCAGCCCATTCGGTTAAGGGGTTCGGGAGTTATGGAGCTTTAAAGTTTTGACCGACCGCACAGGCACACTAGACGAAAATAGTTCCGTAAGTTTTGGCCTTGCGGTCAGTCCTCGTTCGTGCGTTAAAAAGTCACGAAAAGCTTGCCATCCGTGGATATCTTGAGGGTCGCTAGAATCCCTATGTGTTGCATAGTCTTTCTACCGAACGGCAGGGCGGTCGGTAGTTTCAGCACAAATTTACGGTGTTATGGAGGTCTCAGCGGTGTTCGCCTACTCGAGTGTCCGATTTTAGTTCCAGACACTCAACGACAAAGCACCGCTGTTCGGGAGTCAAGATGGCCGCGAACACGTGTAAAAGTCACGAAATGGCGGCCACCCAGGAACTGAAACAAAGAGTTTGTGCGTTTCCCATAGGAGTTGTATCCGGGAGTTAAATTGCCGCATAATTAGGTAGCTGGGTGGTCCGGTGTTCGGTAGTTAGCATTCGTATTTATGCATGCTGAGTCCATACCGTATGGGTCGCATAATTAAACGAATGCTTGTAAAAGTCCAGAATTGTTATGAAGAATAATCCCCATGAACCAGGTAAGCACAATAAAATTATATCCATAGTCTCTGTTCCGGTATATGTGCCAGGTTAGCTCTTAAAGGTCCGGTAGTAATAAATATTCCCAGGTTACATGACCCCCTTTTGTGGAACACTCCAGCAGACCCGGCTTGATCCTTTTCGGGTCAACTTGGGGCTGTCCGGCCGGTTGTTAGGGTAGAAGTTCGGTTTGCCTGGACAGTCCATCTGCGTTCCCGTTGAATTTGCCAGGGCGGTATTGGATGGAGAAATTGTATGGTTGCAGAGCTAGGCTCCATCTCAGCAAGCGGCCATTATCTCCAGCCACTCTATTCAACCATACCAGGGGAGTATGATTAGTAATAAGTGTGAATTCCTGACCATACGGATACGGTGTAAGTTTCTTTAAAGCCCAGACCAGGGCTAAACTGGTTACTGCCGCGTAGCTCACTTCCCTGGGTAACAATTTTCTACTCAGGTACGCGACAGGGTGTTCCCCTCCATCTTCCCCGATCTGGCTTAGAACTGCCCCCAGTCCGTACATGGACGCATCTGTATGGACGACAAATCTTTTGTTAGGGACGGGGGCAGATAAAACAGGCGCGTTGATCAGGGCTTTCTTTAAAGCTTGGAATGCTTTCAGGAACGAATTTTCAGTAGTACCCGGCCATCCCTAAGAAAGCCAATACTTGAGTCTTGGTGTGGGGTGTGGGCCAGTTGGCCACAGCCTCAACCTTAGCTGGTTCTGGTCGCTGTTTCCCACACCCTACCCTGTGTCCCAGGTGCTGGACTTCGGCCATACCATAGTGACACTTTTCTGGCTTCAGAGTTAGTACGGCTTCTACATGCTTCAAGTGTTTACCCCAAGTTTCGCTATGGATCGCAATGTCATCCAGGTACGCGCAAGCGAAGTCCTGGAAGCCATCAAGGAGTCTATCCACCAAGCACTGAAATGTAGCTAGGGCGTTCTTCATCCCGAATGGCATGACCTTGAATTGGTACAGGCCAAACGGGGTGACAAACGCCGACTTGGGAATAGCCTCCTTGGCCAGGGGGATCTGCCAGTATCCCTTGCACAAATCAATAGTGGTCAGATATCAACCCCTGGAAATGCGATCTAATAGTTTGTCTACTCAGGGCATCGGGTATGCATCCGTCACTGTATGGTCATTGTAACGGACCGTTTCAGCAGACAAGGGGTAAAAATCAGTTTAGGCGATAATCCCCTTTTCACAGACAAGCACAGCTACTGTAGAATTACCAAAACTCACAAATTGGATATAAGTGAATGCACCAAACTCCCGAACTGCATACAAGGGAATAAGGTAGCACTCCAAACTCCCGAACTGGAACCTCACGAATAGCTGCTAGCAGACAAACAGGAAAAGCTCCCAAGCGGCTTAGACTCCTGGCAGTCAGTCCCTATCAGCATACCGTGAATCCCCCCAAGAACGATACAAGGCTCCGTGTTGAGGGTCAAGCAGTGGTCTGTTTATTGAGGGCTACCTGCCCCTGTATGTATGCAGGTCTCCCACCTGGTGGAAGACTGTAACAATGGACAGACAAGTACCAATTACAGACATACAGCAGTAAAACATCCCCACAATGCATCCTGGCTTCCTCCCCTCTGCCCTGGAGAAGTAATTCAATTATATCCCAGAACAAAGGAAAAACTCCATTACACACGTGGGGACACAAAGACAGACTATCACTTTAAAATACATTTTATACATAAAACACAGACATGTAACAAATCCCCAGATAGCTCAGGTCTGAGTGCACATTATTAGGTGAATGGCACTCAGACCACACGAATACAGTTTAATTGCCATGGAGCCAAAGTCTTTAATTACACTAATATGCTCCATGGCATGGCTATCTGGGTTAAAGCATTCTTCCAACATAAAATACCGAATTTCCATGCATTCACCAAATCCATACGAATTAGAACCAGGGGCTGGAGGTTCAGCCTGCACGTAAAAGTGTCCGATTTTGGTGTATGAAAGCCGGGCAGAAAAGCGCTGGCTGCCCGGGGAGCTCCAGAACACCGCCACCTAGCGGCCGCTAAGTGTAACAGCAGCCACCCAGTAACAAGCAATTCCCAGATTTTACTAGTAACATGACGTAAAGTCATGATTTTATTAAAGACACGGAGGCGAGTATTATGCATAACTCTTTCTTTATTTCCTCAGCAGCAAAGATAGAGGAATATAAATATTATCAAAAAATGAAAGAAAAAACTGTACAGGCATAACAGGTAGCCAATCACATAAAAAAGGAAGTAGCTATATAAGTCCTGTGTCTCCCACAATCCCCCTCTTTCTTGCGAAACCGAAGACCAGGTAAGATAAAACGATGTCCCACTTGATCCAAACAGGAAACGGGAAACAAAACGATAACTTCAAGCTAAAAAAGATAGAAAAATATGGTAATTTCCAAACTCAAAACTGTAGACTTACCAAACATAACCGTGAGGAGTCCTACATGAAACAGGATTCTGGAATAGAAAATATATAAAATTAGAAACCAATATAAAACTGTTAAAATCATCTAAACATGATAAAATTACATGATATAGATACATGATCCCAATACAGACCTAATTGACAAATCCACACCGGGAGGGTGGGAGGGAATAATACTCGCCTCCGTGTCTTTAATAAAATCATGACTTTACGTCATGTTACTAGTAAAATCTGGGAATTTTATTAAAGACACGGAGGCTCATATTATGCAAGTTCAAAGCTGTGCTATCACTTGAGATGCGATGTGTTCAATTGGTCTGAAATAGAAGTCCCTGAAGGTCGATTCTCGGGACCAGTCCGTTGCGCGCATGATGTCTTCCAGACGGCAACCAACTGTGGATGCCTTCGAGGCCATAGCACCTCGTACAGAATGAGGTGTAAAGATAGACGTGTCTATACCCGCTAGAGATAAAAGCCAACGAATCCAACGCGCTAGCGTCGGTGTCGAGACTGGGCGATGAGGAGCCTTAAACGAAATGAATAGGGGATGTCGGTCAGACGAACGCAACGGTCGCGTAGCCTCTAGATAGGCCTTCAAACAATCCACCGGACAGAGTGCCGGACATAACGAGAATCTAGGATATACGAAGGATTTGGATGCCAACTTAGTCCTCCTAGATATGTTGAAAGTAACGCCTTCAGGAGTAAACACAAAGGCACCCCAATCAAGAGCCCTGACATCGGAGACTCTCTTACAAGAGACCAGGCAAAACAGCATAACCATCTTGGAGGATAGTTGTTTAAGAGTCAAGTCATGGTTAGGATACCACTCCGACAGGAACCGCAACATTATGTTGACGTCCCAAAAGGCCGAAAAACGCGACCTAGGTGGACGGACGAGGCGAATACCCTTGAGAAGACGGCATACAAAAGGATGTTTGCCGACGGGTAAACCTTCCAAACCTCCGTGACCGGCAGATATGGCCGAGCGAAAAACATTGATAGTCCTGTACGCCTTGCCCGAGTCGAACAGGGCTGTGAGAAACTCCAGGATCAAATGGAGAGGGGCAGATACGGGATCCACTGCCCGTTCCATGCACCAATCAGACCAAGACTTCCATGCAGCTCGGTAAGCTGATCGTGTGCCCGGAGCCCAGGCGTTATCGAGGAGCAAGAGAGTTGTCTGTGGAACGTCAGGGACAACCCAGCGTCCCCTGAAAGGAACCACGCTACCAGGGGCAACTGGTGCCGTAGCACCAATTCGTGCGAGTTCCCATCCGGATCCAGAAGGAGGTTCTGAAAGTTCGGTAATAGACGAGGAAAGTCTATGGACAACTCCATCAGTCGAGGGAACCACGGACGGGATCTCCACAGAGGGGTGATCCGAGCCAGACAGCAGTCGTGACGAACCAGCTTCGAGATCGTACGAGCAATCATGTTGAATGGAGGAAAGGCATACAGGCGGCCCGGTGGCCATTCCTGAAGAAAGGCATCCGTCGCCACAGCCGCCGGGTCCGGTCTCCAACTGTAGAACTTCGGCAATTGAGTGTTCAGTCGAGAGGCGAACAGGTCCATCTCGAATCGTCCCCACAACCCGGTTAGGCTTTGGAAGACCGAGGCGTGCAAGCGCCAGTCTCCCGAGTCTCTCAAATGCCTGGAGTTCCAATCCGCACCGGAATTGTCCAGACCCAGAATATGTTCCGCCGTAACCGAAACGTTGTTGAAAAGGCAGAATTGCCAAAAGTCCTTCGCCAATAGAGCCAACATCTTGGACTTGGTGCCGCCCAGGTGATTTATGTATCGGACCGCCGATACGTTGTCCAACTTGAGGAGAACACAACAGTTCGCCCTTCCAGGGGTAAGGCTGCGAATCGCAAAGGCTCCCGCCAGAAGTTCTAGGCAGTTGATGTGTAACGACTTCTCTGCGTCGGATCATCTGCCTCCTGTGGAAATGTTGCCACAACGAGCCCCCCAGCCGTGCAAGCTGGCATCTGATTCTATGATCACGTCCGGAATGGAACCGAAAATCACCCTTCCGTTCCAGGCTTCCATGTGTGCTAGCCACCATACCAGCTCGTCTCTGGATTCCTCGTCCAGACAAATCCGAGATTCGTAGAAGTGACCCGAACGTAGGTGTGACCCCTTGAGCCGTTGGAGAGCCCGGTAATGCAGAGGGCCTGGGAATATCGCCTGAATGGAGGAGGCCAGTAGACCGATGATCCTCGCCAACTGTCGAACCGATAAGTCCGAAGCACGAAGAGCTTGACGAAGCTCCTTCTGGATGGCTTTTATCTTGGATTCCGGCAAGTACAGGAACTGCCGGATGGAATCCACCTGGAACCCCAAAAACTCCATAGACTGGGCGGGGTTCAGGACCGACTTGTCCCAGTTGACCAGAAAACCTAGGTTCTGTAAGAGGTTGACCGTCCAGTCCAAATGCAGCCTCAGGCATTCCAACGATTGGGACATGATTAGGATGTCGTCCAGGTAAATAATCAGTCGAACCCCTCGGGTATGGAGGTACGACACCACCGGCTTCATTGAAACACCAAGGGGCCGAGGAGAGACCGAACGGCAGGCATGTAAAACGCCAACGCCGTCCGTGCCAGGTGAAGTGTAAGTAGTCCCTGGACTCCACTGCTATTGGAACCGTGAAGTACGCATCCTTCAGGTCCAACTTTGCCATCCAATCCTACTGTCTCAGAAGGTCTCTGAGACAATGAATGCCTTCCATCTGAAAATGTTGGTAGCGTAGGAAGGCGTTGAGAGGGCGAAGATTTATCACTGGGCGGACACCGCCCCCTTTCTTGGGTACTAGGAAGAGATTGCTCGTAAAGCCTGGAGTGGCGAACGGCAATTCCTCGATGGCGCCTTTCGAGAACATCTCCTCGACTTCCGCGGAGATCATCGCGTCCTGCTCCTGTGGGAGAGACAATTCCCTGGGGGTATACATTTGAACAGGCAGGGAGACGAAATCTAGATGATAACCCTTTACGCATTGCAGAACCCAAGCATCTGAGGTTATAACTGCCCACTTTGGGTAGAATAAAGCCAGCCTCACCGCCACCCGAACCTGATCGAGAAGGGAAGAAGGGGTACTCACCATAAGGGCGTCTGCCCGAAGATCCACCACGGGGGTATCTGGAGCCCCACGATCTCCCTCTTGCCGGGAAGAAGGGAGGCGTTTTCGGATCTTGCAACCCTCGAGAGGGGAAAAAGGAACCTCTGGTGGCACGGAATGAGCTTCGGAAACCACGGCCGGGTGGACGGTTCCTGCTACGCCCGGCCCCACCGAAAACCTTGGGCGCGAATACGCGCTTCATATTTGCCTGCGCCTTGTCGATAGCCGTAAAGGTGTTAACATAGGATCCCATGTCCTTCACAAAGGATGTGCCGAACAACATCCCCTCATCGGCTGAGTCAGGTTCAGCTACGGTCATAGCGGCCAGTTTAGGGTCTATTTTTAAGAGAATAGCCTTGCGTCTCTCGGAGGACATGGCCGTGTTAGCATTCCCTATAAGGCAGATAGCCCGCTGGACCCACCCGATGGCCACATCTACATCCAGAACTGAGTCACCATTACGAGCGGCATCAAGAAGCTCGTACAGCTTTGACAGGGGGCCCAGCGTATCTAGAATTTTATCTTGGCACCCTTTCAGGGAGTGATCAAGACCCTTTTTAGGCTTCCACACAGACTTATTTAGAAATTGGGCAATTTGAGGATCAACGTCTGGGGTTTTACAGGCAGCGCCAGGGAGGGAAGGCCGTGGGCATTCGGCGCGCAATTTATTGCGGCCTTCCTTGGACAGAGGTGTGCGTATCCGTTTAGCCACATATTGGGCGATATGGTCCAGAGGGACCCATTCAGCAGACCTCGGGTGACGTAGGTCGTCCGGGTCGAACAGGGGGTTACCCTGTGGGTCTAAAAGCCCTTTATTATCATCCCCAGTGGGGTCTGGTACTTTTCCTCGTGGGTTGGCAGAGGACCCAGCAGGGGTTACACCCGTAGGGGGTTGATCCTCGTCTGACTCGCCCTCAACATAGGAGTCATACTCCATAATATCGGAATCATCTTCCACACTCCGGTCGGTATCCGACCCATTATCCAGGGCTCTAGCCCGTTTCCACAACCTAGCCTTTTTAGCCCGGCCAGGGGCTCTTGTGCGCGTGGGATGTGCGCTATCTGCGACCGCCAGAGGCGTGTCAGTCATGGCAGGCAAGGCCTGCATCGAGGAGTGGGAGCCGATATGGCGAGATTTTGCCTTAGCCTTACGGGAACCCGGCACAGTTTGGGCAGGGGAAGGGGACTCCACACCCAGGGGGGTAGGGGTAGCCATGGAAGGTAAAAATACAGAGTGAAGTGACTGGGTGAAGGAGGATGAAACAGACCCCATAGCGGAGGCAATAGCCTTCTGAAGGGAGGACGCCATAGTGGCCTCTAATAAGGCCTGGAACTCCTGAGAGGCCATAGCACCCTCAGGGTTATCTTTCGGGAAATCCCCAGAGGGGTCAGTTGGCCCATCCTTATTATCCTGCATAATGGCGGTAGTCACTAAGGGTAAAACTGCACTAAGGCAAACCTAAAGAAAAATTACCAGAAATGGGTTGAGTAACCCAGCAGAACAGCAAACGGATTATAACCCGATCGTTGGTGTAGCAGGGGAACCCGGCAGAAACAGGGACCGACCGCACGGCAGGACAGGGCGATACGAGTGACCACCCAAAATGGCCGCCGCACGTGTCAGAGTGCGCTCGCGGACCGGCTCCCGGCGGGGGAAGGGGAGCGTGCACCTACCCGCGCGGGCAGCCCGCGAGAGGGGAACGAGCACACTCAGCCGCGGTCGCAGAAAGAGGACCGTTGCGGCAGAGTAACTACGCCGAAAAGCGATCAGAGAGAACAGGGACGGGATGGAGGGGAAAAACACAGCCCGCGATGGTGGGCAAAGTCCCAGGGGGGAACACCCAACTACACCAACGATGTGGTCAAAAACAAACACCAATTACAGATAGTACAATAATAATAACAGCTATAAGCAATAACTGTAAAACACATGTAAATATCACAACACAAAATGCAATAAGTAGTAGAGCTCAAGTAAGATACTTAGCTGTCTGAGGAAGCAGCAAAGAAAGAGGGGGATTGTGGGAGACACAGGACTTATATAGCTACTTCCTCTATTATGTGATTGGCTACCTGTTATGCCTGTACAGTTTTTTTTCATTTTTTGATAATATTTATATTCCTCTATCTTTGCTGCTGAGGAAATAAAGAAAGAGTTATGCATAATATGAGCCTCCGTGTCTTTAATAAAATTAAGCTGCGGTTAACCGCAGCTTCAGGGAGGTAAATTGGCAGCATACTCCAGCTCCTGGGTGGCCAATGTTTGTTCGGTAGATAGAATCTACTGAATGGCTGTGCAGAAAGGGAGAAATAAATCCTTCTGCACAGTGAAATTAACCCTTTAGCTGCCGGTCCATAATCCAAAGGCAGCAGGCAGGCAACCAGGCTCCTCCAATGCAATGTGGCGAGATTGGTCTCGTCACAGTAATTGAGGCGTCTATAGTCCACACAGAACCGGGTGGTTCCGTCCTTTTTGGGTACTAGAACAATTGTCGAGGCCCAGGGACTGTCTGATGGCTCTATGCCTCCTAGCCTCAACATCCCCGGGATTTCTTTCCTCATTTCCTCCTTCACTGCCTCAGGGATTCGGTAGGGGGTCTGTCTAAGAGGATTTTGTCATGGAGTCTCTACGTAGTGAGTTGCTAGCGTGGCGTATCCTGGTTCTTGGGAGAACGTTAGTCCCTTTTCAGTTAACAACTGTCTGATCTGACCCTTTTCTGCTGGGTTTAAGCGCTCCCCTAGTTGAACTGTACTGAGTAAACTATTGGGTTCTGTGCGTGCCAAAAAGATCTGGCATGGGTAGGCTGTCGTGGTCCTCTGTAGCAGGAATACATATGGCTGCAATATCCTCTGACCTCTCTTGATATTCTTTCAAAAGATTAACATGGAAGGATTTCTGAATCCTTTCATCCTGGCTACTGGCAATCATATAGGTAGTGTCGCAGACTTGCGCTACCACCTTGTAAGGACCCTGCCAGGAGGTCTGGAGCTTATTCCCTTTAACTGGCCTAAGCACCAGGACCTTCTGTCCCACCTGGAATGTTCTTTGTCGGGCGCCCCGATCATACCATCGTTTCTGACGACCCTGGGCCGCATGGAGATGGTCTCGTGCCATCCGAGCTAAGTGCTCCATGCGGTCCCGCATCTCCAGAACATATGGCACAATGGGGACCCCCTCATGTTCCATCTCTCCTTCCCAGTGCACCCGGATGAGGTCGAGAGGGCCTCGAACTCTCCTTCCATAGAGCAGCTCGAACTGAGAGAACCCAGTGGATTCCTGCGGCACCTCTCGATATGCAAACAAGAGGTGTGGCAGGTGTAACAGTACCCCCAGGCATAAAAGGGGCTAAAAGACGTTTAGTAGATCTTCCCCTTCCAGATATACAGGCACAGCTACTGCAGAACACCAAACTACTGAACTGGATACAAAATAGCACTCCAACTCCCGAACTGGAACCTCACTAATAGCTGCAAGCAGACGAACAGGAAAAGCAGACAATCAGCTTACACTCCTGGCAATCAGTCTCTAACAGCATACAGTAAATCCCCCCAAGAACGAGACAAAGCTCCGTGTTGAGGGTCAAGCAGTGGTCTGTTTTAATTAACACTCACAGACGTTTATGCAAGTCCCCATGCAAGGGGACATCCCACAGGGAGGGACAACATGTAACCAATCCCGTACAGTAAAACAGAAGGCACACCCAGCACAACCACATAAAATCCTCCCCTCTGCCTGTGATATAATTACTGAACAAAATGGGTTAATGTAATTTATCACAGGCAGGAAAAATACAGTTTTTACAGCATATTCATAACTTCGAAAATATACATCACATTCACATAAAAATTATATATTCACAATCAATCCATTCAGGGGAACAACATATCAAAAAATGGCATGAATCAGACCAGGGGTTCAGAAGTTAGTAAAGTATCTTTTGGGGCCTGGCTGGCAGCATGGCTATCTGGCCCAAACCGGTTTTACAAAGCCCTCTATCCTGGAGACAATGGGGAAAATAATCCAATTATATCCAGGGATAGAGGCAGACTCCATTGAGCACATGTAAAACACAAAATGATACAAAAATACACAACTCCTATCATACTGAAATGAACGGGCCAAATCTCCCAGGGTCCATAGTCACAGGAAGCGGGCAAGAAGCGGGCAACCAGGCTCCTCCAATGCAATATGGCGAGATTGGTCTCGTCACAGCAGGAATCGCTCCCAGTCTCTGTACTCGGCTGTGAAGGTCCGCAGTAACTGTTTCAGGGTACCATTAAAGCGTTCACAGAGACCGTTAGTCTGGGGGTGGTAAGGTGAGCTGAGAAGGGTTTTAATACTGCAGACCTTCCATAACTGTTGGGTTAAGTCGGCGGTTGTAGCGGAGAGCCGATCTTGCACAGCTATTCTCCACTAGAGATCCCAGTGAGGCTCAGGAACAAGGTGATGTTAAGTCCACAGGCAAGGTTTCCAGCAGGTAAAGTAATACAGCAGTATCCCCATCGCAATCCCAATAACTGGACGACACACAGTTTCAGGAGTAGTCTGACAAGCTTTATTCCACAGTTCCTTATAAAGCCCTCTCCCATGCAAGGGAGGAGGTTCTATCACTTAAGACATTATCCAATCTCTAAGTAGTAACCTCCTCCCCTCCTCTAGCATCATAATCCCCTTATCGTGTACACAGTTTTCCCCGAGTTTTGGATGTACCCTAAATACTTGGGGTACATCCACAAATCCAACATCCCAAGATAGCTCTATTCTGGGGGACCAACATACTTAAAAATTAGCCCATTCGGATGAAGCGTTCGGGAGTTATGGGACTTTGAAGTTTGGACCGACCGCAGAGGTAAAGTATCCGAAAACAGTTCCATGTATTCTGGCCCTGCGGTCGGTCACAAACAGGCGAATGCAAAGGGGTGAAATATTACTGCTAAGTGGCCTGACTGGGATTCGGATGAATCCCCTAGTTTGTGGGGTTCTTTCTACCGAACGGCGGGCCGTTCGGTAGTTTCCCCACGAAGTATTAGGAGTCTGGAGGTCTCAGCGGTGTTTGCCTAGTCAAGTGTCCGATTTTGGTTCCAGACACTCAACGGCAAAACACCGCTGTTCGGCAGTTTAAGATGGCCGCCGCCACGTGTTCGCATCCCGGATGGCGGCCACCCAGAGAACAAAGACCACACTGCAGGAATAGGTAATTACCCGTTTGCAACATTGTTGCAAACGGTAATTGAAGGCACACTTTACACGGGGTGGTCTGGTTGTTCGGTAGTTTCATTCCCTTGTTTTATTTGAATGATTCTACCGAACAACTAGAGGAATACAATTCTTTACATACATTTAACTGTCATTATAACCGGATACCATGATTTCTATACATGTACATACACATTAAACCAGCCATATGACCAAATACCCTTATTCTCATACATGTCGTGGGACAGCCCGGTACCAATCCGCTACACTGCTCCCCCTTGCCCACAAGCCGGCATACACAGTCTGATCCAACACGGATCGGCTTGGGGATGTCCGGGGGCTCACGGATCATTTCTCTAAGTCAGTTTGTCTTGACAACCCGTCAGCATTTCCATTCTGCTTACCCGGCCGGTACTGGATATTAAAGTCAAAAGGCTGTAGCGCCAAACTCCAGCGCAGCAGCCTGGCGTTGTCTCCAGCCACCCGGTTCAGCCAGACTAACGGGTTGTGATCCGTGAGCAAGGAAAAGGGCTGTCCATATAAATAGGGTTGTAGCTTCTTTAGGGCCCACACCACAGCCAGGCATTCTTTTCCAATGGCGGCGTAGCTTACTTCTCGAGGTAACAGTTTGCGACTGATGTAAGCCACTGGATGTTCTCCGCCATCGGCCCCGACTTGGCTCAGTACTGCCCCCAATCCAAACATAGAAGCGTCTGTGTGAACAAGAAAACGTTTAGTTGGATTGGGAGCTGCCAAGACAGGGGCATTTATCAGTGCATTTTTCAATTGTTGGAATGCCTGCTCACACTCCGGGGTCCAGTTTACTTGGCGGGGAAGGTTCTTACGGGTCAGGTCAGTGAGGGGTTTGGCCAGGGCGCTATAATTGGGAACAAACTTCCTGTAATACCCTGCTGTCCCTAGAAACGCTAAAACCTGGGTCTTAGTCCTAGGGGTGGGCCACTGGGCTACAGCCTCTACTTTGGCGGGTTCGGGTTTCTGTTTACCGCACCCTACTCTATGTCCCAGGTATTGTACCTCAGCCATTCCGATACTACACTTGGCCGGCTTCAAGGTCAAACCTGCTTCCCTTATCCTATCTAGTACAGCTCCGATGTGAGCTAAGTGTTCCTGCCACGTATTGCTAAAAATAGCAATATCGTCCAGGTAGGCACATGTATAGTCCTGTAATCCATCTAGGAGTCGATCCACCATCCTTTGGAAGGTGGCTGGGGCGTTTTTCATCCCAAATGGCATGACCTTAAACTGGTACAAGCCAAATGGGGTGACAAAGGCCGACTTCGGGATGGCGTCTGGGGCCAGGGGGATTTGCCAATACCCTTTACACAAGTCAATAGTGGTGAGGTATTGGCCCCTGGCCATTCTGTCCAGTAACTCGTCTATCCGGGGCATCGGATAGGCGTCAGATACAGTCTTCTCGTTCAATCTCCTATAGTCCACGCAGAAGCGGGTCGTACCGTCTCGCTTTGGTACGAGGACTACAGGAGATGCCCAAGGACTGTCTGAGGGTTCAATCACCCCCAGTTGGAGCATTTCGTCGATCTCCTTACGCATGTTTGCCCGCACCGCTTCTGGGATGCGGTAGGGAGTCTGGCGCATGGGTAGTTGCCCTGGGGTCTCGACCCGGTGAGTTGCCAGAGGTGTGTATCCAGGTACATTAGAGAACGTGTCGCGTTTCTCTTCCAATAGTTGCTGTACCTCGATCCGCTCCTGTGGGCTCAGCCGATCTCCCAGCGCAACCTCCCCTAAATCTCCGGACAGCTGCCCATCCCCCAGCAAATCGGGGAGGGGTAAGCTGTCAAACTCTTCCGTGTTAGGGGCACAGATGGCGGTTACCTCCTCAGTACGCTCGTGGTAGGGCTTCAGCATGTTCACATGGAGCATGCGTCGCCCCCCAGTCCCTGTGCAGGGGCCGATAATATAGGTGGTATCGCATCTTTGCTCCACCACCTTATATGGGCCCTGCCAGGCGGCCTGTAACTTATCATGTCGGACAGGTTTTAAAATTAGTACCTTCTGCCCGACCTGAAAGCTACGGTCCCTGGCTCCCCGATCATACCATGTACGCTGGCGGGTCTGGGCCTCCTGAAGGTTTTCCCTTACCGTCTTGGTCAACGCTTCTAGGCGGTCCCGAAAGGCCAACACATATGGTAGGATGGGAGTGCCATCTGTGCTCCGGTCTCCCTCCCAATGCTCTCTAATAAGATCTAATGGGCCTCGGACCCTCCTTCCAAACAATAATTCAAACGGGGAGAACCCTGTGGATTCCTGCGGCACCTCCCGGTATGCGAATAGGAGGTGCGGCAGGAATCGTTCCCAGTCCTTGTGGGTCTCTGCGAAGGTTCGGAGCATCTGCTTCAAGGTACCATTGAATCGTTCGCAGAGCCCGTTCGTCTGGGGGTGGTAAGGGGCACTGATAATAGGCTTAATGCCACAGATCCTCCAGAGGTGTTGGGTGAATTCTGCGGTAAACTGGGTACCCTGATCCGAGATAATCTCCCTGGGTAATCCCATCCGGGAGAATATCCGCATGAGGGCATCCGCGACCGTCTCAGCGTGGATGTTGGTCAGAGCCACTGCTTCTGGATACCTGGTGGCATAATCTACGACCGTTAAAATATACCGTTTTCCTGATGGGCTAACTTTATTGAGGGGGCCTATCAGATCCACCGCTATTCGGCTAAAAGGTTCCTCTATTATGGGTAAGGGGTGAAGTTTAGCCTTCCTGCGATCCCCCCTTTTTCCCACTCTCTGGCAGGTATCGCAAGTCGTGCAATATCTGCGTACTTCCTGGCTAATCCCTGGCCAGAAGAAACTCTGAGTTAGTCTGTATCTGGTGCGACTAACCCCTAGATGTCCGGATAGCGGAATATCATGCGCTATCCGGAGTAATTCCGCCCGGTACCGCTGTGGTACCACTAATTGTCTCCTCGCTATCGGGTCTAACCCCGTAATCTGTTTGGTTGTTTCCCTGTACAAAAGTTGTTTATCCCAGATAAACTTCTCTCCCTCCGCCCCGGGGGAACCCGTGCCAACCTTGTCCCTATACACCTGAAGCGTGGGGTCTGTTGCGACTTCAGTTACAAATTCGTTAGGTGGAGCCCAGGGGACACATTCTAGAGGGGGGGTAGGGTTGCTTACCTGGACCTCCGGCAGTGTGTTGTGGTCCTGGGTGCGGGCCTGTTGTCGGGTGACTACAGGGTTGACCTCTCCTGTGGTGGGCGACTGGGGCTCAAAAGCAGAAGTGAGCCTCCCCAGATCGTTCCCCAATAAAACCTCCGCCGGTAAATGTGGCATCAACCCCACCTCCACTTCCCCTGCCCCCGCTCCCCAATGTAAATGTACCCTTGCTGTAGGTAGCCGGTACACTGCTCCCCCAGCTACCCGGACGGCAACAGTTTTGTTCAGTTTTGCCTGATCTGAAATCAGGTGGCTCTGTACCAAAGTGATGGTGGCTCCCGAATCTCGTAATCCCCGGACTGCTGTACCATTCAGATATACCGTCTGTCGATGGTGCCGTAGATTATCCACATTGGCCTGGACCGGATCTGCCTCGTGCAGTACCTCCCATTGTTCCACAGTAGTAATGGGGACTGCGGAACCATACGGGGTGGTGACTAGGTCCTGGTAGTGGTGGGCTGCGGCCGCCCTGGGTGGAGGTGGGCCTGGACGAATCCAGGTGGAACGGTCCCGTAGCTGTGGGCATTCCCTTTTATAATGTCCCCACTTCTGGCAGTGATGACAGGGGCCAGCGGTGGGTTGTCGGAACCGGGGCTGTGCAGCGGGTGGTGGTGGTGGTGGTAGCGGTCTCGGTGGAGCTGGGGTGTAGGTGTTTCCCCCGAATGTTTTGAAGGTTGCTTTTGGAGCTGCAGGTTTTTGTGACCTGCGTGCATCCAGGTAGTCATCCGCTTTCCTAGCAGCCTCGGTAAGGGAAGTAGGGTTTCTGTCCCTTACCCATTCCTGGACCTCATTGGTTACTCCCGCATAGAACTGCTCCATCAGCAACATCTGTATTACATCCTCCATAGAACGTGCCTTGCTAGCTTGCACCCACCCGAGCGCTGCCCCCTGTAATCGGCATGCCCACTCTGCGTGCGAGTCCTTCTCTGTTTTCTTTAGATCCCGGAACCTCCGCCGGTATGCCTCGGGTGTTATAGCATACCTGGCGAGTATAATTTCTTTCACTTTATTGTAATTCCTTATTTCGTCATTAGGTACAGTCCGATATGCCTCTGCTGCCCTCCCGGTTAACCTTCCGGCCAAAATAGGTACCCAGTCCTCTGCGTTAATTTTATGCAGTGCACACAGTCTTTCAAAGTCTTGCAGGAAAGCGTCTATATCTTCCTCTGCCTCCACATATGTTTTAAAAGCCTGGTATGGTATTTTAGGCTTACCTTCCTGTGGCACATTAATTGCAGAGCTTTGTTCTGGTGCTTGGGTCCTTAGGATGAATTCTTGTACCTCGGCCATTGTCCTGGTAACAATTTCTGTTGGGGGGTTTTCCCCATAAAAGGATAGCCTGAACTGAACTTGCCTCTGGAATTCCGATCCTTGTGGTGTTCCTCCCGGCTCCCTCTGTGCCGGAACTGAATCGCCCTCCATTCTGTACTCTGCCATGAGTTCTGTAACAAGTACTGCTTTCTTCTTATTGCTGGCTTGTATACCCCTTGCTTCTAGGAGGTCCTTTAGCGTGGAGCGTTTTAGCGCAGAAAAATCAATCTCCATCCGTACTCCATTTACGCTTGTTCCTCTGTGAGTTTGGATCCCAGCGCTGCCAACCAATGTAGCGGAGAGCCGATCTTGCACAGCTATTCTCCACTAGAGATCCCAGTGAGGCTCAGGAACAAGGTGATGTTAAGTCCACAGGCAAGGTTTCCAGCAGGTAAAGTAATACAGCAGTATCCCCATCGCAATCCCAATAACTGGACGACACACAGTTTCAGGAGTAGTCTGACAAGCTTTATTCCACAGTTCCTTATAAAGCCCTCTCCCATGCAAGGGAGGAGGTTCTATCACTTAAGACATTATCCAATCTCTAAGTAGTAACCTCCCACAGATCTCCTCCCCTCCTCTAGCATCATAATCCCCTTATCGTGTACACAGTTTTCCCCGAGTTTTGGATGTACCCTAAATACTTGGGGTACATCCACAAATCCAACATCCCCAGATAGCTCTATTCTGGGGGACCAACATACTTAAAAATTAGCCCATTCGGATGAAGCGTTCGGGAGTTATGGGACTTTGAAGTTTGGACCGACCGCAGAGGTAAAGTATCCGAAAACAGTTCCATGTATTCTGGCCCTGCGGTCGGTCACAAACAGGCGAATGCAAAGGGGTGAAATATTACTGCTAAGTGGCCTGACTGGGATTCGGATGAATCCCCTAGTTTGTGGGGTTCTTTCTACCGAACGGCGGGCCGTTCGGTAGTTTCCCCACGAAGTATTAGGAGTCTGGAGGTCTCAGCGGTGTTTGCCTAGTCAAGTGTCCGATTTTGGTTCCAGACACTCGACGGCAAAACACCGCTGTTCGGCAGTTTAAGATGGCCGCCGCCACGTGTTCGCATCCCGAATGGCGGCCACCCAGAGAACAAAGACCACACTGCAGGAATAGGTAATTACCCGTTTGCAACATTGTTGCAAACGGTAATTGAAGGCACACTTTACACGGGGTGGTCTGGTTGTTCGGTAGTTTCATTCCCTTGTTTTATTTGAATGATTCTACCGAACAACTAGAGGAATACAATTCTTTACATACATTTAACTGTCATTATAACCGGATACCATGATTTCTATACATGTACATACACATTAAACCAGCCATATGACCAAATACCCTTATTCTCATACATGTCGTGGGACAGCCCGGTACCAATCCGCTACAGCGGTAAACTGAGTCCCTCTGTCAGACAGTATTTCTTGAGGAAATCCCACTCTGGTGAATATCCCGACCAAAGCACTGGCGACAGTGTCAGCCTGGATATTCATCAGAGCGACGGCTTCCGGGTAGCGGGTAGCATAGTCCACCACGGTAAGAATATATTCCTTACCAGATGGGCTGGGGTTAGGAAGGGGTCCCACCAGGTTGACTGCCACCCTGCTAAATGGTTCCTCGATCACGGGCATGGGTGAAAGTCGAGCCTTAGGATGATCCCCTCTCTTCCCTACTTGTTGGCAGACGTCACACGTGCTGCAGTAGCGCCACACATCCTTCGAGATCCCCGGCCAAAAGAAGGTCTGGATGATCCTGTAAGTTGTGCGGTTACCACCCAAATGTCCTGCTAAGGGGATATCATGGCCAATTCGGAGAAGTTCCAACCGGTACTTTCTGGGTACCACTAGTTAGCGCTTCTGCGAAGGGACATAGCCTCTCCTCCTACCTTCGGTTAATCACTACAACCTGTCGTTATCCCATACAAAATGTTCCCTCGCATCTCCACCACTGTCAGCTATTTCACGGTACTTTCGGAGGGTTGAGTTTTCTCTAGTTTCCCTCCCAAACTCTTCTGGGGTATCCCAAGCTAGAGGTCTCTCTACTGTATTGGGTCTAAGGGTCGGTTCTTTGCTTACCTGGGTCTCCCGTCCTGGTGTAGGGTCATCTGTGGTACATCTGTGGTACGGGTCTGTGAACGGGTGGGCACTGGACAAGCCGCAGCGGTTGTGGGTAAATAGGCCGAAGCCAGAGGGCCAATATCGTTGTCCAACACGACTTCGGCAGGCAGGTTGTCTATGATGCCCACAGTGGTTTTCCCAGACCCGACCCCCCAGTCCAGATGTACCCAGGCCGTGGGTAAGCGAAACACAGCTCACCCCACTACACGGACAGCAACGGTGCGATTGGACAAGTGCTCCGGCTTAACTAAATGCCTTTGCATCAAGGTGATGGTATCACCGGTGTCTCTCCAGCCTTGTTCTACCTGTCCATTTACACGCACCTCCTGGTGATGATGCTGGCGGTTATCTGGGGATGCAGCTTGTATCGGGTCCGCCTCATATAAGATGCCCAGGCATTCCTCTGGGCCCATCTCGGTCTCCAGGCAGTGGGCGGCAGAGGTACGAGGTGTGGTGGTCTCTGCGTTCGGTGAAGGGCGCCTCCAATTGTTAGCTGCGGATCCCAAAGGGCAGAAACGGGCAATATGTCCAGTGTTGCTTCACTGATGACAAGTCGTTCTAGACAAATTACGGGGGTAGTTTTTAGACCCCTGAGGGCGAGACGGCCCTGGGGTTACGGGAGCACGGAACTCCAGGGGAGGGGTATTGACTGGGGTAAGAGGTTCTACCTTGTTAGCTGGTTGAGGGGTACCCTGGCTCACTTTCCTAGTTTTGGCGTACTCATCTGCCAGCCGGGCCGCCTCATTTAGGTTGATGGGGCGATGGTCTCGTACCCAGTCCTGTAAGTCGGCAGATAAATCCCATTAAAAATAACTGCAACACTTCCTCCCCGGTGTTTGCGTGGCATCCTCGGACCCAGTGTGATGCCACTCTTTGTATCCGGTTAGCCCATTCCATGTGGGAGTCCACAGCCTTTTTCTTGGACTCCCGAAAGCGGCAACGATAAGTCTCTGGAGTTCTGGTTAGTAGAGCATCTTTGACCCGCTGATGTTGTAATATATCCTCTGGGGTGAGAGCCCGAAAGGCCTGGTTTGCTTTGCCAGACAGCTTCCCGGACAAGATAGTGACCCATTGCTCTGGGGGTACTTGATGTAGCGAGCACTGTCTCTCAAAATCTGCTAAATATCCATCGATTTCTTCTTCATTCCCCACAAACGCTTTAAATGCAGTAAATGGTACTTTCTTTGCTGTGTTAGTTGGAGGGGGAGTATGAACTGTCTGTGTAATGGGCTGTTGTGCTCTTACCAGTTCTATTTCGTGTCCCCTCTTCTCCCGAATCTCCGCTTTCACGTCGATGAACAGCCGCTCAATCAGCTCTACTGATGTCGCTGGGTACAGGGTTAGCCTCCTCTGTACAATGCGGGTAATTTTGTCCTCCTCGCTGATCGGAGCAAGTGGTTCGGTGACTTCCATGGACCTATCCATTTCGTCCAGCTCCAGTAGGTTAGCTATCAGCTCTCTCCATGGTCTGTTACTGGCACTCCTTCTACGACTCTCCAGTAGATCTTTCAGTGTGGGTCTATTCAGTCTGGTGTACTGAGACTCCATTCAGCACTTGCTTTGTGGATGAAAGGACCATCCCTCGGCTGCTACCAATGTAAAGGCTACCCTGGTAGTTAGAGGGTATCAGCCGTTGGAGACGTCCATTTTCCCTGCAAGTTGCTGTGTAGTAGTGGAGTTACTTATTCCCATCCACGAGATCCAAGAGAAGAGTCAGGCATAGCTATTAAAAGAGCAAGGTGGTTATGCAGTAAATCCCCTTCCAAGAACGAGACGAGGCTACGTTTTGAAGGGTCAAGAAGAACTAAATTTTAATGGCATGCATTCTCCTTTTATGTGATGCTGCCCATGCAAGGGAGACACCTACATAATTAATACAGTAACCAATAACAGACAAGGTACAACCCACACATCTCCTGCCCTCAGATAAACCTTTAACATAATCAACAAGCACACATTTTTACCCTAGTTTTGGATACTTGGGGTACATTCATAAATCCAGTATCCCCATATAGCCCTAATCTGGGGGAGCAACGTGAAAAAAATCAGCCCATTCGGTTAAGGGGTTCGGGAGTTATGGAGCTTTAAAGTTTTGACCGACCGCACAGGCACACTAGCTGAAAATAGTTCCGTAAGTTTTGGCCTTGCGGTCAGTCCTCGTTCGTGCGTTAAAAAGTCACGAAAAGCTTGCCATCTTGAGGGTCGCTAGTGTTGCATAGTCTTTCTACCGAACGGCAGGGCGGTCGGTAGTTTCAGCACAAATTTACGGTGTTATGGAGGTCTCAGCGGTGTTCGCCTACTCGAGTGTCCAATTTTAGTTCCAGACACTCGACGGCAAAGCACCGCTGTTCAGGAGTCAAGATGCCCGTGAACACGTGTAAAAGTCCCGAAATGGCAGCCACCCAGGAACTGAAACAAAGAGTTTGTGAGTTTCCCATAGGAGTTGTATGTGCTGATCAGGGAGGTAAATTGCCGCATAATTAGGTAGCTGGGTGGTCCGGTGTTTGGTAGTTTGCATTCATATTTATGCATGCTGAGTCCATAACGTATGGGTCGCATAAATAAACGAATGCTTGTAAAAAGTCCCGAACTGTTATGAAGCATAATCCCCATGAACCAGCTAAGCACAATAAAATTATATCCATGGTCTCTGTTCCCGTATATGTGCCCGGTTAGCTCTTAAAGGGCCGGTAGTTATAAATATTCCCAGGCATAAGGTAGGGTTTTGTTACAATCTACTAGTTGAAGAAATGGCTAAAATGACAATGAAGGACGAAGTTATTATCATGAGTGACTTTAATCTTCTGGATGTGAACTGTTAAACCAAAACAGCTCATTGTGCCAGGAGCACACATATTCTAAACTCTCTACTGGGATTATCTCTAAAACAAGTTGTTGAGGAACTAACTCGTCGTGAGGCCATACTAGATTTAGTGTTTACAAATATAGATTTAGTATCAGATATTACTGTAGATGAAAGTTTGGGATCCAGTGATCATCAGTCAGTGTGATTTAATTTAAGAACAGTGACTGAGTCACACCACACAAAAACAAAAGTTTTAGATTTTAGAAAAAACAGACTTTTCTAAAATTAGAATATGTGTAATGGAGTCCTTGTCAGACTGGAGCAGTTTAAATGGAGTCCAGTGATTATTTAAAAAGTTGCACTACTGAAAGCAACAGAAAATTCCATTAGGCTTGTCAGGAAGAGCAGAAAAATTAAGAAACCACTGCGGTACTCCGCAGAAGTGGCCAAAATAGTAAAAAAACTAAAAGTGAGCATTTAGTAAATATGAAAAAACTCAGAGTGAGGAAGACAGACAGATCTGTAAGATTAGGCAGAAAGAGATTACGCAAGTTATAAGAGCCTCCAAAGCACACACAGAAGAGAGAATAGCACAGTTAGTAAAAAATGGGGGATAAACCATTTTTTAGTTACATAAATTATAAAAGTAAAGTAAAACAAGGATTAGTTAGATTAAAAACAAAAGAAGGAAGGTATGTAGAAGGGGATAGAGGTCTAGCTGATTGCCTTAATTAATATTTTTGTTCAGTATTTGAAAATGAAGGAGAGGGATTTCAGTTACGAAAAAGGACAAATGGGTAATTTTTACATGTGAGTTTACATAGGAAGATGTTCTATTCCAACTGTCAAAAAAAGTTAAGACAATAAGTTGATGGGGCCTGATGCTAGTGTCAGGATTACAGTATGATCCAGCACGTAGAATTGTGTAACACAGAGGACTGATAGGTAACGTATACCGGACCTTAGAATGGCCGGACTAACATACCAAAGAATAGTCAGGAATAGCCGAGGTCAAGGGATACAGAAAGAGACACAACGATAAGGAAAAGTAGGGAGTTAGGGATACCAGAAAACAGGGAAGTCAAAAAAAATTCCAATGTCAAATAACCAGAAATACCAGAATAAATAATGCGCTCTCGGACAACCACAAGGGAAACCACGACAGGGCACTGAGCAGGATGAGAACTGGGCCTAAATACCCCTCCTCTAGATCTGATAGGCTGTAACCGGCCTTTGACCCCAAAGTCAGTTACCAGGTTCTCATTTGCATAATTGCTGCTCAGCATTAACCCTTCTGTGGATTAGGTTGCTGCTCGGCACAACTTTTCCTGTGTGGACAGTAAATGTCATTAACCACATTTTTATTAGCAGATGAATACGTGACATTACCCCCCACCTGAAGAACACCCACCGGGTGGGCAGGACCAGGCTTGAGAGGAAATTTGGTGTGGAAATAGCGAATCTTGCGGCCAGCATGTATATCAGATGCCGGAACCCAAGAACGATCGGCTGGTCCATAACCTTTCTAATCCACCAAGAACTGTAAAGTGCCCCGAGAAAACCTGAAATCATTTTTTTTTTTTTGCACACAAGAGGTTTGAGTAAGGACACATGAAAGGTATTAGGAATTTTCAAGGAAGCCGGGAGGGCCAGAGAGTACGCAACAAGATTGATCCTACGAAGGGCACGAAAAGTTGCAAGGAACCTAGGAGCAAATTTCATGCTAGGGACTTTGAGCCTGATGTTACGAGAAGATAACCAAACCCTCTCACCCACTTGGTAAACAGGGTTGGCACCTCGACGTGTATCAGCATGATGCTTTATTTTTATTTTTTTTTTAATATAATTTATTTCATTTTTAATTGACAGACTTACAAAACAATACCATCTACAGTAATATATATAGAAAGTGCACAGTGACCGTTTTCCTCAAATTAGAGAGGACATAAGACTAAAACATTACCATATTCCTAATTTGTGGTTATTCCACTTATCTTGTGCTCATAACAATTATTACATAAAATAAATCCATATTTATAGTTTACAGTACATTATATTTATCCATACAAATCATCCTCATTTTCTTATTTATATAGCACCACTTCTTAACTATTTAACTTCTTACACCTTCATTACTGTGATAGACTTAACACACATTACAAAAACAAACACTGTTATGCATTGCAAACCCTACTTGGGGAACATCAGTGGGCTACTATACCATTGACTCATATTAAAAAAGAAAAAGAGAAAAAATATATATTATTTTGTCCAGGAATTTATATAGTCAATCTCTCCATTTTTTCCCCCCAAAAATTACTAACTTCTCTAATTTTTACTGACTGATATCCCAAGGCCTCCATAGTTAATTGGTATTGGACTTGTGAATATAATTGGTTCTGTGTAAAATTCACACTTCTCTTCCAATTCCTTGTGATTATTATTTTTATTGCAGCAACAAAGTGCATATATAAATTTTTCTTTAAAATGTAGTGATTGTAGGTTTAAGTGGAATAAACCATTATGATGACCTCTAGGGATATTTGTCTCTGTAATATACTCCAATGATTAAAATGCCATATACCACAAGTTTTTACCCTTACTGCATTCCCACCATATATGACCAAAAGTCCCCTCTTTCTCATTACATCTCCAACACATTGGAGAATTAGAGGTATACATTTTGGCCATTCTGGTGGGAACTAGATACCAACGGTTCATTAGTTTAAATAATACCTCAAGAAGGCTCAAACAATGTATTATTTTACCTGTCTGGAATAATACTTGGTCCCATTCAGTCTTAAAAATCTGTATATTTAATTCATTACTCCATTTCTGAATATTTACATTCATAATAGGTGCCTCAATTTGTAGAAGAGCACTCCTTGCCTTTGAAACTATTTGCTGTACATTCTCATTTTTTAATAAAGCTATCAAATCTTCTATTCCCTCTATGGGTCGATATAACAAATACTGTTTGATAAAACCTCTGATTCTTAGATAATTATACCACTCCTGCCTGGGTAGCGAAAATTCTTGTATCAAATTTTGGAATGATTTGATTTTATCTCCTAATATTATTTGGTTTATAGAATTAGTGCCTTTCCCTGTACATACACTTATATTTAAATCTTTCATCCTTAATTGTATAATACTAAAGTTAAAGTTTCCCAATATTTTATCACTTATTCCGCAATTAGTACTCAGCTTTTCCCATTCCTTCAAGATTGATTTCAAACAATTATTTAAAGAACACACCTTCTTAATTCTTTCATCTTGTTTAGTTAACCAAATTAATTGATACACTTTGTCCGTTTCTGTCATCTCCTTTTCTAATTGATACCAGCCCACTTCCTCAGAACTTATAAGTTGTGTTTTATATATATGGAACATCATATTAGCTAAATAGATTATATTGACATTTGGAAAATTTATTCCACCTTTCCTACTCTTCTGCATCAAGAGTTTTTTATTCATCCTCGGCCTTTTTCCTTTCCAAATGAAATTATTTATATCTCGTTGTATCATAGATAACCATGGTTGTGGCATTCTCAAGGGGATCATACGAAATAGATAGGACCATTTAGGGAGTAAATATGAGTTAACCAAATTAATTCTATCCCACCAAGATAATTCAGTTTGTCTCCATCTTTTTAATGACTCACGAGTTGATCTAAATGTTTTTAAAAAATTTGTTTGCATCATATCTTTTAGGTCATCAGTAAGCGTTATTCCCAAATAAGATATTGTGTTTTTATCACAATTACATTTGTATTTATCTTTAATATATAGGCTACATTCTCTAGAAATGTTTATAGCTATAAAAGTAGATTTAGTTACATTTATTTTATAATTTGAAATCAGACTATATTTATCTACCTCTTCCATCAAGGCACCAAGTGATTCGACAGGGTCGGTTAGGGTCAAAATCAGATCGTCTGCATATAGGTTTAATTTAAATTCTTTCTCACTATAGCTAAAGCCTTTTATTCTAGAATTATTTCTTATATTAATAGCTAGAATCTCCATTGTCATAATATATAAGATGGGCGATAGAGGACAGCCCTGTCTCGTTCCATTTTTTAGTGTAAACCAATCTGCACATATGTTTGGAGCCACTGTTCTTGCTTTTGGACCTTCATATAGTGCCAAAATTGCTTTAAACATCTATCCCTGTATGCCAATTTTTTCCATAGTTTTCTTTAAAAAGACCCAACCGACCCTGTTGAAAGCTTTCTCGGCATCTACTGCCAATATAAATAAAGATTTTTTATTTCTTTGAGCTGCATCTATCAGGTCTAATAGTCTTCTACTGGGTCTCTCCCCTGTACAAAACCGATTTGATCATATTTTTATAATCTTATCCATGAGTCCCTTTAGTCTATGAGCCAAAACTGATGAAAAGATCTTTACATCTGTATTGATTAACGAGATAGGTCTGTAGTTTTCCACCTTTAAAGGGTCTTTATTTACTTTAAGAATTGGAAGGATATTTGCTCTTAGCATCTCGGTAGGAAATTTACCTACTGAAACTATTTTGTTAAACATATTAGTTAAATGGCTAGCTATATGGTTTTTAAAAGATTTATAGAATATATTTGGAAAGCCATCTGGACCTGGCGTCTTATCTGAGTTTAAGTTGTTTATTGCTACCTCCACTTCTTGAACTGTAATAGGAACATTTAGCTTATTTATTTGTTCTACTGTGAGTTTAGGTGTATTAATTTTACTCAAATAGTCCTCCTCATTTATTGTCGAAGGAGTTAAATTATACAAAGCCTCATAATATTTATTAAATCTCTCACCTATTTTTTTGGGTCCAAATAAGCCCCTTCCTCATCCACTATCTTTACTATTTTATTGGATCCGATTTTATCTCTTAATTTTTTAGTCATGATCCTATCTGCTCGATTCCCTTTATAGTAATAATTTGCTTTTAGTTTATTCATAACTGTAACGGAGCTCCGTGTACTCCGACCGAGTACCCTCCGTTGATGGATGCTCCTAGCGCTTACAGAGGACTCCAAGCACTGCAGACGACACCACAACCACCGCACGCTCCACAACCGCCGTAACTTAACTGGAGCCGCGCCGTCTTCCTTCCACCCTGGAATGAACCTCCAGCATTCAGGACCGTGTGGGGAAGACCTCTCCTCCAGGAGAGCGTATCCGGAACAAGCTCTTAAAAGAGCTAAGTGATTAAGCTCAGGGGAATATGCAGAGCATAGCAATCCCCAGTGTGATACAGCAATTCCCTCCACTAACGAGACAAGGCTACGTTTTGAAGGGTCAAGAAGAACTGAGGACTGGGACACCCAGCCTGCTTTTTATTACAAAAAGGTACATACAGGACACTCCCAGAGGGAGGATGAAATAAACCAATCACATACATGGTACCACCCCCACGTCTCCTCCCCTCAGATAAACACATAACATAATTATAGCATACAGTAAAAATACAGTTTTCACACATACACTGTAACTTTAAAACTATACATTCAATCTCCATAAAAATTACATTTGAACTCAGCATACGTCAAACATAAACACTTCCAAAAATCAGCCAAATCCCTCCAGTGGATCAAAAGTTAGCTGGAGGTCCCTTTATGACCGACCGCAAGCACAATTTCCTGCCCAAAACAGTTCCATAGATTTGGGCTGTGCGGTCGGTCAATTTCATGCGGACGGGACTTAGTCTCTGGAGCTGAAAAACGAAGTGTAGGAGAAGGTAAGGGTCAGCGGTGTTCGGTAAAATGTGTAGCCGATTTCAGTTCCACAGAATCTTTAGCATACACCGCTGACCGCATTCGACTGAACAAAGATGGCCGCCGCCACGTGCAATTAACCTGCAGTAACCTCACAGCCTGGGAGGTAAATTGCCTGCACACTTTAACTTCTGGGTGGTCCGCCTGTGTGGTACTTGGTTCAGTAAGCCCTATTTACTGAACCAAGTGGGAGAGAGCCAGGGGCAAGTTATTTTACAGGTCTGGGGACATAGTCTTAAAGGGGTATTGTTCAGCAAAGTCACAATATGTCCCCAGACGGTTCTTAAAGGGCCATACACACCCAATAAAAGTTAATAAGTTTTCAGGGGCACAATCTTCCAGGGGCCATAGTCATGAGGAAGGAGGCTGGCAAATAGGCTTCTCCACAATCCAGGGAAGCAGGGCAATTTTCCATTTAAAGGGCCAGTTACAAATAGCGATTTGTAACAATAACCTTTGCATTCTTTTCTATAAGGAAATGATTGATTTTATTCTGATTTTTTTTCAGAGAATCTGCATTTTCTTTAGAGGGAGACTGCTTGTTCTTATTTGAGGCCTCTTTTAATTCATCTTAAAATACCAAAAAAAGTTTATTATTTTCTGCCTTATATCTAGTTTGTATGCTTATTATATTGCCTCTAATGGTAGATTTAAATGCACACCAATTATTTATATATGAGGTATCATTTGGATCATTTTCAAGAAAAAAACTTTCAATTTGTTTTTCCAATATGTCAATATTGGTCTTAGATTTTAACAAATTATCATTCATACGCCAGTTTTCACGGTTAATCCTGATCCATTGGTTTTTCGTCTCCCACATATTAATACTGTGATCTGACCAAGTATTATCAAGTATCTTACAATATTTAATATTTGTTAATGCTGTTGTGTTTCCCCAAACCATATAAATTCGAGAGTAAGACAGATGTACACGCGAAAAAAAACTATATTCCAATGAATCAGGATTGATCGTTCTCCATAAATCAAAATAGTCAAAATTAATCATATTTCTCTTAATAGATTTTGCAAGCTTATCTGTTCTTTTTTCAATGTAATACTATTGAAGTTGTCTTTTTATCCAATATTGGGTCCAATACACTGTTAAAATCCCCAGCTACCAGACACATGCCTATTTTAATGGATTCCATTAAACCCAAAACTTTTTTTAAGGTTGGAGCAGGAAAATCATTAGGGAGATATATATATTAGTCAGCGTATAATGTGTCTCATTAAATTTACAGCAGACTATAACATATCTACCTTCCTCGTCTTTAATTTGATGTAATATATCTACTTTTAATGTGTGGGAAAAAACTATTGCTACACCTCTTTTCTTTTTCCCGCTTAATGAGGCATGTATCACTGTAGGGAACTTTAATCCACCCCAACCATGGTTATCCATATCTATCCAATGGGTTTCTTGAAAGAAACCTACTTCTACTTTATTTCTTAACATATAATCATATATTAGAGATTTTTTGCTTGGAGAATTTAGACCCTGGACGTTAACCGAAATCATCTTTACCATTTCAAATCATAAACCCTTAATACCACTGTCCCCAAGAGAGTTGCAATGCATTTACATAAAACACAAATAGTCCATTTAGCATAGACCAAAAATAGCCTTATGGGAAATACACCCAGTCTGGCCCAACACAGCCTGGCTCCTGGAAGGTTATCTCTCAACTCACCCCCCAAGGGCCATCTATGTTCACGTGATATGGTATCTTTAGTTACCATATCTCGGTGTTTGTGTCAAAAAAAAAAAAAATGACCACCCTACTATCTCATTTAGTTACTTTTTAGAGGAGGAAGAGGAAATAAATAAATAAATAAATACATTTAAATCCCACCCCTGTTTATGCATAATCCATCCCTTTGTTATTTTAAATCTTACCAAGACTACTTAAACATATAACCAATACATCCTAACACTTTATAAATTTCCCCACAGTGTAAACGTAATCCATCCTTTTACAGTGTTAATTCATTCCATACTTCTTACACATATTGCCAATACATCCAACTTCCTATTACATCAATACTTATTCTATAAATTTGAATTATTTACTACCGCCGTATTTATCTCTATCCCTTCTCATCCCCCCAGACACTCACTATCATTAATATCACAAAATAATGAAGAAGAGAGAGAGAAAAAAAAGTGATTCTTTATATATATTCATTATCACTTAATATATTCCACCACTGTTAATGAATAATCCTTCCTTTTGTTATTTTAAATCTAAACAAGACTGCCTAAACATATAACCAATACATCCTAATACTTTATAAATTTCCTCTTTGTGTAACATAATCCATCCTTTTATAGTGTTAATTATTTCCCTACTTCTTACACGTATAACTTCCTATTGGATCAGTACTTATTCTATACATTTGAATTATTAAATTCAATTACTATAACAAAAAAAAAGATTCTGAATCTTTCTTCCAAGACCGGATTATTTCTTAATGAGATCATTATTTGGTTTTTGATATGGAGAGATTGAAATTTAACAATTACGTCTCTTGGTAATGTTTCTGCCACATTTCTAGGCCTAGGTAGCCTGTGAAATCTTTCTATTTTCAGAGTCTTTTAAACCAACTTGAGATAGTACCGACTCGAAATATTCAATTAGAAATTTTTTCAATGTTGAATCAATAACTTGTTCAGGGATATTGCGAATTCTTATGTTGGTTCTCCTCGAACGATCTTCAAAGTCATTTAATTTATCCTCTAATTGAGCTACTTTAGATTGCAAGTCTGCCGTTAATGACTCTATATGAACATATTTTAGGTCGGTTTGCATCATCTTGGACTCTATAGATTCCAATTGGACTTTCATGCTTCTTAATTCTTGTTTTAGATCAGATGATCCTCTTTGAATATCTTCTTTAAAATTCTCCTGAAATTTATCATGGTAATTAATTAAAGTCTCTTCAGTAAGGGGTTTTCCTGCCTGTGCAGCATGAGAGGGATTAGAGTTAAATTTGGGGGAGGGGAATTATCCTGATTTTCAGAAAGCAATTGAAATTTATTTTGAGAAGGGGAGAAATAGCCTGATAGCCTTTTTTCAGTAATGGGATCTTTTTTTTCTCTCTTTCTCTTTTCTTCCTGTGGTTTTCTAGTTGCCATTTTGTATTATTTAAATTACTTTTTCGTTTTTTTTCCTTTTTCTTTTTTTTCCCCTTTCTTTCGGTTTCCCCTTCCTTTCCCTTCTGCTTTCTCTCCTCTCTATACTCTTTTCTCCCTGGTCTTTTCAACTTTCAAGGGGCAGTATCTCACAATACATCAATTCCGTTGGATCTTTATAGTTTATTTTCTCCCCTCCACTTTCTCCATTTCCTTTTCAATAAGTCTCTGCTTTATAATTTCCCTCCTCCCCACCCCTCTCTCTTTAACCCACTCCCTTCCAGTATTAGAATTGTATATTAAGGAGCAGACTTATCTTTCAGCTATTTGCAGTCTTCACTCTCCACACCAAAACCTCTATACGCCTCCGACCAGGAGCTACGGGCACCGACTCAATAATGCAGCGTTACAAAAAAGCTGGCCATAACTGCAGAGGAAACCCCGCGGTTGCCGCCAATGTTATCCTCTCGTCCTCTCGAGCGTTCGCTCAAACGTTCCCTCAAGCCGCCAAAATCCTCGCCGGCCACCCTTCTGCCATATCGCCCCTCCTCTCCCGTAGACGCTCGCACGCGCCTACATCATAACGCCTGTTTGAGCATGATGCTTTAAACGGTCAGCAGCAGTACCCAGAGCAGATTGAACTTTAACCCAGGTATCACGGATGGAAGCCAGATGGTCATCCAAAGCAGGAATAGCTGTATCAGAAAAACAGCCAGTAGGACAGTAGGATGCCGGCCATTATTAACAAAAAGTGGACTATGCCCAGAGGAGTCATGGTCAGCATTGTTCCTAGCAAACTCGGCCCATGGTAGTAATTCGGACCAATTGTCTTGAGTGCTATTAACGAAACAACGCAAATATAATTCCAAGGACTGGTTAGCCCTCTCAGCTGTACCATTGGTCTGGGGGTGGTAAGAGGACGATGTTTTTTTCGCCATTAAATGGTCTTTCTTAAGATAACATTATTTTCATCATATCATATAATTTACTATAAAAAAAATATAAAATATGATGAAAAAAAACACACTTTTTCGAACTTTGTCCCCCAAAATCTGTTACGCATCTACAACTGTGAAAAAACACCTGTGCTAAATAGTTTCTAAATTTTGTCCTGAGTTTAGAAATGCCCAATGTTAGCATGTTCTTAGCTTTTTTTTAGGAAAGTAATAGGGCTATAAGCACAAGTAGCACTTTGCTATTTCCAAACCATTTTTTTTCAAAATTAATGCAAGTTACATTGTAACACTGATATATGTCAGGAATCCCAGAATAACCCTTCACATGCATATATTTTTTAAAAGAAGACAACCTAAGGCAAGCATGTCAAACTCAAAGTCTAGCACGGGCCACATAAACAAAGCTTAAGTTTATGTGGGCCGCAAAAAAAAAACTACTTACATTTTCATAGAAACGTAGGCTTATTTTTATACCGCACCTCCTATACTAAATCCCTGTCCTCCCCTATACTAAATCTCAGTCCACCCCTATACTAAATCCCAGTCTTTTCCCCCCTCTACCAAATCCCAGGACCCCCTCTAGCCAACAAGCAAACTCCACTTACATTGCCGTTGCCGATATGCGTCTGCGGAGTCCGGCCTCTAGTATTCCCCAAAAGGCACCGTACACACCCTGTGCCAAAGCGGATCCTCCCACTACTTCTTGAAACCCTGTGAAGGTGGAGCACATCGACTTCACGTCGGAATGTGCCGCCGTGCATCTCCAGGTACTCCACTGTCCAGCTGCGACCATCAAAACACTGACTGACACACACTCACTGACATACACACACACTCACTGACAGAGACACACACACTGACAGAGACACACACACTCACTGACAAACACAGACACACACATAGTGACATACACACACACTCACTGACATACACACTCAATGACAGACACACAGACATACCCACACACTGACAGACACACACAAACACACTGACAAACATACACACTCACTGACAGACATACACACACTGACAGACACACACACACTGACAGACATACACACACACTGACAGACATACAAACACTCACTGACAGACATACAAACACTCACTGACAGACATACAAACACTCACTGACAGACATACAAACACTCACTGACAGACATACACACACACTGACAGACATACACTGACAGACACGCACACACTGACAGACACACACACTGACAGACATACACACACACTGACAGACACATACTGACAGAGACACACACACTGACAGACGTACACACTCACTAACAGACACACACTCACTGACAAACACAAACACACACTGACAGACACACACACTGACAGACAAACACACAAACACTCACTCACATCATTCCCTGGGGTCCCGTGGGTTCTTCTATCTGTAGCTCAATGTTCCTGCGCCTCACTGCTCCCTCCCGTGCAGTTTAGTGATGCCGGGTGCCGGAATATGACGTCATATTCCGGCACCCAGCATCACTACAGACGGCGCGAGGGAGTAGTGAGGAGCAAGAACACTGAGCTCCCTCGCTGCCGACCGGCTGGGTAAATGATAGCAGAGTAGGCACCTGCAATGTGGGGCAATGTGCTTTTACACTAGGCATGTACTCGCGGCTCGCTGGGCCGCAAGGAGGTCCATTGTGGGCCGCATGCAGCCCGCGGGCCGCGAGTTTGACATGCTTGACCGAAGGTATAAAACCTGGGGTATTTTGAATCTTTTCATGCAGCCATTTTACCACCAATCTATGCCAAATTTAAAAAAAAAAAATATTTTTTGAGACACATAGCAATTTAAGATTATATGTACTGAGAACTTTAAGGGTTACTGCCAAAGAACACCCAAATATGTGTTCAGCATCATCTCCTGAGTCCAGGGTTACCACCCATGAATAGGTGTGTCCAGTGGTGTATCTTGGTTTTGTGCTGCCCTAGGCAGGACAAAACTCAGACCCCCCCCCGCGCGCGCACGTCACCCCCAACCAACCCTTCCCCCCACCCAGCCTTCTAAATACACACACATTCACTGACAGATACGCATACACTAGCCAACAGAAACACACACTCGCCAACAGACACACACACTCGCCAACAGACACACACACACACTAACAGACACACACACACTAACAGACACACACAGTCGGACACACAGTCACAAACACAAACACTAACAGACACACACAGTCGGACACACAGTCAGACACACACACACACTAACAGACACACACACACTAACAGACACACACAGTCAGACACACACACAGTCACACACGCGCACCCTAAAAGGCACACACAGTCAGACACACAGTCACACACACACACACACACACTAACAGACACACAGTCGGACACACACACTAACAGACACACACACACACTAACAGACACACACACACACTAACAGACACACAGACACACTAACAGACACACAGACACACAGACTATCAGACACACAGTCACACACCCTCACATTAATACTCACTTCTCTTTTTTTTTATTTAACCCCCCCAGCCTCCTTACCTTTGGGAATGCTGGGGGGGGGAATCTCCCATTCCCTGGTGGTCCAGTGGCTGCAGGGCGGCACTGGCGGGCGGGCGGCTGGCGAGGGAGCACTTCCCCTGAGCTCTCTGCTCAGCTCCCTCGCGCGCCGCCCGCAGAGTGATGCTGGGAGGCAGAGCCGGAATATGACGTCATATTCCGCCTCCCAGCCTCACTCTGCGGGCGGCGCGCGAGGGAGCTGAGCAGAGAGCTCAGGGGAAGTGCGCCCTTGCCAACCGCCCGCCAGTGCCGCCCGCCCATCAGCCCGACTGGCATGTCGGTTAGCCGCGAGGCTAACAAGGCATTTGCCCTGGGCGTTTGGGGGCGGCTTTTTTTGCCGCTCCCTGGAAAATGCCGCCCAAGGCAAATGCCTTGTCTGCCTCGCGGCTAAAACATCCCTGGGTGTGTTGGGTTCTCTGGGGGCTTCCAGGAGGGTGCGCATTCCAGTTTTCCAACTTTTCACAGTAAGTCATCATGCACCCATGTCCCATTTGGGACATTTTTGAAGCCAGACAATATAATTTACCCCCATCAAACCATATATTTTTGAAAAGTAGACACCCAAGGGTATTTCAAATGGTGGTATTTCAACACTTTCCATGCACTAATTCTACCACCAGTCTCTGTCAAACGTTGGGGTAGTCATTTTTTTGTGTTATTTATCACACATGTTCAACTTTAGGCATGGATTATCAGCTCCTATTAGGTGTTACTGCCAAAGGACACCCCAATATGTGTTCAGCAACATCTCTCGAGTACAACAGTGCCCCCAATGTACAGGTTTTATGGGCTTTTGCAAACTTACAGGTGTCAAATGTAGGGCTTTCCCCTTTTCCATGTTTGCAAATGGTATACCATTTGTAAAAGTAGACAACCCAGGGTATTCAAAATGGGGTATGTCCAGTCTTTTGTAGCAGCCACTTAGTCACAAATGCTGGCCAAAATTAACATTTTCCTTTGTATTTTGCATTTTTTTAATACAAAAACTACACTTTTACTGGTGATTTCATCGTCGGAATACGTTTTACTGATTTAGAACACTCATATTTGTGTTCAACGAAGTCTCCCGAGTATAACAATGCCCCCCATGTACAGGTTTTGGAAAGTTACAGGGTCAATATAGGGCTTGCCCAATATAGTTTGCCAGATTGGTTTGCTGGACCTTTGTTGCCTTTTGAGACCATATGGTAGCCCAGGAATGTGAAATAACCCCATCATGGCATACCATTTTCAAATGTAGACAACTCAGGGTATTCCAAATGGGGTATTTCCATTCTTTTGTTGTAGCCAATTAGTCACAAACGCTGGCCAACGTTGGCCAATTAGTCACAAACGCTGGCCAAAGCGCTTTTACTTGTTTTTGTATAAATATTTTGTTTTTTTTAATTTTTGTATATATATATATATATATATATTTGTGTTAGGTGCTTATGATAGTACAGTGTGAAATACCATAATCAAATGTAGGATAATAAAAAGGGCAAGTCGGTTGTGGTGTGCCGGAACCGACAATGAGGTAGGCCTGAAAAAGAAGAGGGCCTACCAAGGAAAAGAAATAGAAAGGAAATAAATGTTAAAATGTGGTGTGGTGGGAGGGTCATTCAACAATGACATTGAACGGTAAGGAACAAGGTAAGGGGTGTGCCTTAAGTAGGCTAGGAGTGGATACCAGCACCTCCCACAAATCCAGGCCAAATTGCCTTAATACTTGTGTTAGGTGCATATGATAGTACAGTGTGAAATACCATAATCAAATGTAGGATAGTAAAAAGGGCAAGTCGGTTGTGGTGTGCCGGAACCGACGATGAGGTAGGCCCGAGAAAGAAGAGGACAAAAATTAAGTAATCAAATTTATTACAGACAACCAATACAGATACATATATCAACCAGACATGTTTTTTTTTTTTTCAATTGATAATTTTTATTATTTTTAAGAATTGGGATACAGAAGATAAGAGGGGAGATGGGGACAAAAATAAAACAATACATTGTACAGAGCTTTCCCTTTGCCATAGTAAAACAACCGACTGATATCATATATGTTGACATTTGGGAATACGTGTTAGTCCTGTTCTCATAATAACAATAGTAAATTAAGTGTCTTAAGCCCTATGTATCCTATTCTAATGTCCAAGAAGCATAACTTTACAGTTTTTATTAAGTTTAAGGGGATACAGAAGGAAAGCAGGGGAGGGGGGTTGTTAGTACCTTATCTAAGGTTCCTTCATCTTGTGTACATTTTTTACAGTTTGGTACGTGTTTGCTCAACATAGTTGCGCAGTTTAACAGCTCAACTGCACATCAGTCCCCTCTGCTCTACGTTTCAGTCACATGCTGCCTGTCCTGTGTAATACGATGTGGGCATCTCCATACCCTACAATAGGGGAGGGGGGGGGAACCAAGGGAGGGGGGGGAGGGGGGGAACCAAGGGAGGGAGGGGGGGGGACCAGGGGGAGGTGTAGGTTCATAGTGGGTGGTTTGACACTCCCTTCATGCATGCTATATGTCGTAAGTTCGACCCTCTATGTGCGCAGGTACCTATTATCCCTTAGGTCTTCCATGGACCTTTCCCTTGGGCTATTAACTGATATTTATGCGGACCCGCTATCAGTCCCTCACGGTCTTGGTCCCACACAGAGGCACTCCACTATTTGTGGCATTGACACTACACCTTGACAATCTAAAAACACAAAATAACAGACTGATAACTGTAAACTATTTACATGTGGGTAAGCTTGCCTGGATCAGGGCTGCTGTCACTTCATTCTCTAGTTTTATTTTAGCTTGTTCCCTGTGTGAGTGGTGCGTGTGGTATGACCCGAGAACTGGATTTTCTCACTCCCCTTCTTGTCCCATTGCTAACACCCATTTTGCGTGGGCCAGAACGGCCTGTTTGTTAGTCGTGGTTTGTCTGTTCAATGCCTTTTCGTATACTAGGTTTTTGGTTATTTGCTGAAGCAAAGCCTCCCTAGTGGGTGTTTGTGTTTGTTTCCAAGCTCTCGCTATCAGAGTAGCGGCTGCTACCAGAATGTGGAACAGTACCCGGGAGTCCGTAGTATTATATTTTTCTAGTCCCATGAACAGGAGTCCACACTCTGGTGTGATTCTGACCTCTCTGCCTAGCGCTTTTGAAGCTATTCCCTCTACCTCCCTCCAGTAGTTGGTTATATTAGGACACCCCCACCATATGTGGTACAACGATCCCTTCTCCCCTTCACATCTCCAACACCTGTTGGAAGTGTTTGGGTAGATTTTTGCCAACCTCTCCGGTACCATATACCATCTGTACTGAAGTTTACGTATCTGCTCTAAGTGGGCTGCGCAGTTTGTCCTCTTTTTGTGTGCCAAAAACGCTCTTTCCCATTGTTGGTCCGTGCATATTTTCCCTATGTCTGTGTGCCATGCTAGTTTAAAATTGTCTGCGGTCTTTGTCGTCTGTTGGGTCAATATACTGTAGAGGCTGGACATTAGTCTCTTGGGTTGTGTTGTGGCTACGCATAATTGTTCTATGCGTTTGGCTATGGCCGTGTCAGTGTCAATTGTAGAACCTAGGAGCATAGATTTTACCTGGAGGTATTGGAAAATGGTGTTGTGCGGTAGGTCGTATTTGTGCTGTAGGTCCGGGAAGTCCATCAAGTTCCCTTTGTCGTACAACTGACTAATTATTGTGCAACCTTGTGTAGTCCATGGGCGGTAGTCAAACGTGGGGTTTGCTAGGTGTAAACTGTACAAAGGGGTCGCTCTTGCCCACTTCGTGGAGTCCTCCCATAGTGACCTGAAGTTATCCCATGTCTTAAATAAGAGTCGTGTGGTGGGCGGCACCTCCTGATGCACTATCCTGTGTTTTTGGGGTATCCAGAAGAGGTAACTCAAGCCTCTGGGACACGCCCAGGTAGTCTCTATGTCCAGCCATTGTGGTCTCTCCTGTTGTGCGTGGGCCTGTATGACTGTGGTCAGGACAGCCGCCTTGTAGTATTGTTTCACATCTGGCATCCCCAGACCCCCCTGCGCCTGCGTTTTACTTAAGATTTTCGCTGGCACTCTGGCTTTTTGGTGTGACCATATGAAGCCCATTATGAGTTTCTGCAGCTTGTCTAGGTATGAATTCGGGACCTGGATTTGTAGGGTTCTTATCAGATACTGAAATTTTGGTAATACTATCATTTTAACTGCGGCTATCCTGCCCAGCCATGACAGGTACTTTCCCTCCCAGCCCCTTAGAGTGTTCTCTATGCTTTTCAGCAACGGATCGTAGTTGGCTGTCAATAGGTCTGCCGGAGCTTTAGTGAGTTTGATCCCTAAAAAAGTTAGGTGGTCCCTCCTCCAATCTAGTGTGTAGGAAGTTTGTAGTTGCTCCATCTGATTATTGGTGAGTCCTATTCCCATAGCTTGTGTTTTTGTGATGTTTAATTTATAGTATGAGTGTTGTCCGTATGTGCGTATTTCTTGTAGCAGGTTGGGGAGAGAGATATGGGGTTGTGTGAGTGTCAGTAAGATGTCATCCGCAAATAAGTTGGTCGTGTATTCCCTTTCGTTAATCGTGATGCCATGTATGTCAGGGTTGGCTCTTATCCTGGCCGCTAGGGGTTCCAGAGCCAGCACGTACAATTGGGGCGATAGAGGACAGCCCTGCCTAGTGCCATTTGTTAGTTTTATGGGCTCTGAGAGGAACCCTGAGTTGAGCACCTGCGCTCCCGGGGAGCTATACAGTGCTTCTATCATTGATGCAAACCCCTCTGGAATATTGAATTTTTGTAACACCGCGCAGAGGAATCGCCAATTCAGACGATCAAAGGCCTTCTCCGCGTCCAGTGAGACCAGTAGGCCCCCTTTAGTTTGTCTATGAAGGTGATGTAAGATATCTATTACTTTCCTCGTATTATCCGATCCTTGCCTTCCCTTGACAAAGCCCACTTGGTCGCTATGGATAATGGAAGGTAGGACTGCCCCCAGTCTAAGTGCGTATATTTTTGCTAGTATTTTGGCGTCAGTGTTTAGTAGGGATATTGGCCGGAAGTTCTGTGGTGTTGTAGGCTCCTTTCCTGGTTTGGGTAGTGTTACTATGTGCGCCTGTAACATTTCGGTGGGTAGGGTTTTGGTTTGAATGGCCTGAGTATAGCTTTTAACCATATATGGAGCTAGGATAGTGCCGAATTTTTTATAGTAAGTATTGTCTAGCCCATCAGGTCCCGGGGATTTTCCTGAGGGCAGTGATTTGATTACTCCCTCTATCTCCTCTATGCTCAAGGGCTTTGTGAGTTCCTGTTGTTGTATGTTGGTGAGGCGTGGTAGTTTTAGTTCAGTTAGGTAGGTTTGGATATCTTGCTCTATTGGTTGCGGGATCGAGGGGTCTAATTTCAGGTTGTATAGCTTGGCGTGATAACGCGCAAATTCGTCGCTTATGGCTTTTGGCGTGTATAATTTTTGTCCTGTGGTTGTTGTGAGGTTAGCTATCTTTTGGGCAGCTCGTGTGGCTCTTAGTCTGTGCGCTAGTAACTTACTTGCTTTGTTGCCCTGTGTGTAATGTTGACATTTCAGACGTTGCATAATACGTTCTGTTTGCTCTAATGCTTGGTTGTTGAGAGTTCTAGTGATTTGGAGTATGCGCTGTCGTTTGTCCTCGGTAGGGGAGATTTGGTTCTGGCGAGTTATGTCATACAATTCTTTCTGCAAGTTAAGTGTAGCTTGCTGTGCTCTTTTGCGGAGGTACGATGCCCGCCGTATCAGGAGGCCCCTCACCACTGGTTTGTGAGCCATCCAGACAGTTGTGGATGAGACGTCCGGCGTCTCATTTTCCTGGAAATATTGGCTTAGTTGGGTGGATAGCTCTGTTACGAACTGTGGGTCATGGAGGAGTGTGTCATTGATTCTCCAGGGGCTACGATGTTTGAAGTCGTATAGGTCTTTCATTTCCAGGAGTACTGGAGCATGATCCAACCAAGTGATCTGAGCTATGTCACATGTTATGACCTGATTTAGGTGGGTGCCCGATATGAGAAACCCATCTATTCTGGAATATGAGTTATGGACGTGTGAGAAATGCGTGTATGCTTTTTCGGAGGGGTGTGACATTCTCCATGTGTCGTAGTAGTGGTGGGTGTGTAGGAGAGCCTGAATGGCTTTGCTTTGACGCCTAAGGGTCCTGTATCTACCGCTAGGGCTGTGTGCAGTCGTGTCCATAGCCGGGTCAAAGACATGATTAAAATCCCCGCATATCAGTGTTATCCCTTGTTTTATTTGTGTTAGGGTTTGACAAATCTTGTGCAGAAAATTCCTTTGATTTTGGTTTGGTGCGTATATGCTGGCGATTGTGTACTCAATGTCATTGAGGGTCCCCACTATCACTACGTATCTGCCCAGTGCGTCCACGTGTTGCGATTTTAGTGAGAAGGATACATGCTTACTTATCAATATGGACGCACCTTTGGACTTCGTTGGGGAAGTAGAGTGAAACTGGTGTGGGTAGTCCCTAGCCAATACCTGCGAGTGGTCATTCGTGCGGAAGTGGGTCTCCTGTAGACAGACCACGTCCGCACCCTGTTTCTGTAGTTCTAGGGTTAGTAGATGTCTTTTCGCCGGGATATTCAATCCCCTTACATTATGTGTGTATATTTTCATGTTGGGTCTAGCATGAATGGGTATGCTGAGTATTGTGAGTGTCTAATTGTTGCGCGGTGGCTCTCTCTTCCCAGTGCTATCAAGCGGAGCTGGCCAACCTCGTGTGTCAGTGTAATTGTTCCACAGGGCTTTTGGCGTAAGTTGGGGTTTACGTTACCTCTATTGCCTGTATTGGCTCGTGACCCCTCCAGAGTACAAGTGGGGCCGCCCACTCGGTCCCCTACATAGTCCTCAGCGTTTTGGGCAACCTGCCTCATTCCGCTGAGGGTGACAGCCTGAAAACAAAACCAAACATTAAAGAAAGTATATACAATAACAAACATTGCTTTGCCTATGGCTAGGCACTTCCTAGAAGTGCCGTGGGGGGGTAGGAACTTTGTGCTCCTAAGCCTAGAACATTGTGCGCTCCGTGTAGGCCATTTTGTCTAGGGCATTTTTTTTTTATTTATTTATTTTTTTTATTAATTTTTTTTTTTTTTTATATTTCTTTCTTTCTTTCTTTCTTTATTTATTCATTTATTTATTTATTTATTTTTTTGTTATTTTTTGCGTGACTAATCTAGTGTTAGGGTGTGTTATGATTCACCTCCTCGGGATCTCAATCCCCTCAAGATCAGGTTTCCCTTCAGTTTTTTTTTTTTAAGTAATTATTTATAATTAAGTCTGGGTGCTTCTGTCTACCTCAAAGGCAGTCGCTCACCCCTTTGTCCTTGTTATCTAATAAAAAAGACTAAACCTTGTGATATCAATGGGCTCAATATCTACATGGGTGATAACATAAACATGGTTACTGCATTAATACTTGCGGCTCGTCTTAGCATTGACCAGTAATCTGTCAGTGGCTATATGTCCTTGCTCTTTATGAATGCTTGGCCCTCTTCCAGTCCGGTATTAGCCTTCTCGGTTCCTTTTGCCTGTCGTTCTGAGATGTAATTGCTATACCCCAATCTTTCAGTAAGCGTGTGCCTTCCTCCGGAGTGAAGATGGTTGTTGTTTTCCCTGCTCTCTGAATTAGCAGTTTGACTGGATATCCCCAGCGGTACACGATTCTCTGCTCCCTGAGCGCTGTGGTGATTTCCTGATATTCCCTCCTTTTCCTGAGCGTGAAAGCCGAGATATCTGCAAATAGCAAGATATTCTTGTAGCATTCTGGCAGGTCTTTGCGGGTTCTGCTGCTCTTTAAAATGGCCTCTTTGGCATGGTAGTAGTGCATGCGCACCAGTATATCTCTGGGTGCATCCGGCGGTAGGAATTTGGGCCTCGCTGTCCTATGTATGCGATCAAAGAGTAGCGTATCTTGCGGCATGTCTGGCACCAGTGCCCTCAGATATGCAGTGATATGTGCCGTTAGATCTGTTATGCCCACCGTCTCAGCCACCCCCCTCAACCTTAAGTTGTTTCGGCGGCTCCTGTCCTCCATATCAGCCTGCTTTAGCTCCTGTGCTGTAATGCGCTCCGCCATGTGTGCTAGTTTGTCCTCCATTTCATTGTATGCCTCCTCAGCACTGGTCATTTTTTCTTCTAACCGCGAGGTTCTGGATCCGAGGTCTCCCAGCTCCCTGCGTAGGTCTCCGATAGAGGTCTGCACACTTTTCATTATCTTGGCGGACATCGCGTCCAACATACCCTGCATTATTTCTGGTGTTAGCAGGCTCTGGTCAGTACTCGCGCCTGCGGCTGCCTCGTGTGTATCGTCGGCGCCATCTTGGTTTCCCGCCGACTGGGACGCTTCTTTGATCGCGCCGTGTTTCGGAGCGAAGAATTGCGCCTTGTCCACCTTCTCCGTTTGTCTCTTCGATTTAGTGTGAGACATAGTCCTTTTGTCAGCTTGTTTTTGCCAATTATATGTAGGGCAATTGCACCTTTTAGGCCTTTTGGCACGGAGCAGCCGTTACATGCGACTTGTCCCTCTGAGGTTCAGGCCACACCCCCAACCAGACATGTTTTTGAAAGCATCCCTTAATTCTTGTACTGGGTTTGGTATGTATCGTGAGTAAGCGGATGACTTCCAGCGCCCCAGTGTTTTTATAACATGAATTGGAATGTTGACACTGGAGGCTGTGGATGCTGCTCCTATGCGGAAGGAGTGCCCTGAGTAGTTAGCTGCGTTGAGGCCCAGTTGAGTGAGCAAGGACCTGACGTAGGTCATGAAGGTTGTATCGGTGAGTACTGATCCTTGTAATAATAGTAATGGTTGTGACGGTAGTAAATTATGATGCTGTATGTATGTATCAAGAACCCTGACGGGGCACCACCTATTGTGCGTGGGATAGTATGGAATGTTTACTGGTATGCACTGACTGGTTTTGGAGTGAGGTAGAGTCAGAATGTAATGATCCATGTGTTTTGTTAAGTGGGAATAGAGGTGAATAGGAGTAGATTGTGTTGTGTTGGTTGTAGTGAACTCTCTACGTCTTAGAAATCCATAGAAAGCTATGTATATTGCTGCTTTGATGACATAATTTGTATTGGTGTTAAAGGGTTTTAAATCAAGCAGGTTAGACAATGTACGTGTGGGTTCAGATTTCTGAATGCCTCTGAGTATAGTCTTAATCTGGTGAGAGGCCATGAAACTAGTGTTGTTTGGTTGAAAGATTAGCATATGGTGTTGAATGCCTGTGAGATAGAGTTTGATGGTGTTATATGACATTTTGATATAGAGGTGGCAAAAAGAAGCAAAACCCCAAAAAGATGTCATAACAAATGGTTGCATGATGCTATGTTCCAAAAGGAATCTTTGAATAGTGTAAAAGCCCTGTCGTATGTTTTGTGTGTATTTTTTGATAGTGCCAAGTGAAACAGTGTCCTGCTATGATGCATGATGGTATCTAGTCCAGTATTAGTTGTTGAAATGTTGGAGTAGTGGTGGCTGTGGGCGCAGCTGACGGGAGTGATTGATGAAAAGCCTGAAATTTAAAACAAGGCAAATTGTCAGCAGCTGTATTACATATACCTGGAACATGGAAACAATATAGAAAGAAATTATGACAAGCTGCCAACCAAGTGAGTTTCCTCAGAAACCTCATGATCGTAAGGAATTTGGAACGACCTTTGTTGATGATGTGACAGGTTGCCTGGTTGTCTGAGTAACAACAAACTGGCATATTAGCCCATAAATGCTACGGCAGCCGCCACGATGGGATAGATCTCAAAGAGAGCTGAGGTAGTGGAAAAACCTTCCAAATCCTGAACTGCTGTAGGCCAGCTGCCTCAAAGCCATTCGTTCCCAAAAATCACTGCAAAACCTGTGGTAGATGCCGCATCTGACCAAATGGTAGGAGATGAGTCAGTCAATTGAGGGAGGAACATACTTTTACCATTCCAAGTGGTTAAAAATCTCTTCCACATGTTTAGGTCTGCCGTAGCTTGGGTATCTAAGGACAACCTGTGTGTGTCATGTAGGAAGCGTGGAAAAAGATACAAGAGTCCTGATATGAAGGAGCGGCCCTGAGGTATGGTGCGCATAGAAAAATTATTTGATCCCAGCAGGCACTGTTGTTGCAGGTTGCAAGTGCCGAGCTGAAGGTAGCGGTTGATGTAAGTAAGAATGTTCTCTATCTTGTCGTGTGGTAGGCTTGCTTGCATTGTGGCTGAGTCTAATTGAATACCCAGGAAAGTGATAATCGTGTCTGGCCCCTCTGTTTTCTTAGGGGAGATTTGTACACCTAGTTGCTCAAATAGCTTGGTGGTAGCTTTGAGGCTACTAGGAGGGGAAGTATTTTCCTCAACCAGTAAGAAATCGTCCAGGTAATGTAATACCGTAGGGCATCTGGCTATGTTCAATAGTAACCAGCACAACGCTTTGGCAAATGTGTCGAAAATAGCTGGGCTACTTTTGGACCCAAAAGTTAAACGGGAGAAAAAAATAGTAGTTCCCGGCCCACTTGATGCCATGCATGTGCCACAGTGTGGGTAGATTGGCAGCAATTTAAAGGCATTAGTAATATCAGTCTTACTAAGCCAGGCTCCAACCCCTGCTTGTATGATAGCTGTAATGGCGTTGTCTATGGTGGTGTATTGCAGGGAGAATTCCTCGGAGGGTATGAGGGAGTTAAGACTGGGGTTGGCCGATGAGTGTGGTGCCGACAAGTCAATGATGAGTCTCTGTTTAAGGGAAGATTTCACTGTGACAATACCAATGGGGTTAGTGCGCCATTCTATGAATGGAGGAGTTTTAAAAGGCCCCAATACGAAACCCTCAGCCACTTCTTGGGCTATGAGAGTGTCAACCGCTGTGGGGTTGTGTTGTGCGGATTGTAGATTAGGGCATTCCAGAGTCCCGGATGGTATGTGTAGAATAGCTGTGTGGAAGCCTTCTGTTAAACCAGAGATAAGAAAGTCTACCAAGTGTCTAGACGGGTGATGTGACATAAATGCAGTAAATACCGGCATGTTAATGGACGTTAGGTAAGGCTTGGAGTACATTTTATTTGGACACATGGTTTTTGCATGTGCCCTAAAACATTTTAAACAGATATACAATAATCTACAACCGCTATAATTACAAGAACCAACATTGAAATTATTACATATCTGGGACTTGCCCAGAAACTTGATTGGGCATCCCAGTTTGTCTCTTGACAATTTCTCTGGAACACCAGAGGAACTACCGTATATACTCGTGTATAAGTCGATCTCATGTATAAGTCGAGTGCAGTTTTGTGACCAACAATTGTGAAATATGCTATGCCTCGTGGATAAGTCGAGGGTAAAACTTGGGGCTATGAAATTCTGTGATTTTTATAATTATATACACACACACACTCATATAAACACACACACTGCATTATATACACACACACTCATACAAACACACACTCTGCATTACACACACACTCATACAAGCAATCTACATTATACACACACACTCATACAAACACACACTCTGCATTATATACACACATGCATACAAACACACACTCTGCATTATATATGCACACTCTTTGTGTATATAATGCAGAGTGTGTGTGTTTGTGTGAATACAGAGTGTGTGTGTGTATATAATGCAGTGTGTGTGTTTGTATGAGTGTGTGTGTATATAATGCAGTGTGTGTGTGTTTGTATGAGTATGAGTGTGTGTATATAATGCAGTGTGTGTGTTTGTATGAGTATGAGTGTGTGTATATAATGCAGTGTGTGTGTTTGTATGAGTGTGTGTGTGTGTATATAATGCAGAGTGTGTGTGTATGAGTGTGTGTATATAATGCAGAGTGTGTGTATGAGTGTGTGTATATAATGCAGAGTGTGTGCGTGTATGAGTGTGTGTTTGTCTGTGTGTGTAGTGTGTGTGAACTGGGCGGGGGAAGGGCATTTTTATTACTTTAAATTTTTTAATTTAATATTTAAATTTTTTTAATTTTAATATTTTAAAAAATAATAATTTAGTATTATTTTTTAATTTTATTATTTATTTATTTTTTATTTTTAATAATTTTATTATTTTTTAATTCAATTTTATTTTCGTCCCCTCTCCCTGCTTGATACATGGCCAGGGAGGGGGGCTCTCATTCCCTGGTGGTCCAGTGGATGGGCTGTGTAGGAGGGGGCTGGCAGAGAGCTCTTACTTACCTTTCCTGCAGCTCCTATCAGCTCCCTTCACTCACCTCCGGTCCGGTCAGCTCCCCTGTCAGCTCCCACTGTAAGTCTGGTGGTCTCACGCGGCTCTCGCGAGACTTACAGTGGAGCTGACAGGGGAGCTCACCGGACCGGAGGTGAGAGAAGGGAGCTGACAGGAGCTGCAGGAAAGGTAAGTTGCAGCTCTCTGCAGCCCCCAACAGGATCGCCGGGCTTGTAATGAGCCCGGCGGTCCTGGTCTGTATTATGGCAATGTAAGTTGCCATAATACAGACATTAACTCGAGTATAAGTCGAGTTGGGGTTTTTCAGCATGTGCTGAAAAACTCGACTTATACCCGAGTATATACGGTAGCTCCTTGCGTGGAGGCATGTTCGTCCGCTGTGTTGGGACAAAAATTTGTTGTATGGGCTGTAGAGGAGCAGTGAGCACAAGCCGGTGTTCTTAGACCTGCAAAGTGTCTGCAAAATATGACGCTATCAATCCTTCCCCAGTTGGATCTTGTTCCATACTGGGAGAAGGCTCCAAACACTTTTGCAGAAAAATATCTATGGTAATCATAAAAGGCTGAACCACCATATTTGTTGCCCAGGTCTACCAGCTTTTGCATATAAAGATCAAACTCCTCTCTACTATTGGGATAGACCGCACAGATGACATCCCGGTAAATACCAAAGGCCAGTACAAACTCAGGGATAGTCAGTTTTCTGTTTAGGCGGGCGTCCCTAGATCTGACAACAACAGACACATCATCATAAGCGTAAGTCTTATTTTCCACAATATCCTGGGAGGCAATCAGCAGGGAAGCCAGGTTTACGTCTTTACCTTCCAGGATATCTTTTTTAATGTGCTCAGGGATCATATGAGCAGGGCTAACTTCCTGGTCATCCAGGGTGATGGCTGGAGTAACTAATAGCAAGTCGGCTGGTGCTTGTGAAGCAGCCGCGGGTGGCCCTGCTAGAGTAAGGGCCGTGGTGACCGACTCAAGTTTTCTCCAGCCTGGAGTTGACCTTGCTCATGGACGCCATGAGTGAAGACAACATAGAATGTATGTCGCCTGGGTTGGACTGGGTCCTTCCCCGGCATCCATGTTGTTTGTTGAAGTGCGTAGCAGTTTGAAAAGTTCTGCTTTCCTTGCTGTAGCGGGGTAGGGGATTTGCCGTCTCCTCAATTCCGTAGTTATACGAGGGATCGTCCAGGATCTGATCGATGCTGGACTAGCTACCTCTCCTCCTTGTGTGGGAGTGATAGCTCTAGCCAGAGTGCTAAGCAGGGAGAAATCCTCTACACCTTCCTGAGACATACTATAAACAAAACAATTAATTAGTGTATGAAAACCATCAAATCGTACTGGCAGGCTAGCTAAGCCGGATGGCAAAACATTACACTTGTTTGGTGACAGGCGAGGCCCTACTAATTGCCAAGTGGCTTGAGAGGCTCTATCTATGCATTGGCGCGAGGGAATTTGAGGCCACCCATCGGAGTGGCAGGAGTTTTAGGCCTCTCTGTGACTGTAAGACAGAAAAACAGGGTAAGGGAGTGACAGGTGAGGCCCTTTCTATGCAACATGCAAGGTGGCTAGCTACCGTGTGGCCCAATGGGTGTTTGCCTCTGAAACGTTGAGGCGGGGTGTTGGCCTCGCGGGACCACTAACTGATGGCTACCTATTGGGTATCCCTATTGCCAGTACTCTAACCTAGGGGGGAGAAATGAAATGTATGGCAGAATACCATTTGAGCAGGTACTATGAAAATGTCACAGGAAAAAACATGTGGTGAAAATATATTTAAACCTGGACAGCCTGAAATGGGTAAAAGAGAGTAGTATAGTGAGTGTGGACTGTGGGAAAGAAGTAGACTGTGTAGCCTGTACCAGCGATGTTTTTAAGGCTTGCTTGCGTATTACTTGTAAATGAAATGTAGTGATATACCATGGTAATATCAATGTGTTACCAAGGCGAAGTGATGCCGTGGTTTTAATACATAATTCTGTCTAATACAGTTGGATCGCCATGGGGTTAAACAATAGCAAGGGCTGATGAGAGATTGAGGAGGGACAAAGCAGCCAGTTTCAACTGGTCTGGCAGTGTCCCTGGGACAATGCCCTGCTGGAGAACAGTGGGACAGGAAGAAGGTGAGGAGGAGGAGGAGAGGCACATTCTCCCATGTAATCAAAGGGTCAGATAAGGTGTTTTAAACTCCAATAAGCCCAAACAATGTTTATAAAGGGCCATACACCCCAGGGCCATAAGCATAAGGCAGGAGGCTGGCAATCAGGCTCCTCCAAAAGCCAGGGGCAAAGGGCTGTTTGTTGCTTAAAAAGCCAGTGACAAAGGGGAGTTTGTCACACCTTCCATTCCTATCTCTACCACCCATGTCTCCCTCCTACCCCTTCCACTCATACCCACCTCCTCCTGCTCTGGCAGGCAGCTGTTTCTCTCATACAGCCGGCAGCCCAAGGTGTTGGAAGCACCCGACTCTGCTCTTCCCTATTGATAGATGGCCTCCCTGCCTGTTGTTTCTCACCTGACATAGAAGAAGAGGAGGGCCTTTCAGTTTCTGGCAGCATGCGGTGGCAGACTGAGTGCTCGGTAGTCACATGACACCCAACGCTCCTACGCAGAATGGGAGGGGGTGGCGCCCCTCCCTCCCAGTGTACTGTGCGTGTGGTTCCCTTATGGAGCCGCACGCTGTCTGTGCGCAGAGGAAACGCAGGCCAAGGCGGGCGCAAAAATCACTTGTCAGTCTGACAAGTGAATTTTGCACACTCCTGATTGGCTGGGCTGCAATGAAATTATTTGTATTCGATAGATGTTGAAGTATGTTGAAGAAAATTTGTTTATTAAGCTCTCCTAGGTTTGGAAAATGTACATCATTTCACATTCATCTCTCTATCCCATGATTGTACCTGTAACATAATTCCATACACTGTGATATTAGTTTGGGCATTTTACTCTACCCACTGCCTTCGCTGTAGCTGTAATGTTCTCAGTATTGCTAAGTTGAGATCTATTGAGATCAATAGGTTATTTGAAAGTAAATTATGCTGTTGGATTTGAATCATTTTAGTACTGTGTTATGAAAAACTTAATGAATATGAAAAGCAATTTGATTTCAACCTGCCATACTAAGTAAAATTCACTGCACAAATCCACATATTTTGACTATGGGTAAAGGCTCTCAAGTATGTCAAGCACATTATATTGCACTGTCAAATCAAACCAAATAGCTTCACCAAATGACTTATACAAAAGTAACCATGGCATTAGTAGAATGGCACAAAAGTAGAAGATAAAAGACTGAACTTGAAATTAAGCATGTGATTACCCCTAGATTTGAGTAATTTAAAAATAAAATATTGCATTTAAACTAGGGATGCACCAAAATGAAAATTCTGGTCCGAAACCGAAAATTCGGGATGCCCTTGGCCGAAAACCGAAAATTACTTTTTTCCCCAAATGACTTAAAAAAAGTTTTTTACCTATAATTTTATTAATATTAGATTTTTTTAATGAATTGAATTAATCTGATATGAAAAAACTTCCCTTCTCTTTTAGTTATCCCCCCGCTTAATGTTCCTGTCTCCCCCCTCTAGTGTTTTGTCTAGTGTCCCCTCCCTCTTTTTTAGAGTTCTTTCCCCCTCCTCTCCAGTCCCATAGTGTTCTTTTCTCCCCTCCCCTGTCCCAGTGTTCTTTCCCCCATTCCATAGTGTTCTTTCTCCCCGTCCCATAGTGTTCTTATCTCCTGTCCCATAGTGTTCTTCCCCCCTCCCCTGTCCCATAGTGTTCTCCCCCCCTCCCCTGTCCCGTAGTGTTCTCCCCCCCTCCCCTGTCCCGTAGTGTTCTCCCCCCCTCCCCTGTCCCGTAGTGTTCTCCCCCTCCCCTGTCCCATAGTGTTCTTCTTTCCTCCCCTGTCCCATATTGTTCTTTTCTCCGCCCCCTCCTCTGTCCCATATTGTTCGTTTCTCCCCCCCTCCTCTGTCCCATATTATTCGTTTCTCCCCCCCTCTCTTGTCCCATATTGTATGTAAGTGTGGCATTGTATGTTAGCCTGTGTGTAACTGCATATGAGAGTGCACCTATATGTTTACACGGGAGGTAGGTTAACTGGGGTCATGGATAGATATGCTGGGCTGAATTGGCTGTGATGAGGGAGAATGTGACTAAAGTGAGATGTTTCAGGTTATAAGCATGGAGATGTGTTGGGGAAGGTGTGTGACAAGATGTACAAGAGATGGAAGTGGCATAGAGAAGCTATGCAAAGAAGAGATGTGACTCACTGAATATGTGCATGGATGCGGCTTAGGAGAGATGTATAAAGAAGAGAAGAGGCTGAAGGGAGAAGTACAAGAGAGGAACATTACTGAGAGAAGAGAGACAAGTCAAATGAAAGATGTGCAAAGAAGGAATTTGACTGGGGGTGATGTCCAAGGTGTGGACTTAGTTGAGGGGAGATGGGTTTGTGGGAATAAGGCTGGGTGGGGAGGTAGCACCCAGGGAACACAATGTGGGCCAGGCGTCTTTGATCACCAGGCCTGGTGCAAGGAATTTTGGCTACTTGGGCAAATATGCCCTTTTCAGCCCTTCCCCATTCACATATTGCATACATTTTTTGACAAAATGTTTTAGGAATGTAATCATAAAAAACACTATCTATTTCATCAATAATTCTAAATAATATAACTTGCTTTTAACATACAAAAAACCTGGTGGCAATCTCAAATCAGACAGTGCAGGTGCAAGTTATCATTACACTGTTTAAAAATGGTTTGGCAAATTATTCTGGGAGCGCTTTAGGACACTCCTAGCACCAAAACCTCTGCAGCAGGCACTAATGGTTATGGTGCTTGGATTTAGTAAACTGCACCTTTAACCCCTTAACGACGCTTGACGGAAATTTTATAACATGACAGGAGGCTTCATATTTGCTTAAGTCTCTCTTTACTAGAACTCCACAGCAGTAAAAAACACAGAGAGTTAAACAAACAACCAATCAGAAAATAGTAAGGAGACCATATAACTCCCTTCCCAGCATTCCATTTCCTCTTTCTTTACTGCTCCGCATCAGTAACAGGTCAGAGTACCACTGCCTCCTGCTTTTAGTTGGTGGCTTTGGGCTTTATGGTTTTACATACTTCTTTTACTCTCATTGTGATTTAGGTATTGGGGGTATTTTATGTTATTTAGGTGTTTTTACTCTTCTGTACACTAGATCTGGGGACTCCCCCTCATATCCCTCTGGGGATCTCTATCCCCATTTTTCTCTCTGTCCCCCTCGTTTTTCCTCCCTTTGGCTGTCACACTTTTTCCCTGCTCTGGGGTTTCTGGAGGCTGGCCCGTTCTGCCTCCTCCGATCCCCCCGAGCGCCGGGACCGCGGAGTACGTCTCCAGCGGTCCGTGAGTTTTTTTCCCCTCAGCTCCGGTCGCGGGGCGCTCGTTTCTGAGCGCTCTCCCGCCGACCGGAACTTTCACCACGTGGCCGCACCTCGCGGCCGCCCCGATCCGCGGACCGCGTGTGTCCGCCGGGCGGAGAAGGGAGCTCTTGCTCTCGCCCCCTCCCCCGCCCGTTTGATTCTCGGCGCCAGGCTCCCTGCTCCTCTGCCGGCGCGGGGGACTCCCACTCACACAGGCCGCGGCTGCAGGCCTGTGTGGGGTCTGGAAACCCCCTCTCTCTCCCCCTTGGTCATTTCTAGTCCTTTGGGTAGGCAGGCTCCCCTTCTCTGGCTCTGCTCAGGTGGCTTTTATTTTGAGGCGCTGTTTACCCCTCCAGATAAAGGGCGTTCAGTGTCCCTTAAAGGTGTATGCACAATTTTCATTTTCATGATATATTTCATCCTACACTACTATTTGAGAGCACGTACACATGTGACTGTACTTACATTTTGGCTTGCTGACTCCGTGCATATTCTGGCCTGCTGTGTCTGTGCCCATTATTCTGGCCTGCTGTGTCTGTGCCCATTATACTGGCCTGCGGAGTCTGTGCCCATAAGATTGGCCTGCCTTGTCTGTGCCCATAAGATTGGCCTGCCTTGTCTGTGCCCATAAGATTGGCCTGCTTTGTCTGTGCCCATAAGATTGGCCTGCGTTGTCTGTGCCCATAAGATTGGCCTGCGTTGTCTGTGCCCATAAGATTGGCCTGCGTTGTCTGTGCCCATAAGATTGGCCTGCGTTGTCTGTGCCCATAAGATTGGCCTGTTTTTATCTGTGCCCATAAGATTGGCCTGTTTTTATCTGTGCCCATAAGATTGGCCTGCCTTGTCTGTGCCATAAGACTGCCTGCCGGGCCTGCGCCTTTGCCGGCCAGCCCTGACTATATTTACGCTCCTCTGGGGCCATACTGTTGTCACTCATACATTGCTCTCATATTAACCGGGTCTCACCTGTCATTTTTACTCCAGGCTCACGCTGCTGCTCTGAGATGGACGCTTCGACCCAAGAAAACTTGCAGGCTATGATCAATGCGGCCGTCGCCGCGTCAGTTGAAAAAGCGCTCTTACGCGCTATGCCCCAGCCACCCCAAGAGAGGGAGGCACCGGAGGCCCAGCGCATGCTGGTCGAGTCCGAGCCTGACTCTCCAGACAGGAGCCAGGCACGCGCACCTAAGCGCTACTGGAAGGGTGCAGGCCCTGAGCATACTGCCCGGAAGGGCAAGGCTCCTGCTAAGCGACCTAAGCGGGCGTCCGCTTCCTCTCCAGCACGCCCGAGATACTTCCCCGAAGAGGAGGAAGATTTCGCCCTTCCCGCGCCTCTGTCTGTCCTGGATGAATGGCGGGCGGACCAGTCCCCCTCGGAGGACGAGGGCGGGTGGGGTGGGGAAGATTCGGAAGAGGAGGCATACCATCAGGATGCCGACGAGACCACCTCGGAGAACCTACGCGCCCCTCTGGGGGAGGACGTGTTCCTGGATGCCACAGGCGTCCCCCTCTTTGATCCGCGCAACATCCGGCACCCCCGGTCTCCCGAGTGGTCTCTGCCTGATCACCTGGCCCAGTTTGTTCACTATTGGGTCCGCAGACCCCTCGAATGGGCAGTTCGAAAGAGGCTGAGGGCGGAATGCCCGAGACCTACCTTGCCAGACAAGGTCGCTGTTACACCGGAATTTGATCCGCTGGTCTCCACCTACTTGACCCGAACTGGTCGCGACCCCAAGAAAGGGGTCGAGCGCAACCTCCGCCTCGCACAGGATAAAGTGCTGGACGTGCTCGGACCGCTGTCACGGATCCTGGCCATGGCGGACGAGGCCGTCACTCAGGGCTCACCCCTGGACGCTACTGCCATCAGGGATTGGGCATTGCGCTCTGTTTGCCTGCTGGGCAACTCCAACTCGGCCCTGTGCACGGAACGGAGAAGAGCAGTCCTCATGCGCATGGACGGCAAGTTGTCGGAGCTGGGTTCCAAGGAGTTGGGCCCGTTAGCCAAGGGCCTTTTATTTGGCGAACCTTTCATCAAGGAGCTCCAGAGGCATGTTAACCTCTACACCACCCTGAATAAGGCGCAGACTTCGATAAAGAGGGTGTTTCGTTCCCACTCTACACGTGTTTTTGGCAGGGCTGGTAGGCAGCGGGGTTGTGCCTCCAGCCGCTTCTGGCCTTCGGGCCAACGAGGATCCCGCTCTCCATCCTTCTTCCCCAGCTACCGCCCAGGGTCCTTCGCCTCCTGGAGGTCGGACCGCGGCAGAGGTAACCGCGCCCGTGGTCGGGGCAGGATGCCATCAGGTGAGACACATGACACCACATGTTTACCACAGATATTTGCATGCCGGCCGTTTACGTTTTTGTCTCGACAGGTGGAAAGACATCTCCTCGGACGCATGGATCCTCCAAACGGTCCGGGGTTACGTCATAGACTTCCATTCCCCTCCTGTTCAGGATTCCCGCCCCCGGACGCCGGTTTCGTCGAGGGAATCAAAGGCCTTGGTGGACGCCGAGATACGATCTCTCTTCGTCAAAGGGGCGGTTCAGTGGGCTCCGGACGACGGCGGTTTCTTCAGCTCGATTTTTCTGGTCAAGAAGAAGTCTGGAGAATTCCGACCGGTTATAAACCTGAGGAGTCTCAACGCCTTCGTTTCTTACCACCACTTCAAGATGGAGGGCATCCATCTACTACGGGACCTCTTGCATCAAGGAGATTGGTTCACTCGCCTGGATCTGAAGGACGCATACCTGTCTGTTCCGGTGGCGACGGAGCATCGTCGTTTTCTACGTTTCGTTTGGGAAGGAAGGCCTTGCCAGTTCACCTGCCTTCCCTTCGGCCTCAGCTCGGCTCCGTGGTGTTTCACCAAGCTGCTGAAACCGGTGACCGCATGCCTACGTTCCAGGGGCATTCGTTGCCTGATATACCTGGACGACTTGCTTCTCTTCTGCGAGGACGCCTCCAGGCTGAAATCTCAGACGGCCTTCACGGTCTCCTTGTTCGAATCCCTGGGATTTGTGGTCAACCGGGAGAAGTCAGCCCTGTCCCCAGCGCAGGTGGTTCAGTTTCTGGGTTTCGAGATCGATGCGGTTCAGTGCATCCTACGACTTCCCCAGACGAAGATCACGGCCATTCGGAAAGAGATTCGAAGGATTCTACGCCAGGCCACGATTCCTCTCAGGGTTCTGGCACGAATAGTGGGTCTCCTGTCCGCCTCTATCCAGGCCATCTACCCGGGCCCCCTTCACTACAGGGCCATGCAACGCCTGAAGGCGCGCTTCCTACGCCGGACGCCCTCTTACGACCAACGTATATCCCTCACTCAGGAAGTCAAGACCGAGCTCCGGTGGTGGCTGTTACACATGTCGGCCTGGAACGGCAAAGCGATTTTCGGGCCGACCCCAGACTTTGTCCTAGAGTCGGACGCGAGCTTGTGGGGCTGGGGTGCGACCTGTGCGACTGCCTCCACAGGGGGCCCCTGGTCGAACACGGAGGCAGGATACCACATCAACTGCCTGGAGATGATCGCGGGGTCGTTTGCTATACGCAGCCTTGCGGGCCACCTGTCGGATTGCTGCATCCTCCTGAGGATGGACAATATCTCGGCGGTGCAGTATATCAACCGCCTGGGGGGGGCACGTTCTCAAGCTCTGACGGAAGTCACAAAGGAGATATACAACTTTTGCCTTCAGCGCAATATCACCCTCCAGGCGGAGTATCTTCCAGGAGTATCGAACCTGACGGCAGACTGGTTCTCCAGACACTGGAGGGATGCCAGCGACTGGCGTCTGCATCGGCAAGTCTTCCTCGAGGTGGCGCGACGGAGGGGCCCTTTCACGGTGGACCTGTTCGCATCCAGGACGAACTTCCAGGTTCCGAGGTACTTCAGCTGGCTCCCGGACCCGACGTGCACGGCGGTGGACGCCTTCCTTCAAGACTGGCCGTCTCAGGGAGCCTATGCTTTTCCGCCCTTCACTATGATACCCAGGGTACTACTTCAGCTACGACGTCAACGAGTGTCATTAGTATTGCTGGCACCTCTGTGGCAGGGCCAGGCCTGGTTCCCAGAACTGTTGGAGCTGTCTTGTCAACATCCACTCCTTCTCCCGGCACTACCGACACTCCTGTCGGACACTCGAGGCAACCATCACCCCCTCGTTCTGGAGGGCCATCTCCGTTTGGTGGCTTGGACTCTTTCCGGGGCTCCTGGAGGGTCGAGGACCTATCGGAATCGGCTAGGGACCTCCTATGGGACTCGTGGGCCCCAGGCACGAGAAGATGTTATTTGTCCGCCTGGAACGTTTGGTGTCGCTGGTGCGTGGAACGGGGTGTCGATCCCTTTACAGCACCTGTCCCCAGCGTTCTGAATTTCCTTTCACACCTGTTTGTCCAGGGTAAATCTTATCGCTCAGTGAACGTGGCCAGGTCGGCCATCTCGGCGGCTCATGTCCCTCTCCTAGGGACGCCGATTGGACAGGATCCTTTGGTTTGTCGGCTGTTGAGAGGGATCAGACTGTCGCGTCCCCCGGCTCCTAAATATACATCGCTCTGGGACGTTCATCGGGTCTTGGATTTCATTCAGTCTTGGCCGGAAAATCAGGATCTTCCTCTACGACAACTGTCGGCCAAATTTGCGCTTCTGTTATGTTTGGTGTCCTTTCGTCGGGTCTCCGACGTTAGGGCTTTCGATGTTAACGCCTTCTCCTTTTCCCCGGACGGGGTGACCTTTTCTATTACAAGGCGTACCAAATCTGACTCTTCTACAGTCTTCTATCCATTTTTTCGAGAAGCCCCTAGGCTCTGTGTAGTTTCTACCCTGTCTCGTTATTTGGCTGTTACCAAGCCGCTTCGACCCTCTCAATCAGGACAGCTGTTGATCTCCTACGTTCGCCCTCATAAACCGGTTTCGACTGTTACCCTGGCTCGCTGGATCAGATGGCTCCTGTCCTTGGCCGGTGTGGATTCGTCGTTCGGTGCCCACTCAGTCAGAGGTGCGGCAGCATCTGGAGCACTGATGGCAGGTGCTTCTCTTTCCGAGATTCTACGTTCAGCAGACTGGTCTCGAGAGGACACCTTCCGGAGATTCTACTTCAGACCGGCGGAACATGCATCGTTGGTTCTTCTGAAGGAGCGTTAAAACAGCAAATATGAAGCCTCCTGTCATGTTATAAAATTGTAGATTATGCTAGCTTTAGTGTACCTATAATCTTAATTTTATTAATGACAGGAGGCGAATATTTCCCACCCTTTTCCTTTTCCCGACCCTTGGTTTTGTCTTGGTTATTGTATGTTTGTTGAATAAAGAATTACTCTACCGATCAGTTTCTATAGTGGTTATTTCGGTATTTTCTAATCCGGGGGCGGGCCCGATAGACTTGGTGGTTGGCTCTTACATATTGTGTTGGGTGGCTACATGATTTTAGACGTACACTTCATTGGCTAATCACCCCTTTCGACTGTCTTTCTCTCGTTTCAGTGTAAAGTTATCAAGATGAGGTCAAGTTCAAGTCTTCGTTTCATTTGAACAGTTTCCGCATGGATCGTTATCTATGTCAAGATGGACCTTCTGTTATATTGTGTTATGTTTTTCCTTACTTTATTTGTTGTCGCAGTTAGAAAGAGGAAATGGAATGCTGGGAAGGGAGTTATATGGTCTCCTTACTATTTTCTGATTGGTTGTTTGTTTAACTCTCTGTGTTTTTTACTGCTGTGGAGTTCTAGTAAAGAGAGACTTAAGCAAATATTCGCCTCCTGTCATTAATAAAATTAAGATTATAGGTACACTAAAGCTAGCATAATCTACAATTTTCCGTCAAGGCAGACCTACCCTTAAGGACGCTTGAAGGAAAATTTCCGTCAATTACTAAAGTTAACGCCAGATCGCCGCGATCGCGGCGATCGTGAGGTTAACACTGTTGCTGGGTGCCTTGGCGTTTGAGGAAGCCCAGCAACAGCCAATAGCGCTGTCCCAGCACATGTGATCGCTGTGACAGCCAGTCACAGCGATCACAGTGCTGCTGGGAATTCTGATCCTCCTCCCTCCACCTCTGTGTGTGATTAGAAGTGGAGAGAGACGGATCGTTTGAAACTTTGTGTCCCTGACAGACACAAAGTGTTTAAAAGTCTAAAAAAAAAACCTTACCCCCTTTACCTTTAAAAATTAACAAGGGTTTAATCATTTGATCACTGACAGCAGTGATCACAATACTGATCACAGTACTTTACTGAGATCAGAGGTTTTTTTTTTCACCCTCAGGGGTTAACTTTACTTTCTTTTTAACCCTCAGGGTTAATTAGTTAGCTGGGGTGGATTGAAGCTAGGGGGAATTGGGCAGATAGTTACACAAACAAATATTTATGCAGCGCAGTATCCAGGGCCGCCATCAGGGCATGACAACCGCAACGGTTGTCATGGGCCCGGCGGTCCTGGGGGGCCCGGACTGCTCAGGTCGTCCGGGCCCCACATTCAGTGGGAACATACCGGGTCGCAGGGGGCCCTGCGACCCCGGTATGTTCCCACTGGGCCAGCCTCTTCTCCTGGGGGGCCCAGCAGCCGGTCACCTCAGGGCCCCCAGAGGCTGGCCCTGCTGACACCCGGCGGGCGCGCGAGGGAGCACTCTCCTCTGAGTGCTTCCTCTTCAGCTCCCTCGCGCACCGTACTGATGCCAGAGCCGGAAGATGACGTCATCTTCCGGCTCCGGCATCAGTACGCGGCGTGCGAGGGAGCTGAAGAGGAAGCACTCAGAGGAGAGTGCTCCCTCGCGCGACCGCCGGGTCACCGGGTGTCAGGAAATTTGAGTGGGGGGGAATTTGAATGAGGGGGGGAGGGAGGAAATATGAATCAGTGGGGGGGAGAGGGAGGGAAGGGAGGAAATTTGAGTGGGTGGGGGTGGGGGGGGGGAATTTGAATGAGTGGGGGGAGAGGGAGGGAAGGGAGGAAATTTGAGGGAGGGGGGGGAGAGGGAGGAAATTTGAATGAGTGGGGGGGAGAGTGAAGGCAGGACATTTGAGGGAGGGGGGAGGGAGGAATATGAATGAGTGGGGGGGAGAGGGAGGGAAGGGAGGACATTTGAGGGAGTGGGGGGGAGGGAGGAAATTTGAATGAGTGGGGGGAGAGGGAGGGAAGGGAGGAAATTTGAGGAGTGGGGGGAGAGGGAGGGAGGAAATTTGGGGGGGAGAGGAAGGGAGGAAATTTGATGGGGGGAGAGGAAGGAAATTTTGGGGGGAGAGGAAGGTAGGAAATTTGGGGGGGGGGAGAGAGAGGAAGGAAATTTGGGGGGGAGAGGAAGGAAATTTGAGGGAGGGGAGGGAGAGGTAGGAATTTGAGGGGGAGAGGAAGGGAGGAAATTTGAGGGAGGGGGGAGAGGAAGGGAGGAAATTTGAGGGAGGGGGGAGAGGAAGGGAGGAAATTTGAGGGAGGGGGGAGAGGAAGGGAGGAAATTTGAGGGAGGGGGAGAGGAAGGGAGGAAATTTGAGGGAGGGGGAGAGGAAGGGAGGAAATTTGAGGGAGGGGGAGAGGAAGGGAGGACATTTGAGGGGGGGGAGGAAGGGAGGACATTTGAGGGGGGGGAGGAAGGGAGGACATTTGAGGGGGGAGAGGAAGGGAGGAAATTTGAGGGGGGAGGAAGGAAATTTGAGGGAGGGGAAGAGAAGGGAAATTTGAGGGAGGGGGGGAGAGGAAGGAAATTTGAGGGGGGGAGAGGAAGGAAATTTGAGGGAGGGGGGGAGAGGAAGGGAATTTGAGGAGGGAGAGGAAGGAAATTTGAGGGGGGAGGGAGGAAGGAAATTTGAGGGGGGAGGGAGGAAGGAAATTGGAGGGGGGAGGGAGGAAGGAAATTGGAGGGGGGAGGGAGGAAGGAAATTGAAGGGGGGAGGGAGGAAGGCAATTGGAGGGGGGAGGGAGGAAGGGAATTGGAGGGGGGAGGGAGGAAGGGAATTGGAGGGGGAGGGAGGAAGGAAATTGGAGGGGGAGGGAGGAAGGAAATTGGAGGGGGGGAGAAGGAAGGAAATTGAGGGGGGGAGAAGGAAGGAAATTGGAGGGGGGAGAAGGAAGGAAATTGGAGGGGGGAGAAGGAAGGAAATTGGAGGGGGGGAGAAGGAAGGAAATTGGAGGGGGGGGGAGAAGGAAGGAAATTGACGGGGGTAGGGGGAGAGATTGACATCCATCACACACACACACACAATGCACCCTTGCACACCGAAAAACACACAATGCATTACACACAGACACACATACACAAGCAATGCATCCCTTACACACAGCAACACACAATGCACCCCTTCCACACACTCAGTGCATCCCTTACAGACACACACACTGCATCCCTGGGACCCAGACCTTGAGCTGTGTAAAGGGCCCTCAAAAAATGGAGCTGCTTCTCGTTCTCCCAGAACATTGATTTTTGTGACCACAGTTACAAACCGCCTCCATAGAGCCTGTTCTACACCAGACCAGTGGAGCCAGACGGCAGCTGAAGCCCATCATCATCCTCATCTGGTTGTAAGTAGGCAATCTAGGATATTATTCGTGGCACTAATCTTTAATTTACCTCACATTAAAGGGACACTATAGTCCCCAGAACCACTGCAGCTTAATGTAGTGGTTCTGGTGTCTATAGCCTGTCCCTGCAGGCCTTTTATTGTAAACACGGCGGCACTGCAGCACTGTGTTAGTTAACATGGCAGATCATATGGGTGGGGCACTGTGATGTCACATGGGGGGGCGGCAAACTTTACTTTTGCCTAGGGCGGCAAAAATCCTTGCACCGGCCCTGCAGACACTGCATCCCTGTGGGCGGACTCGGGGGGGGGGGTGGGGGGACTCGGGTGCAGGCGCCGGGGGGCCCAGACCTTGAGCTGTGTCAGGGGCCCCAAAATTTCTGATGGCAGCCCTGGCAGTATCTGGCACAAAATGCAACAAGTCACCTTGCCACAAAAGGGAGCTGGTACCCCACCAGTGTGCCAGAGTTAAAACAGTTCTGGGCACTAACCATGCTAATGGGAATTATAAAAAAGCCTAGCATCCGAATGTACTGGTCCAAAAACCCAGTATGCAATACTCCCATTTTCTCTCAGACCATGAGTAGGCCCAGATACGAATCAGTACTGCGTTTTCTGCACTTCAATGATAATTCGAAGTGCCACCCCAAAGATCATCAGCAGTATGACAAACTCTATAAAATCCGCCCCGTAATTAACCATTTTAATAAAAGAATTTGGCATAATTTATACTCCCCAAAAGAATATATGTATTGACGAGTCCCTAATGAAATACAAGGGTAGACTGGGGTTCAAACAATACATCCCAGCCAAAAGATCCCGGTATGGCATCAAGCTATACAAGTTATGTGAAAGTAGCAGTGGGTATGTTTATACCTTCAGAGTATATGAAGGTAAAGATAGCCACCGGGATCCCCCTAGTTGGGACAAGTGGAAAAATAGTTTGGGATCTAATGAACCCGCTACTGAACAAGGGGTACCTCCTCTACCTTGATAATTATGACAATAGCATACCCCTCCAAAAAATGCTATATTGTTTTGAGACTGTGGTCTGCGGCACTATCCGCAAGACACGCACTGGCTTCCCCAAGGCTCTGGCAGAGAAAAAAATTAAAAAGGGGGAAACGGCTGCTCTATGCCAGGACGAACTGCTGGCTCTGAAATACAGAGACAAAAAGGAGGTGTTCATACTGACTACCATGCACAGTGAACACACACGCAGGGTCGCAGTCCGTGGCAGACAGGAAACAAGACAGCTGCCTGTCTGCATTAAGCAATACAATAAACGCATGGGGGGAGTTGACCTGTCTGATCAACTGCTGCTGCAGCCATATCTGATAATGAGAAAGACCAGGGCCTGGTATAAGAAAGTGGGCATGCATTCATCCTTTTCAAAAAGGCAAATCCTCAGCTGAAATTTACTTTTCTTACATTTCATTTTCAGCTAATTTCTGTGCTGCTCACTGAGTGCCACAGTGGGGAGCCATCAGCAGGGCCTAGCAGCAGAGATATTCAGACAGGTCACTTCTGCTTTCGGATACCACCAACCCCCCCAAAAAAGACCCCCCAGAAAAGGTAGATAGCTCAGCATAATTTAGGTTGTTTGATCATATTGGAACATATCAAATATACAAACTGCCCAGCACAAATGTAACGCATAAGTTAAAAATGCAAAAAATATTTTTTTACCACAAACTTTGACATATAACGGTAAAAAAATGACGACATGTTAAGGCACAATATATGCCATATGAGATACCCTGGAGTGTCTACTTTTACAAATGGTAGGCCTTTTTGCGGTTTTTGAAACAGTCAAACTGCTATAATGGCCCAAATTGAAACATAAGCCCTGCAAATCCGTCTCTCAAAATTCTACTCTAAAAACTGAAATGGTCAGGTCTCCTTTATGGCACTGTGGCGTCACCAAATAGTGTCAAAGACATACATTGGGGGTATTGTTTTACTCAGAAGACTTAGCTGAGCATAATTAGGGGTGTTTGATCATAGTGGAACATATCAAATATACAAAATGCCCAGCACAAATGTAATGCTTAAGGAAAAAATGCGAAACATATTTTTTTACCACAAACTTTGACATATAATGGCGAAAAAATGGCGACATGTTAAGGCACAATATATGCCATATGAGATACCCTGGAGTGTCTACTTTCACAAATGGTAGGCCTTTTTGCGGTTTTTGAAACAGTCAAACTGCTATAATGGCCCAAATTGAAACATAAGCCCTGCAAATCCGTCTCTCAAAATTCTACTCTAAAAACTGAAATGGTCAGGTCTCCTTTATGGCACTGTAGCGTGACCAAATAGTGCCAAAGACATACATTGGGGGTATTGTTTTACTCAGAAGACTTAGCTGAGCATAATTAGGGGTGTTTGATCATAGTGGAACATATCAAATATACAAAATGCCCAGCACAAATGTAATGCTTAAGGAAAAAAAGCGAAAAATATTTTTTTACCACAAACTTTGACATATAATAGTAAATAAATGGCGACATGTTAAGGCAAAAAAAAGTGTTTTTTCCGACTCCTAATACCCTACACATATAAAGAGGAAAAATCACACAGAACAACCTTACAGATAAAGGCAAACACTCATACATGAGGACCTGGTACAAGAATTTGTGCAAGAATTTGTTTGTGCCCCCAATAACACAAGGATGACTAAAAGGTAGGTGGACGTCTGTGCAGCCACATCAACTGCACCAGTGGCCACTGCACTACACTCAGCCATAGAGATATACATAAAATAGATACATACAAACATTCTTAGTCATATATTTTTACAATCAGATACACTCACAATCAGAAATACTCACAAACACTAACTAACACACAAAACCTCACAGATGCTCATTGTCTTACAAATACACTCAGATACACAATTCCACTACCAGTTACACCTTTACATGCTGATTCTCACCCAGACAACAAACTTTTATTCACAGACCAAGATGCACACTCACAGTCCTGCATACATATACAGTACAGATGGTCCACCCCATCTGCCCTTAAAGCTCCCCAGCATACAATGTACATTGAGCCCGTTTCTTGGTGCTGCTGTGCATGCTTCCTTGATTCAGACCTACCTCCATTGCTTGTAAACCAAAACATATGTGTGGGTTACTAACTACCACCCGTGGGGAGCTGGTGCCTTTTGCCTTCTGACTGGGAGTTATTTTCCCATACCAATTCAATGACACGTGGTACAGAGTAATACTGGGGGCACAGGAGCTGGGCTTTGCACCACTGGTAGTGTTTAAAAATGTCTGCCTATGCCTCCTTATAGTAGCACTGTCACTCCTCCAGAAAAATTTGCATTTCATAAAGATAGAATCCTTATGAAATATTTATACTGAATGTTTTCCCTGAAATTCTATTCCAGTCAAGAGATATACTGAGGCAAAGTAGGGACTACATTCTCTGTATATTTCCTACACCTCACACTTCTAGACACTGGGCAGAGCTACTGCCGTCTAGAAGTGTCAATCATAACCAGTGATGGTGGCAGGAAATTAGCTTTATCTCTAGAGGGTCTTGTGGGATTCTTCATAGACCTCAATACTCTCTCGCATTCGTGAGAGTACAACAGTGATGTCTCTCTCTATAGTGGTTTATTGACTGAGACATGGATAAATGTTATTTTAAATAATCAAACTCATCTTGAAAATACCTATTACATTATGAAAAATAATATAAAATATGTTTCAGTACAGTCTGACAGCTAACAACATACTTGGGTTGTGTGTTTACAACATTGTCATGCTTATTTATGATAATCAACATAAATATTTACACACATTAAAGCAATTTCTTAACAAGGAAATGTATATTATTCAGCAGTTTCTTTTCATACATTTTTATATTCTATAAAGATACAGTAAACGGTCTATAACAATATGCATGTTCTTAATGTAATATATCAGCTTCTGTCTGTAAATCGTTTAAGGCTCTGTTTTCTGGTCAAGAAAGATTCTGCTGCTGAGAACATGTTACCTTCTTATTGTTCAATTGCATTGCACAGCAACTGTACAAACAGATCTACACAAGGGTAGTCTGTCACATAAGTGGTAAACCAGCTAAGGGGTGAAGTCATTGGCAATGTCCTGTTCTTCTAACAGAGAAATAAAAGTACATAAATAATAGGGATGCAGCAAAATGAAAATTCTAATATGAAAACCTTCCCTTCTCAATCCTTTTTTAGTGCCCTCCCCTTAATGTTCCTCTCCTCTCCCTCCGCTAGTGTTCCTCTCCTCTCCCTCTTTTTTAGTGTTCTTTCCTCCCTCCTCCCCAGTCCCATAGTGTTTCCCCCCTCGCCAGTTCTATAGTGTTCTTTTATCCCCTCTCCCCTGTGCCATAGTGTTCTTTTCTCCCCTCCCTTGTCCCAGTGTTCTTTTCCCCCATCCCATGTCCCATAGTGTTCTCCCCTGTCCCATAGATTTATTTCCCCTCCTCCCCTGTCCCGTAGTGTTCTCCCCCCCTCCCCTGTCCCATAGTGTTATTCCCCCCCGTCTCAAGTGCAGTTTTCTTGACTTTTCACAGGTTATCATTACTATCTTTCATTGTGATATATAATCATCTGAATTGTTAATGCAACAATGTCTGTTAAACTATGAACTACAAAAAAATATATGTACAGTTTAATATAATTTTGTATTTTTTTTTTAATTTCTGCAAATTTGACCCATTTTTGGACGAAACCGGATAGGCCCATTTTCGGCCGCATATTTTGGCAGCCAAAATTTCGGTGCATCCCAAATAAATAATTGAATTCAGTAACAGTTAAGCCAATATCTCTGGACTCCCTTGAAATAGTATTTGTATGAAAAAGTTGCAAACACAGTTTACATCCTAATAGGTTGATGTCCTTCTCCCACTCAAATTTTAAAATAGCCAGACTGGTACAAAGGGCAGTCTTCTATTAAGGGGTGATTTTATGGCTAGACTATTAAAAAGTAGAAGATTAACAATCTTATTTGTAAACTGTAAATTTGTGTGACTTGTTTCTCAGTCTCTCCTGTTGGGATTTGGGCCAATCTTGACCTAAATTATTAAAGGAAGTGAAGGTGGCGTCCCCTAAAATTTTACAGTTTTGTCTGTGATTAGACTTCTCACTAGCAATCATATTTACGCCCTCACTGTCACAATTACATGATTGAAATTCTGTTTTGGACCCGTCTGTGTGCTCTGATGTTGAGTATTGTCCCGAACCTGTTCTCATCCTAGCTCTACTTGTGCCTCTAAACAAATTCCATTCCTTGAAGTCCCTGTTACGCTTACTCCCAGGCTAGCTGGAAGCTGGACCGCTTGGATAGTCTGGATCCCAAATGTAGAGAGAGAGAGGACCCGCTTCAGCTAGCAGTCCATAAGAATCCTGTAAGTGTAGAACAATCCCACTAGCTATAGTACAGCTAGGATACCCTTTCCCCACAAAACAAGTCGAGGCTGCGATTTGAAGGTCAAACAAGAACTGAGTTTAATGGCACACAGGTATCGGTATTTATGCAAAATCTCAGGTCCAGGGACAGCCCCCTCTGGACCTGATGTAATACAGGGACAATACAAGTGGTCAACCAATAAGAATACAATGTATCAATGGGCGAGCAAAATTGTTCACCGAAGAGTGCCCAGAACCCACGAACTGTACACTTATCTTCCTCATTATAAAGTCTGTTCGCGTCTTTGGTCCTGGGCTTGAGATGGCGGCCATGTTTTTAAGTGAGTCAATAGGCAGCAGGACCTCGATCTCAAACTCGTGGAGCGAGTAATGACTAGGATTTTGCACGAATACCCGCTCTGTTACTGGATGTCTCAGCTGTTCGGGAGATGAACGCAGACCGCCGGGAAGGGGGTACTTAGCCTGTGGTTAACCGCAAAACCCAACGTTCTAATTGAGGCCACACGCCAGGCCCCTGTTCGTGAACCTTTCGGTAGTTCCTGTATCGGGAGATGGGGCACGAACGTGAATGCCCTGGGGCATTAACCGCAGACCGCAACTCTCTGGGCGATCAATTAGAGACACACTCCACTCGTAGGGTGGTCGGCCGCTCGGTTATTAGAAAGGTGACCGGGGTTAAGTGGCGGCACACGCCAGGGGCAGGTGATCGGTTGTTCTTATAACGAATGGGTATCAGGTAACCAGTTTGGGAGTTGGGTACTAAATTATAGTACCGAAGCAAAACATAGGAATGAACAACGTTATAACTTGTCTGCAGTGATTTTGTAACAGTCCCAAAAATCGCTATTTTTTTCTTTCTTTCTATCTTAGTTTTCTACATTATTTTGTCATTTGTGCTACATCAGTGGACATATTGGTTGCAATTGTCCTATTCTAATTTTAAAATGGATATTTTTATAAGTACAGCTAAACAATACCTCTTCAATTCTATAGTATGCATAAAGTAAAGATAGTAACCCCCCCCCCCAAAAAAAAAAAGTTACCTGCCCTCTTCCCAAATCCGTATGCATATTTAAACAAATGGAGGTTAGTTACATAGTTATATAGCTGAATAGAGACTTGCGTCCATCAAGTTCAGCCTTCCTCACATTTGTTATTTGCTGTTGATCCAAAAGAAGGCAAAAAAAAAACCAGTTTGAAACACTTGCAACAAACTAGGAAAACAATTTCTTCTTGACCTCAGAATGGCAGTCAGATTAATCCTTGGATCGAGCAGCTGTTACCCTACATTGAAAAACAATATCCTTGACTATTCTGTTGTTGCAAGTATGTATCTAGTTTCTGTTTGGACATCTGTATGGACTCTGATAATACCACTTCTTCAGGCAGAGAATTCTACATCTATATTGTTCTTATTCCACATCCTCTATTTGTTTAAATATGCATAGGGATTTGGGAAGAGCACATGTAACTTTTTTCTTTGTTTTTTACTGTATGTATTGGGGCTATTGCTGATGTGCACTATGGTCGTTGCTGCCACCCGGGAGTGATGGGAGTTTGAGCGCAGGACTTGTTTTTTTGTATAAGTAAAGGTAGAACATTATATAATATTGTTGGGTGGGTGTAGTCTGTAGCTATAAAGACATTTACATTCTCCTTCATCGTTTACCCAATACCCCAATATTCACAGGATGCATAAAGAATTTAAACTCTACCTTTAGTTATAACTCATGGTCCTTAAAAGCATTTGCAGCATATCTATGATTAACCATGATATTTATACATTGACTGCTAATTTGACACTGAACTCTGCATTCACATTGCACACAGCATGTATAGTCTGCACACAGCTTTGACTTTTTACAAATAGAGAAAAGCACAATCATTGACACAGGAAAACATATGCAAGGGATAATCACATGCATTGATGCATAGCTGTTTTATTTATTCTTTTACCATCATTTTTATCTTTTATGTTTATTTTTTGTAATTTTTTTTTGGTGGGGGAGTCTGAGCACCATCTACTTTTAGCTGTAAATCCAACCTTGCTGCAGTAGCACAGTAACAGGGGGGCTTTCTTAAAACCATAATCTATACAATGGCTATAGGTTGTAATGGTCCTTAGAGCATATCTTTAATATTTAAAAACATATATATTATGGACTGAGTACATTCTCATGCTGAAAGCAAAATAATGCAACAATGTGTAGATATTCAGCTTCAGAAAAACGTATACATGGGTGTTATGTTGTTGCTACATGATATATCCTCAAGATAGATACAAGATAGATCCTCATCATTAAAATAAATATGCCTTATTGGTAATGGCAATCACTTTCTCATTGTGATTCACAGTATTCACGATTCAGAGATATGTTGATTACAAATGGAAAGAGCTGAGTGAGCTAGGGGTCCATTTTCTAGTAATTGCTTTGGAAGGACAATCTGGCTGCATTGAGGATATTTTGTTTCTCGGAATCAGCATAAGCATGGATAAGTAGATTTTAGAATTATGGAAGGCAGGATTGTTTTTAGCCTAATGCGTAATATGTTTTTTCCAATGTACTATAATTTCAGTTATGGACAAAGCACCCAAGATGAAATTAGAGACAATACCACAGTGTTCACAAGGATTCTGGACCGTCTTCTAGATGGCTATGATAACCGCTTAAGACCAGGACTTGGAGGTTTGTAAAAAAAAAAAAAAAAAAATATATATATATATATATATATATATATATATATATATATTATATTTTATACATTCATATTGTAATTTGTATTGATAATGAGAATGCACACCATATTACATTAAATACACAATGTAAAAATCTCAATGTTAATGTTTCACATAAACATTGAATACAAAATGTAAATATCTGTATATTAAGTGCTAAAGAAATAAGATATATTTAAAAGAGTTCCAAAAGTAAATATTTAACACTATATTAACCTTTGTTCCTTTCATATGATTCAAGGATGTCCATTGTCTCTGTTTTTGATCTGAGTTTGGCTTATAATACAGCATTTTGCAAAACTTTAACAACCTTTAGCATACTACTTCAAAACCTCCCTCAAAGATTCATCAGTACTTTCCCTGATCATAAAACACATGTATGGTGAATGCCCTTCGGTTCATTACTGTTATGTGGCCTCATGTGAAAAAATATTAAACACTATTACATCAAGAATTTAGCAGACAGAGATGTACAACATTTAGATGTAACTAGGCTACAGTGCCTTCCACTAATATTGGCACCATTGGTAAATATGAGCAAAGAAGGCTGTAAAGAATTGTCTTTATTGTATAATCCTTTTGACCTTTTGTTAAAAAGTACACAAAATACTCTGCTCTCATGGATATCTAAGGTGCTGGTCCATGCTGCTGTCCTCTCTTCCCTTGACTACTGCAATCTGCTTTTCAGTGGTCTTACATGTTTCCAACTTGCCCCGTTACAGTCTATAATGAAAGCGTATCAATTAACTTGTTAATAGCCCCCTCCCACCCGCAACCTGAATCCTCTCCTGCAACTGTAATGAAAACACTAAGTTTTTAGTGAATACTATACTACCAACCTTTTTTCTACTCCTTCCCTTACTTGTCACTCCACCCCACTCCCTCACAGACAACGCGTCTGGTTACAATTACTATTTGTTAGTCCACCCATTGTACAGTGCTGCAGAGTTTGTCAGTACTATATAAATAATGATATCAAACAATTGCAAACACAATATAGATTTAGAACAAAAAAAAATAGTGCAGGTATATTCACAATGTATATCCAAAATGCAACAGATACATGGAAAGGTAATTGTGCTTGCAAATGAACTCAACATCAAACAATTCAGTAGCAATCCTGTCTTAAAGGAACACTATAGTCACCTAAATTACTCTAGCTAAATAAAGCAGTTTTAGTGTATAGATCATTCCCCTGCAATTTCACTGCTCAATTCACTGTCATTTAGGAGTTAAATCACTTTGTTTCTGTTTATGCAGCCCTAGCCACACCTCCCCTGGCTATGATTGACAGAGCCTGCATGAAAAAAAAAACTGGTTTCACTTTCAAACAGATGTAATTTACCTTAAATAATTGTATCTCAATCTCTAAATTGAACTTTATTCACATACAGGAGGCTCTTGCAGGGTCTAGCAAGCTATTAACATAGCAGGGGATAAAACAATCTTAATTAAACAGAACTTGCAATAAAGAAAGCCTAAATAGGGCTCTCTTTACAGGAAGTGTTTATGGAAGGCTGTGCAAGTCACATGCAAGAAGGTGTGACTAGGGTTCATAAACAAAGGGATTTAACTCATAAATGGCAGATGATTGAGCAGTGAGGCTGCAGGGGCATGTTCTATACACCAAAACTGCTTCATTAAGCTAAAGTTGTTCAGGTGACTATAGTGTCCCTTTAAATGTGATGGTCTAATTTCATAATTGACAAAACAGCACATAAGATGGTATGATCTAATGGCAATTTAGTGCATAACCACGGGATGAGGATTTGTTAGTGCTCTAAGGCACAAAGAGGAAATAACCAGCTTAATTTGCCATCAGTTGAAGACTAGAAAAAGGCTTTGTGAGGCAGAAAAGCCATAGGTAATGTTACAGTTTGGTGTGAATGGGCTCTGTATGAAGGTAATTGGACAAAGCAAAGTCACTGAACTTAAAGTCGTTATTGATTAAACAAATAACACAGTGGTTCCCAAACTAATCCTCAAGGCACCCCTACCAGTCCAGGATTTAGGAACTACCCAGATGTGTGGATGGTGGATAAACCCCCCCCCCCAAAAAAAAAAAACATCTTAGACACAACTGGGTAATCCCTGAATCCTGGACTGGTACGAATGCCTTGAGGACTGGTTTGGGAACTGCTAAAGTAACAAATTAAGTAAACTGGCAAGTCCAAGGTCAAGACCATACAGTGCAGAGCCAGGACCAGAAAACAAAAGTAAAGTCTTAATTGGATAATCCAGGCAGGGCCAACAAACACACAGTCTTTCGCTGGTTAAACAAGCAGGCGAAAGTTTACCAGGTGGTCCAGGACGTGATCAGGCAAGCCAGAGTTAACCAAAACAGGTTCAGGTTCAATTAACCATGGCTGGTTCAGGCAGGCCAGGGTTGACTAGTGCAAAATAAGGCATTCAAGGTTTAACAAAAGCAGATTCAGGCAGGCTAGAGTTAACCAAGGCAGAGGAGGCTTGAAACCTCTAGGTGTTTACCAAACAACTAAACAAAGAACCCAGGGAATGGGAGCCCTTCCACGAGGAGTGGTCTCTGGGCCTTTATAAGTAGGAGGCCCCTCTTGTGAGTGTATGCATCCATGCCCACTTTGTGGGCAGGAAGCTATGTCTCCTAGGTATCTCACCATGGATACTCCTTATGGGATCATGGTGCAGTGTGGGGACATAATATTTATTCAGCCCGCTGGATAGGAGGTGGACCAAAGAGAACTCAAGGCTCTCTTCCCTTTTCCTGCACGTAGAGCGGCTGCAGGGACCGGCAGGTTAGAGGTACCGTATATACTCGAGTATAAGCCGAGTTTTTTAGCACATTTTTTGTGCTAAAAAACCCCAACTCGGCTTATACTAGAGTCAGAGTCTGTATTATGGCAATTTGCATTGCCATAATACAGACAATGGGGCTGTGGGGGCTGCAGAGATCTTACTTACCTCTCCTGCAGCTCCTGTCAGCTCTCTCCTCCTCCGTGCCGTCCGTTCAGCACCTCGGTCAGCTCCCAGTGTAAGTCTCGCGAGAGCCGCGGCTCTCGCGAGACTTACACTGGGAGCTGACAGAGGGAGCTGCACGGACGGCGTGGAGGAGGAGAGAGCTGACAGGAGCTGCAGGACAGGTAAGTTACAGCTCTGCCAGCACCCCTCTCCCCCCACTGAACTGCCAATGCCACTAGACCACCAGGGAAGGAGAGCCCCCCTCCCTGCTATGTATCAAGCAGAGAGGGGGGACGAAAAAAAAAAAGATAATAAAAAAAAATGAAATAATAAATAATAATAAATAAATAAATAATAATTAAATTAAATAAATAAAAATAATAATAAATAATAAAAAAAAATTAAAATAATGAAAAAAAATAAAAAAATTGCCCACCCCCCACCAAGGCTCTGCAACACACACACACACACCAATCATACACACACACTGCATTCATACACACACTGCACTCATACACACACTGCACTCATACACACACACTGCACTCATACACACACACTGCACTCATACACACACACTGCACTCATACACACACACTGCACTCATACACACACACTGCACTCATACACACACACTGCACTCATACACACACACACACACGCTGCACTCATACACACGCTGCGCTCATACACACGCTGCGCTCATACACTCACACTGCATTCATACACTCACACTGCATTCATACGCTCACACTGCATTCATACACTCACACTGCACTCATACTCACACTGCACTCATACTCACACTGCACTCATACTCACACTGCACTCATACTCACACTGCACTCATACTCACACTGCACTCATACTCACACTGCACTCATACTCACACTGCACTCATACTCACACTGCACTCATACTCACACTGCACTCATACACACACTGCACTCATACACACACTGCACTCATACACACACACTGCATTCATACACTCACACTGCATTCATACACTCACACTGCATTCATACACACACACACTGCATTCATACACACACACTGCATTAATTATACACACACTGTAAATAAATATTCAATTAATATATTTTTTTAGGATCTAACTTTATTTAGAAATTTACCAGTAGCTGCTGCATTTCTCACCCTAGTCTTCTACTCGAGTCAATAAGTTTTCCCATTTTTTGGGGGTAAAATTAGGGGCCTCGGCTTATATTCGGGTCGGCTTATACTCGAGTATATACGGTAAGTGTGGCACACCTTGTGCTTGTGTCGCACCATCAAAGTACCGAGGAGCTTTCCAGTGGCCATAAAGAGAGTCACTTGCATTCTTCACTCTCAGAACACCAAGACCCACATGGTGCGCAGTGCGCAGTGAGTGCGGCGATTCTGCCTCTCCTGGCATGCTGTGACAGGTAAGTATGTATCTTTTCATCATCCACAGCAGAGACCATGTATTGCCTTTTGAGACCATATGGTAGCCCAGGAATGTGAATTAAACCCATCATGGCATACCATTTGCAAATGAAGACAACCCAGTGTATTCAAAATAGGGTATGTCCAGTCTTTTCTAGTAGCCACTTAGTCACGAACGCTGGCCAAAGTTAGCATTTTTATTTGTTTTTTGCATTTTTTTCAACAAAAAATGCACTTTCACTGACAATATCATTGTTTTGATATGTTTTACTGTTTTGAAAGACTCATATTTGTGTTCAGCAAAGTCTCCCGAGTATAACAGAACCCCCCGTTTACAGGTTTTATAGTGTTTTTAAAAGTTACAGGGTCAAATATAAGGCTTACCCATTTCATTTTTTTCATTGAAATTTGCCAAATTGGTTATGTTGACTTTGAGACCATTTGGTAGCCCAGAAATAAGAATTACCCCTGTGACGAAGTGCCCTTCGCCACATGAGCCTGGAGAGGACTGCTTGCCAGCCTCTTGCCATGTGATTATGGTCCCTGGGAGGTTTGGCCCTTTAATAACAAGATTTGGGCACAATGGATTTTCGTTGTGCTGCTGCTGGCCCTTTAACTTCCAGAGGAAGGGTTTGTACTTTTAAATTGGCACTTCAAACGCAGCTGAAGTCGTTGAAGTTCCGAAGTCATCAAAGTGGCCGTCATTCGACAAACGAACACGTGGCGGCGGCCATTTTAACTTATTCGAACGCGGTCAACGGTGTGTGCAGCCAAATCTATGGACCCGTACCTTCTTCGACACTGCGGCTGGAGACTAAGTCCCGTTCGAAGATTCAAACGCTCGTTCGAATGGGACTTAGTCATTTTCTCAGTGTAAAATAGACCGACCGCACAGTCCAACTGGAACTGTTTTGGGCAGGAAAAGGTGCCTGCGGTCGGTCAAAAGTGACTTATAACTATCTCCCGAATGACTGAACAGATTTTTGGGTATGTTTGTATTTGGAATGTGCTGATTAATAATACATAACTGTTAATAATATTGGATGTATGGTTTTAGAGTTATGAATGTTAGGTACAAAGTATGTTTTAAACTGTACGTATAATTGGGTTACCTCTCAGGCTAAGGGGAGGAGATGCCGTTGGATGTAACCATTGTGTGATTGGGTAATTCATAATTGTCTGTGGGCGTCTCTCTTGCATGGGAGAATTGCATAAAAGCAGAGTGTGTGTCATTAAAAGTCAGTCTCGCATTAAGCTTTGGCTCATGTGTGCATTATTTAGTGATACCAGCGATTTATTACTCTGTGGATTACTTGGTGATTATATTTTATTGGAAGAAGGGAATGCTTGACGGAGTAAAGGATTGTACCGTCACAACCCCCATGATGGCAAACCATTTGCACAAGTAGATAACCCAAGGTATTGCAAATAGGGTATGTTCATTTTTTTCAGTAGCCACTTAATCACAAACACTGGCCAAAGTTAGCGTTCATATTAATTTTTGCATTTTTCACACACAAATATAAATGCTAACTTTGGCCAGTGTTTGTGACAAAGTGGCTACTACGAAAGATTGGACATACCCCATTTTAAATACCCTAGGCTGTCTACTTTTTCAAATGGTATGTTATTTTGGGCTTTATTTTCATTTCTGGGCTGCCATACCGTCTCAAAGGCAACCTAGCCAATCTGGCAAATAGCAGTTTACAAAAACAGAAATTGGAAAAAACTTATGTTTGACCCTGTAACTTTCCAAATCACTATAAAATCTGTACTTGAGGGGTACTGTTGTACTCGTGAGATATTACTCAACACAAATATGAGTGTTTTAGAGCAGTAACATGTATTATACTGATAATCTCATCAGTGAAATAGCAGTTTATGTGCAAAAAATGCAAAAAAACCCCAAATATAAATAATATTGGCCAGGGTTTGTGACTAAGTGGCTACTATAAAAAGAGTGGACCTACCCTATTTTGAATACCGTGAGTTGTCTACTTTAAAATAATATATGTTTTGATGGGGTAAATTACATTGGCCAGCTTCAAAAATTCCCAAATATGACATGGGTGCATGATGACCAGCTGTGAAAATTCCAAGATGGAAAACTGGACTTCGCACCCTCCAAATAAAATCTTTTAGGCCCCCCAGAGAACCCAACACACTTATACATGGGTGGTATCACTGTACTCAGGAGATGTTGCAGAACACATATTGGGGTGTTCTTTGGCAGTAACCCTTAAAGTTCTCAGTACATGTATTCTTAAATTGCTATGTGTGTCAAAAAAATCACCAATTATTATTTATTTTATTTTTTTTATTTGGCATAGATTGGTGGTAAAATGGTTGCATTAAAAGAACATGAAAAGACTCAAAATACTCCACGTTTAATACCTTAGGTTGTCTTCTTTAAAAACATATATACAGGTGATGGGTTATTCAGGGATTCCTGACAGATATCAGTGTTACAATGCTGGCGGCTGTAGATGCGTAACAAATTTTCGGGGTCAAAGTTAGAAAAATTTTTTTTTTTTTTTTTGTTCATCATATTTTATAATTTTGTTTTATAGTAAATTATATGATATGATGAAAATAACGGTATTTTTTAGAAAAGACCATTTAATGGTATATAATATGTGTGGGTAAAATGAATAAGTAAGAAGAAAATTACAGCTAAACACAAACACCGCAGAAATGTAAAAACAGCCCTGTCCCAAACGGTCAGAAAATTGAAAAGCGGTCTGGTCAGTAAGGGGTTAAACACATCACAGCTGTTATTGGAAACATATAGTGTTCAATGAATAAAGATACCTGTGTCAAGGAGTAATTCCATAATTAAAAAGAAAGCTTGATTGCTAACTGAATAATGACCTTTCATAAAATCAGAATGTATACAAATCCTGAAAGACTTCATGAGATCTGTGTCATTTGAGATAAGAGTCATTTTGAAATAATTTTCTCGTAAATGTTGTTATAAATTTTATTATAAAAAGGAAATCACAAAGAAATTAACCTTCATATTAATAAAAAATATACACATTTAAGGATTATGCACTGTACTTTCATGTATTTATATGATAGATCTTTTTTTTCTTGTTATGCTTGTTTTTAGCAAAACCATACACATCGTATTGTTGTGTTTACTGTGATTAGCATCAAATATTAAGTAGCATAAAATAGAAAAGGCAGGTATGTAATATTTATCTGTAAAATCTAGACTAATAGAAGTCTTATTTTTAGCTGTAGATTACAAATAATGAAACTTAAGTAATAAGGTTGTATACAAATATATTTATACTTTCTACATTAAGTGGAAAAGCACATAGCAGAAAGAAATAATTAAGTGGGTTAGACTAGTCCAACTAGGGGGCATATATTTTTCAACATCTTGAGCTAAGATAGTAATGATGTAATTTGCAATATCAAACTGATAATTAAAAAGGCTCATCTGAAATAGGTGGTGCACCATCATCGCATTTTAAATATATTTTATACATTGAGTTGAATGTTTTTACATTTTCTTCAGAAAAAAAAAAAAAAAACTGGAAAAAAATTTCTGGCTAGTCTTTCAGGTTAGTATTTCCAGCACCAAACATTCTCAGAGATTTTACATAACCATTTCCTGTAAAGTGGAAAACAGGTCACATCATTTTATTTTTTTTGACATTCTTTATTTATGAAGTGCACAGATAAACACAGGATTCATACACATCTTTGCAAATGTATAAATAATAGTACAGGATGTAGATAATGCATAATATGTTAAAACATTCTGCACTTTTAATGGTAAAACAGAGTAGAGTAGCATGAGCCAGGTCAGGAATACATGGGCGTAGGAACCGGGGGGGATGGGGGGGACTCATCCCCCAGCAAATCATGCGGGGGGGACAGGTTATGGTGAAATCCCCCTCAGCTCTGCCGACCCCCCTCATGCTGCAGCCGCTTGAGCGCTCTGCAGAGAGCCTCAGGCGGCTGCAGCTTTGCCCGGGCTGGTGCGTCCATGAGGGCGCACCGCCCGGGCGCAGCATGAGGAGAGGGGCTGACAGGAGGGAAGCATTCAGCGCTCCCTCCTGTCACTCCCTCACTGTAGCGTGGCCGAGCCCTGTATGGTCCGAGGGTGCAGGGAGCATCTGTCTCCTGTACCAGGCCGGACTAACAGGAAGTGCACACTGAGTGTGCACTTCCATTTAGTTCGGCTGGGTACAGGAAACAAAAGCTCCCTGTACCCGCGGACCATACAGCGCTCGGCCACGCTACAACAGAGGTAGGGGAGGGGGGAGGAAGAGAATGACAAGGGAGGGGGATAAAAAAGAGAGTGACAAGGGAGGGAGGGAGGGGGAGAAAGAGTGACAAGGGAGGGAGGGAGGGGGAGAAAGAGTGACAAGGGAGGGAGGGAGGGGGAGAAAGAGTGACAAGGGAGGGAGGGAGGGGGAGAAAGAGTGACAAGGGAGGGAGGGAGGGGGAGAAAGAGTGACAAGGGAGGGAGGGAGGGGGAGAAAGAGTGACATCCATCTCACACACACACACACACACAATCACACAACCCTTACACACACAGAAGCACACAATGCATTCCTTACACACACTCAATGCACCGCGTACACACACACACAATCACACAATCATGCAACCCTTACACACACAGAAACACACAATGCATTCCTTACACACACTCAATGCACCCCGTACGCACACTCAATGCACCCCTTACAGACGCACACACTGCATCCCGTACATACACAGAAACACACATTGCAGCCCTTACACATACACAGAAACACACATTGCAGCCCTTACACATACACAGAAACACAGATTCACACAATGCATTCCTTGCACACATATCAGGACATCCCTTTCAAACTCCACCCCCTGTGAACAAACTCATTGGTGGAACATGAAGGTGGACTCTGGGACCCAGACCTTGAGCTGTGTAAAGGGCCCCCAAAAAATGGAGCTGCTTCCCGTTCTCCCAGAACATTGATTTTTGTGACCACAGTTACAAACAGCCTCCAGAGAGCCTGTTCTACACCAGACCAGTGGAGCCAGACTGCAGCTAGAGCCCATCATCATCCACATCTGGTTGTAAGTAGGCAATCTAGCATATTATTCATGGCACTAATCTCTAATTTACCTCACATTAAAGAAACACTATAGTCCCCAGAACCACTGCAGCTTAATGTAGTGGTTCTGGTGTCTATAGCCTGTCCCTGCAGGTCTTTTAATGTAAACACAGCGGCACTCCAGCACTGGCATTAGTTAACATGTCAGAAAAATAATTGGAAAGGGTTAGGGGGGCTACTAATAAGGATAGGGGGAGAGGGGTAGGTAGAAAAATAATTGGAAGGGTTTAGGGGGGCTACTAATATGGATGGGAGGAGGGGGGAGGTAGAAAAATTATTGGAAGGGGTTAGGGGAGTACTAATATGAATGGAAGGGGTAGGGTGGGTTCTAATATGCATGGAAGGTGTTAGGGGTACTAATATGCATGGAAGGGGTTAGGGGGGGGTACTAATATGCATGGAAGGGGTAGAGGGGTTAATATGCGTGGAAGGGATAGGTGGGGTTCTTTTGTGCATGGAAAGGGTAGGGGTGGTTCTAATATTCATGGGAGGGGTAGGGGTGGTTCTAATCAGGAGGATCCCGGCGCTGTATCCGGGTAAGTAAAACCCCTTCCCTGTAGTGACCCTTTAATGTTATTATTTAATCATTTATATAGCGACTGCAAATTCCGCTTGCTTATTAACAGGACATGGATATTTTGCCATGACAAATGTGGCATATAAAGTAGTATAGTGGAAGAGAGCATATCAACAACATAAAAATAAAAACTGCTGATTAAAAATGTGGACCATTGTGAGGAGTGCTCTGCCATATCAGTGGATTCCATGAGTGTTGCTTATTCAGCCAATACCCATAGTTTCTAGGCAAAGTTCATATTGATGTATAGGGTACTTTATACCTCCTGGGTGCTGTATATTGCTGCATCCCTCCTGCCCGATGCGGTGACAGAAACTGGCACCCAGTGTCCACAGGCTTTTCTCCCTATAACCAGGGTAAAGCCTCAGAGTCCTGGTTGATGATAAATTACCCAGGTGCATGAATGCCTTTTGGTTGCTCTGATCATCTTGGTTTCCTGTCTTGGAGGGAGTCTCTGAATTAGAACTCTGCCAGTCTTCATGCTTGTAGATTCTTCCAGAACTGCTGTCAAATGAAGTAAAACGCCCTCCTGAAGGCAGCCTCCCAGTCTCCGGCCGAAGCTGGAGCACCACGCTTTAAAGCTCTACTGCCGTCACCCATTTTGAAAGGACCATGAGGGAGCCATTCATACAGGTTTTGCCCTGTGTCAGTATGACGGTAAATAGTTTGTTGCTTGGTGTTGACTGGGATAACTTCCGGCAGCCCGGGGGGGAACTAAAATTAGTCCACATGGCAAACTTAAGAGCAGGGGAATTGTCCGCCTTCCCGCAGCCTGCAGGTGCAACATGCTGCCATGGTCTCCCGATAACCAGGGAGCCCGAGTTAGTGGTCTCGGGATTCACCACAACAACCCAAACAAATATAAGGTGTTATGGCACTAAATTTTGTGTTCAGACCAAAGTGTTAACAGCTCAATAGGAGGTACATTCCTGTTCGCTATAGCACTATGATACCCAGTCTAAAATATGTGTTCAGACCAAAGTGTTAACAGCTCAATAGGAGGTACATTCCTGTTTGCTATAGCACTATGATACCCAGTCTGGTATTCGCTTTACTCCGGTCACGTGGTGCGGCTTCCAGTCACGTGACACCGGGGGGGGGGCGTGGATAAGCAATTGCACATACGGCCATGTCATAAAAAAGAGGATAGTAAATCCTATCACTCCAAGTTCGTATTATTAGTCCATTTCACATAAAAGTTTGAGAGAAAAAGAGTTATATTATTTTACTATGTGATAGTTCACATACCTCCTTTTTATGTTCTTTATATTATTTGATATAAATATTTTTTTTCTCACTTGTGTTTTTATTAATTTTCAGAAATAAATCAGGGGTACAGAAAGAAAAAAAAGAGGAGGGGGATACAAAGCGGAAAAAACAATTTATGAATACAATCCAATATTTTGTAGGTAGTTGTGACAGTAAACAAAGATGCTTCTTCTGTAATCAACCGTTACACATACAATGTTTCTGAACCCTTGGTGGAGACAGAGCTGTTAGAGTCTACCTGGTTGGATAATGTATTACCCAAATTACTATAATCCGTTACTGTACACCACTATATCTACTTTCGTCTCAGTCGGGTGTTCATTGTATCTGCTTGTCGGATTGTCATGGGTGAGGGGGGTCTGAAGGGGGAGAGGGAACCCCCAGACTAGGAGCTGTGGGACTTTATTGTCCATACCACCTAGATGTAGTAGGAGAGAGAAATGTTCTACAACGTGGCCTTGTCGTAGGCAGTCTATTTGGTTTTGTCTAGTTTCAAGTCCCAGCCTATTCCTTTGTGGGTTTGGCTACTGGGGTCCAATAAACTTATCGGGGGGTGGGGCTAACCAGGAATAGTAACAAAATGTCCAAAAGTAGATAAATGTCTACGACGATGACCGGGGTCAGAAGAAGCTGGATGGACAGAAAGGCCTGAAACAGGATTCCTGGACACAGCTTGCCGCGGAAAACTCGTGGGTAGTGAAAAACCAAGATGGCGTCTGAGTAAACCCGGAAGTGGATCCTCATTCAACGCTGACCTCGAACGGTAAGGAGCAAGGTAAGGGGTGTGTCTTAAGTAGGCTAGGAGTGGATACCAAGCACCTCCCACAAATACAGGCCAAATTGCCTTAATACATATATATATATATATATATATAATCTAAGTATATATTCTATATATATATATATATATATAAAATCTAAGTATATATTATTTTATTTTAAACTTTTAACTTTTTACAGGCAGTAAGGGGACTCCCTGTCATTCCAGGCACTCCCCCTGCTGGCACTGTTATAGACGGCTATTCTGTCCATGTGATCGTGAGGTCATTGCAAAGACCTAGCGATCACATGGCCCAGGAGCACCGGATCAGCAGCAGGGTGCCGCCGTCCTTAAGGGGTTAATCTTACAGTATAGAATGAGGCATTTACCCTTAGGGTCTTTTTTGATGTGCACTAGTTCAAAGGTGAGAAATTTGTGTAAATCAGAGCTCAGGCAGGCCCCCTGCAGGCACTGTACAAGACGGCTATTCCTGCCATGTGATCGCGAGGACCCCGTGACCACCAGGCCTGAGAGAATACCAGCGATCATGTAAGTGGGGATTTACTAATGGACGTACCAGGTACATTCACGGTTGTTAACGGACAGTTTTTGTACCTGCAACATCCATGGTCGGGAAGGGGTTAAATATGCAAAGGGTTTTAGGAAGAGCGCAGGTAACTTTTTTTCTTTTGTTTTTACTGTATGTATTGGGGCTAATGTGTACTATGGTTGTTGCTGCCACCCATGAGTAGTGGGAGCAGAACTTGTTTTTTTTGTATTTATATTCACTTTTGTATCTCACATCTCATGTGTTACTTATTAAGGATTAATAAGCATGTAGGGGTGTATATAAAAAAAGCCCAAATTCTGTCTCATTAGAGATGTCTTTGCCAGAAGCTCAAGGAAGCAAGGTGAAAGGTTAGTTTAGGACCCACCTAAGAGGTTTGCCTTGACATGGCAGGTGGGCTAAACTTTTTTGTGCTAAAAAACCCCAACTCGGCTTATACTCGAGTCAGAGTCTGTATTATGGCAATTTGCATTGCCATAATACAGACTGGGGGGAGAGGGGTGCTGGCAGAGCTGTACTTACCTTTCCTGCAGCTCCTGTCAGCTCTCTCCTCCTCTGCGCCGTCCGTTCAGCACCTCGGTCAGCTCCCAGTGTAAGTCTCGCGAGAGCCGCGGCTCTCGCGAGACTTACACTGGGAGCTGACAGAGGGAGCTGCACAGACCGCGCGGAGGAGGAGAGAGCTGACAGGAGCTGCAGGAAAGGTAAGTACAGCTCTGCCAGCCCCCCTCTTCCCCCCACTGAACTACCAATGACACTGGACCACCAGGGAAGGAGCCCCCCTCCCTGCTATGTATCAAGCAGGGAGGGGGGACGAAAAAAAAATAGAATAAAAAAAAAATATTATTAATAATTAAATAATAAATAATAATGCAAAAAAAAATAATATAAAAAAATAATAATAATAATAATTAATAATATATTAAATGCCCACCCCCACCAACACATACACAAACACACACTGCATCACACACACTCACACTTCATTCATATACACACACTGCACTCACACACACTGCACTCATACACACACTGCACTCATACACACACTGCACTCATACACACACTGCACTCATACACACACTGCATTCATACACACACTGCATCACACACTCACACTTCATTCATACACACACACACACTGCACTCACACACACTGCACTCACACACACTGCACTCACACACACTGCACTCACACACACTGCACTCATACACACTGCACTCATACACACTGCACTCATACACACACACACACTGCACTCATACACACACTGGAAATAAATATTCAATGAATATATACGCACACACACTGCACTCATACACGCACTGCACTCATACACTGCACTGCACTCATACGCACACTCTGCATTCATTATATACACACACTGTAAATAAATATTCAATTAATATAATTTTTTTAGGATCTAATTTTATTTAGAAATTTACCAGTAGCTGCTGCATTTCCCACCCTAGTCTTATACTCGAGTCAATAAGTTTTCCCAGTTTTTTGGGGTAAAATTAGGGGCCTCGGCTTATATTCGGGTCGGCTTATACTCGAGTATATACGGTAAATACTATAACATTAAGAACACATGTTTGTATTCAACACTGTAGTTGTAATGTAATGTAATGTTGTTCATTTAAACATCTTTGTAGCTGTTGACTCATGTTGCATGTTGTTACCTAGTATAATGTCTGCAATTATTACCAAGCTCTTATATATGTTTAATGATAAAATTAACTCAAGGCCAAATAGAATATACAATTTATGTTTATTCCTCATACCTGAAATAATTATTATCCACATTTAGTCTCATTTGCCATATGTCGTTACAGTTTCTTGATTTATTTGAATCACTTTGGAGAAATGTAAAATGTTCCTCGTAAAATATTACCCTAGCAGTAAATATATTGGTTTGTACATAGAACCATATAATAATGTGATTTGGAAAAATGAAAACATAAAGTAATAGTAATACAGGATCTTAAAAGCAATTTTATATTTTCAATTTTTCAAGAAAAAAAAAAGATTAACTACTTTTAGCCCTGTTACTGGATGTAATAAAAAAAAAAAAAAAAAAAATATATATATATATATATATGTTTGATTTCTTTTTACAACAGAACGAGTAACAGAAGTGAACACGGACATCTTTGTCACAAGTTTTGGGCCAGTTTCTGATCATGATATGGTGAGTGCTTTTTCCAGGGAAAGGGAGTTCAACAATGGTTACACAAAAATGTTTTGTTTTTTTCCTCAATTGGTTGATGGTTCATGATATGACTAACCTTAACCCCTTCAGGACCGGCCTGTTTTTGCGATGTTTGTACGTTAAGGACCAGAGCAGTTTTAACACTTTTGTGGTGTTTGTGTTTAGCTGTAATTTTCCGCTCTCTCATTTACGGTTCCCATACAAGTTATATATTGTTTTTTTCACGACAAGAAGGGCTTTCTTTACATACCAGTATTTATATTATGTCATATATTGTATTTAAAAAAAAATAATAAAATATGGTGAAAAAAACAAAACAAAACATGTTTTTGGACTTTTACTTGAAAAATCTTTTACTTATCTACAAAAGCTAATGAAAAAAACTGCTAAATAGATTCAAAATTTTGTCCCGAGTTTAAAAACACCCAGTGTTTACATGCTTTATTGCTTTTTTTTGCAAGTTATAGGCCTATAAATACAAGTAGGAAATTGCTGTTTCAATATATATATAATTTAAATGTATCAATAGTGACATTGTTACACCGTTATCTGTCATAAATCCCCGAAACACACCTAACATGTACATATTTTTTAAAGTAGACAACCCAGGGTATTTAAAATGGGGTATGTCCAGTCTTTTTTAGTAGCCACCTAGTTACAAACACTGGCCAAAGTTAGCATTTATATTTGTTTGTGTGTTAAAAATGCAAAAAACGCTAACTTTGGCCGGTGTTTGTGACTAAGTGGCTACTAAAAAAGGCTGAACATACCCCATTTGCAATACCTTGGGTTGTCTTCTTTTGCAAATGGTATGCCATCATGGGGCTAATTCTCATTCCTTGGCTACCATACGCTCTCAAAGGCAACCTAACCAATCTGACAAATTTCAATAAAAAAAAAAAAAGTAAAATCAAGCCTTATATTTGACCCTGTAACTTTCACAAACACTATAAAACCTCTACATGTGGGGTACTGTTATACTCAGGAGACTTCGCTGAACACAAATATTAGTGTATCAGAACAGTAAAATATATCACAGCAATAATATCCTCAGTGAAAGAGCTGTTTGTGTGTGAAAAATGCAAAAAACTTCACTTTCACTGACAATATCATCGCTGTGATATGTTTTACTGTTTTGAAACACTAATATTTGTGTTCAGCGAAGTCTCCCGAGTAAAACAGTACCCCCATGTACAGGATTTAGGGTGTCATAGAAAGTTACAGGGTTAAACACAGTGCTAGCAAATTAAATTATCTGGACTTTTGGCCTGGGTTGGCAGGCAGGTCCCTCAAATTGCAATCATTAAAATTACTTAATTAGGTAAAAATATTACATAAATATGCACGTAGAATTTTAATATATATACATATTTATATATTTGACGTCTACGTGTATATTTATGAAATTATTAATGTAATTTTGTATGTGGACATATGTATATTTCGTATTATTTTTATTTATTTATTTATACATAGATATATATATCATTACATTCTAAGTGTATTTTGATATAAATATATATATATCAATATCAAAATACTGTTAGAATAAAATTGAATATATATATATAATTTTTTTTTAATTATTAAAAATTATTTTTATTTTTTGTTATTTATTTTTATTAACATATTATTTGTATTTTATAATAATCTATATATACCATATATATAGTAATTATATATATTGTATATATTCGTGTGTAATTTAAATATAAGTGTATTTTTATATTAATATACGTATATATAAATATAAAAATACACTTAGTGTGACATTATATATATATTATATATATACATATATTATATATAGGTATATATAGATATAATACATGTATATATATCATATATATATATACACATATTATTTTTTTTTTCACTGATTTCTTTTTTTTTGCACTTTATTTTTTTGATTTTTTACTTGCAGGGAGAAACGGTCCCACGGTCCCACGGCGGCGATCAGCTCTCCTCCCGGTCCAGGGGGACTGCCTGTCAGCACAGACAGTCCCCCTGCAGGCAGATACAAAGACCCCTATTGTGGTCATGTGATCGAGTGATCACATGGCCGTGGGGTCCTGATCTGCCGAGGGGGGACTGCCCGGGCAGACAGGCAGTCCCCCTGGACCGGGAGGAGAGCTGATCGCCGCCGTGGGACCGACGGCGATCAGGTAAGTTGCCCAAAACCGTTAGGACGGTTCAGGACCGTCAGCGGTCCAAACGCACGTTTTGCCGCTGACGGTCCTGAACCGTCAGCGGTCCTTAAGGGGTTAATCTTCAGTATCTGTGTTTACATTTATTTAATTTTGGTTGTTTATCATATGACTAGCTTAAATCTTTGCTATGTTAATATAAACAGTTACATATCTTGGAACAGTAATTAAATACACATATACACATTTACTGGAAAGGGATAAAAGAAAATTGTCCAAAGTTGAAAGTTTCTCTATGCTAGTGTGAAAAATATAATTGTGTGCATTTTTAATTGAAAGATGCATCAGAAGCCATTTCTAATTCAAAAGGATACTAACATGTATGACATGTGTAGCCAAAATTTCTCAGTATCACTGTTTATAATATTGCATCAAGGATACCCTTTCCTAGGTTTTATTTAGTATTGCCTCTACAGGGAAATAACTCATAAAATTACTTAAAGGATCCTATAGTGCCAGGAAAACAAACCCATTTTCCTGGCACTATAAGCTCTTGGAGTGCCCACCTCCCCCGGGCTCCCCTCCATCGGCGCTGAGGGGGTTTAAACCCCTTCAGCCACTTACCTTAATCCAGCACCGGGCTACCTCGGCGCTGGTGACCTCACCTCCCCTGTCGACATCAGCTCCCGAGTGGAGCCGAATGCGCATGCTCGGCCAGAGGTGTGCACACATTCAAAACCACCCATAGGTAAGCATTACTCACAGCTTTCCTATGGAGAGGGTGACGGCCACTAGAGGCTGGATTAACCCTGCAGTGTAAACTATGTTTTCAGCTGCAGTGTTAAAACTAGGGAGACCTGGCACCCAGACCACTTGATTGAGCTGAAGTGGTCTGGGTGCCTATAATGGTCCTTTAAGAATTACGATTGAAATTTAATTTGCTAGGGTCCCTGGTGTTTATACTATCTACATCAGTGGTAGTCAGCCGGCTCACTAGTGGGGGATCCAAACTTTCATGGTGGTCGGTTATACGTTTTATCCATGACCATCAGTTTTCCGGCACAACAATGTGCTCCGCGCAGGCACACATCTGATCTGGACAGACAGGGGCGTGAAGATGAACATGTTGAAAGAGGTGGGGAGAGAGGTACTGTCCTCCCCCCCGGCCCCCACCCCTGAGTGGTGGGTGGGGGCCCTAAAAATAACAAGAAGGGGGGGGCCTACTGGCCCCCACACCTGAGCAGTGGGTGGGGGCCCTAAAAATAACAATAGGGGGAACCTATTGTCCCCCCCCCCGGCTCCCACCCCTGAGCGGTGGGTGGGGGCCCTAAATACAAAGGGGGGGGACCCTAGTCACCCCTCCCCCAAATTTTTTTTATCCCCCTACCCCCCTCACCCTAAAGTTCAATTTTCCCACGCTGTGTAAAATGACACAGAGCACTGTGATTGGATGGATTTCAAGCCATCCAATCACAGTGCTCTGTGTCATTTTACACAGTGTGGGAAAGTTCTTTGGAATTTTCCCACGCTGTGTGAAATGACAAAGAGCACTCTGATTGGCTTACACCAGCCAATCAGAGTGTTCTTAGCCTTATTGCAGGGCGTGGCAAGGCTTTAAAAGCCTTCCCCCGCCCTGCAGAGCTCAGTCTGCGCGGAGCCCTCCATGGGTGAAGATGGATTTTTTTTTGCTCTCGTTTTTTTTTTTTTTTTATTGCGTCGGTTATTATGTTTTTTTATTTGCCCTTTTTTGGGGCTGAAAAAAGAAGATTTTAGGTAGGGTACGGGGGTAGGTAGGGGGAAATTATTTTTTTTTTTGGGGGGGGGTGACTAGGGTCCCCCCCTTTGTATTTAGGGCCCCCACCCACCGCTCATGGGTGGGGGCCGGGGGGGGGCAGTAGGTCCCCCCCTTATTGTTAATGTTAGGGCCCCCACCCACCGCTCGGGGTGGGGGCCGGGGGGGGACAGTAGGTCCCCCCTTATTATTAATTTTAGGGCCCCCACCCACCGCTCAGGGGTTGGGGCCGGGGGGGGACAGTAGGTCCCCCCCTTATTGTTAATTTTAGGGCCCCCACCCACCGCTCAGGAGTGGGGGCCGGGGGGGACAGTAGGTCCCCCCTTATTGTTAATTTTAGGGCCCCCACCCGCCACACAGGGGTGGGGGCTGGAGAGGGGGAGGACAGTAGGTCCCCCCCTCATTATCTTTATGGCCCCCACCCACCGCCCATGGGTGGGGGCTGGGGGGGGAGGACAGTAGGTTTCCCTCCATTACCATTATGGCCCCCACCCGCCGCCCAGGGGTGGGGGCCGGAGAGGGGGAGGACAGTAGGTCCCCCCCCTCATTATCTTTATGGCCCCCACCCGCCACCCAGGGGTGGGGGCCGGGGGGAAGGAGAGTAGATCTCCTCCCCCCCGTCCTTCAACCACTATTGTGGCCAGAAAGAGTCCCTGTGGGTTTTAAAATAGGCCTGCCTATTGAAGTCTATGGCGGTTCGCCCGGTTCACAAACATTTGCGGAAGTTCGCCTTCGCGGTTCGCGAACCGAAAATTTTATGTTCGCGACATCACTAGTGTATAGTGAATGCAGTGTGTTCATATAATGTAGTGTGTGTGTGTTCGTGTAGTGTGTGTATATAATGCAGTGTGTGTGTGTTTCTGTAGGTATGTAATTTGTGGGGAGGGGGCATTTTTTTTTTTTTTTATATTTAATTATTATTTTTTTAGTCCCCCCCCCTGCTTCTTACTTAGCCTGGGAGGGGGGGATATGGCATTCCCTGGTTGTCCAGTGGCATGGAAAGTGCAGAGGGGGCCAGCAGCAAGCACTTACTTACCTTCCCAGCAGCTCCCTTCATCTCCCTGTGTAAATATCGCGGGACTCACGAGATTTCACAGGGGAGTGAAGGGAGCTGCTGGGAAGGTAAGTAAGTGCTTGCTGCCGGCCCACCAGGACCGTCGGGCTTGTAATGGGCCCGGCGGTCCTGGTATGTATTATCGGCAATATCAGTATCTCTATTGGTTGATACCGATATTGCCGAAAATACAGAATATCTCCCGATTATATTGGCCAGACCGATAATTGGTTGATTCCTACTCTTTATCCCCTCCTGTGCCCTCTGTTTTTTTTGGTTTTTTTTCAGTGTTTCCTTTTTTTTATTTATTATTATTATTTTTTTCAATATGCATGAATAGATAACAACTGTTTCTCATCCGTGTGGTCATAGTCAACTGTGAGTTACAAACAGTGTGTCAATGTTGAGAAATGGATTTCCAGAATGAACGAATTATAAGTAAACAATATACAAACAGTATATACGGTATTACACTTTCAATCAAGTTACAATGGCACAGTCAAATAGATATTTCTATCAGGTATAGTACAAAACAGTTCAATTGGACGTTATGCCCTATGTATGTTTTTTTTTTTTTCCAATATACTTTTTATTTGGATTTGAAGCAAAAGTACATAAACAAGTTATGATACATTTCAAGAACAATACATGGATGGTAACATAACATCCTCTGGGTAATCATGTGAAACATTAGGGTCAGGGTATAGGGGGGGTTCGGTTTACCAAGGTAGTATAAAGCAGTGAACATTCTCACAAAGAAGGTTTATATACATAGAGCTATCTTAACATTGGTCTTAGGTCTATATACAGGCCCGGAAGTTCAATTTTTTGAGTATTGACTATGCTCCTTCCCAGCCAGCTGCTGGTTGTACATTTTTACCCACGGGGACCAAGTGGTGTTGAACATTTGTGCAGAATTGGTATTAGGTGTAGACATTTTTTCGTGAATGTAGAATTGCTGTATTTTGTCCCACAACTGGGTTTTGGTAGGGCACTTTGCTGACTTCCAGTGTAAGGCTATTAGGTTGCGGGCAGCCAGGATTATGATGGCACTTTGTTGTCTGTGCGAATATGTGTATATTTGGGGGAATCTCAGCAACAGGTACGTTTCAGGGGTGTTTTGTGCGTCAGGGAGCTTGAGGGCGTGTAGTGTATTGCGCACTTCATTCCATAAGGGTTTGATTTTGGGGCACGTCCACCAGATGTGTAGTAATGTACCGACTGCTTCCCAACATCTCCAGCAAAGCGGGGGGGTGGTCGGGTAAATTTTGTGGAGTTTGTGGGGGCTTAAATACCACCTATATAGTAGTTTTTTATGTGCTTCTATATGCGAGTAGCATTTTGTCCATTTAGATAAATCATTCAGTGCTTGTATCCATTCCTCATCTGTGAGAGCAATGGCACAGTCTTTTTCCCATAGTGTTTTACAGTGTGGTGTGTTGTTGGGTTTCGCGTTCCCCCACGCTGTGTAGCACAAGGATATAGTTTTTGGTTTTGTTGGGTGCTTCCAACATCGGTCTAGTATTGCCATTGCTGGTGGTGTGATGCTGTCGGGGTTTGTGTGTCTGTTATGTACATGCGCTGAGATGAGCCCTTTAATTTGTAAGTACGTGAAAATAGCGTTGTTGGGTAGATCCCATTTCTGTTGCATTTCTGGAAATGGTATCACCCCTCGGGGATGGAGTAATTGGTATATGTGCGTTATTCCTACCCGCTCCCAGCTCTTGAGGCGTATGTCTGGTGAAATGGATCTGAAGGCCATCAGAGGGGCCCTATCCTGGAATGAGTGTTTTCTCCCTATAGTCTTATAGTCCCTATAAGTATGCTGTCCAGAACTGGATAGTGAGTTTCGTGGTGGGTAGGAGGTGTGGCTGCGCTGTCCTAAAGGTGTTTGGTGTCCAGAGGTATGCCAGTGCCTGGTTGTCCTTGAATTGGGCTTTTCCATGTCCACCCACTGTGTGGTGCCCTCCTCGGTGTGCAATATTATCCCTGTGGCCAATGCAGAGGCTTTGTAGTAGAGGCCTATATTGGGCAACCCCACACCACCTTGTTTCGTGTGTCTATATAGAATCGATCTGGCTATACGTGTTTTTTTGTTACCCCAAATGAAAGCATTACAGATAGCCTGGAGTGTTTTTAGAAGTGTTTGTGGGATGCAAATGGGGAGCATTCTGAAAATGTAAAGCAGTTTAGGTAGAATCATCATTTTGAATGCATTTACTCTGCCCAGCCAAGAAATATGTGTCTGCGACCATTTGTGTGTGTCTTTTTTGCACTGTTGTGGCAGAGTGAGGTAATTTAGTTTCTGCACTTCGGCTATGGAAGGTGCAATCTTAACACCTAGGTAAGTGAGTGCAGATGACCTCCAATCGAACACATATTGCTCCTTCAGGGAGGATGTAATGTGAGGGGGGAGTTTTATGGGTAGTGCTTGGGTTTTGTCCTGGTTTAGGCGATAGTGTGATACATCTCCAAACTCCCGTAGGGCCTCCATCAGGTGTGGTAGTGAAGAATGCGGGTCCCCTAGTGTTAATAGAATATAATCTGCGAACAATGCTAGTTTGTATTCGCGTCCTAAGATAGTCATGCCTTATATGTTGGGATTGTTCCTTATTTTTTGTGCAAAGGGTTCGAGAGATAGAATGTAGAGTAAGGGGGGGCGTGGCCGGCAGCCGAGCTTAATGGACGCACACTAATCCTCCTGCTCTCGATTCAATTGCAATCCACTGCAATCGGAGAAAACAAAAGAATATGGGTAATCCCAAAAAGAACCTTAATGCTCAGGGTCATTCAGGGAAGACCCCGAATGCGAAATCTGGCTCTCTAACCAGATATTTCAAAGAAAATTTAGAGCGATCGACGGAGGCCGCGGCTGCGGCCTCGAGTACTATGGAAACGGATCTCAAATCGGACCTTCAATCACGCAGCCCCAGCTATTCAGACAGCTCTCATCATGCCGACAACCAAGATGATATTGATTTAAAACAAGTGGTGAAAAACTTACCATCTAAAGCCGATATCCAACTTATGATAAATAACATGGAACGTTCCTTCCAATCCAAAATGGAGGTGATGGGCACAGACATTCAACAGTTACACTTAAGGGTAACGGACCTGGAAGAAGAAAAAGATTTACTACAAGCGCAAATCACAAACATTGCGACAACCTTAAATTCACAAATATTAAATTGGTCTTCTACACAACGCCATATTGATGACCTGGATAATAGGAGTCGCAGAAATAATCTCAGAATTAGAGGTATGCCGGAATCACAAGGGGAAAACGTCTCAGAACTTCTCACAGAACTCTTCAATCTAATACTGGGTGAGTCTGCTGGAAACCCCATACTCTTAGACAGAGCCCATAGATCACTCCGTCCCAGAAACCTATCACAAGATGCCCCAAGAGATATTAAATGTAGGCTACATTACTTTAATGTGAAGGAATGCATAATAAAAGCCCTGAGAGACACAAAACCAACCTCTACTGTTCCACGGAAATCCAATCCAAATTTACCCTGATTTATCTTGGTATACTCTCCAAGCGAGGAGAGCACTTAAACCTGTCACGGAGCTACTACAAAAAAGAAGTATAAGATACCGCTGGGGATTCCCTTTTGCACTGATAGTCTCATTGAAAGGTACTATCTATTCTATTTCGACATATATGGATGTATTACCATTCCTCCAAGCGCTCGATCTTCCAAATACGACAGTCATGGATTGGAACAATCCCCCGCCAAGCCAAGACTCCATACTACCGACATCACAGAGACAAAGGTGGAATACGCCAGCGAGGAAAAGACGCACAGACCGGAGATTCCAGTCCCCTAACCAGAGATCAAGTAAACCTCCAGCTGAAGGCACTCCACAACGGCAAAGCCTACAGGATAATCATCCAACCTAATCAGAGAAAGACTTACACGAGATTTTTTCATCCATCTGATTGAGTGAGGTCTGTTCACAATCAACTTTCATAAGAGACATTATATTATTAGACTCTCACCTAATACTATAATTGTTGAGCTGTGTTGAAGCTCCAATTATATCACCGCTCAGGTCGTATATTTACACATTACTGTTTTACTGTTTATTTTTGTGCCATTTCTGCAAATCTTTAGTGATGTTAGCTAGCAGAGGAGGGAAGTTTAATGTATAAATCAATTCCAATTTGTTTGGAATGTGCACACCTAGATATTTAATCGACCCTGAGGCCCAGTTGAATTTGAATTTGGACTGTAGTAACATATTGGTGTTTCCCGTTGTGTGAATTGGTAGAATGTCACATTTTGTTAGGTTCGCCTGGAAGTTGGATATTCTGCCATATGCTTCCATCTCCAACATTAAGTGAGGTAAAGTTGAGAGTGGATTAGTGATCGTGAATAAAAGGTCATCTGCAAAAGCAGTGACCTTGTATTCCTGTTTATCAATCTTAAAGCCCTGAATATGTTTGTTGTCTCTGACTCCCTGAAGGAACGGTTCTAAGATTAATATGAATAGGATAGGGGAAAGAGGACACCCCTGTCTCGTCCCATTAGTGATGGTTACTGGTTGGGATAACTGGCCATTGACCCTCAGTCTGGCTGTCGGTGCAGAATATATAGAGTTTAGCCATTCTTGCCAGCGTGGTCCAAAACCTAACTGTTGAATTGTGTGATGTAGTAACGCCCAACTGACTCTATCAAATGCTTTCTCCGCATCGATAGCTAGGAGAGTGCTTTCTATTTTGCGCGATTGGGCCCAATGTACAAGATTAATAATTTTAGTTGTGTTGTGTTTTGCTTCTCTGCACGGAACGAAACCGGCTTGGTCTTGGTGGATAAGGCCGGGTAGTAGAGGTTTCAATCTATTGGCCATTATTTTGGTGAGTATTTTGATGTCTGCATTTATCAAAGAAATAGGTCGATAGCTGCCACATGCCTTATGATCTTTACCTGGTTTCGGTATTAAAGTGATGGTTGCCTCTAGTGCAGACTTGGGGATGATAGATGACAAGTTTTGGGCGTTAAAAGCAGTAGTGAAGGGTTGTGCTAGGATTTGAGACAGTAATTTATAGTATTTCCCAGTGAAGCCGTCTGGGCCTGGGCTTTTACCAATGGGGATAGTTTTAACTACCTGAAGGAATTCGTCGATGGAGATGGGTTCGTCAAGAAATGCTTTATCTATGGGTGGTAAAGTATGTTTAATCCTGGGTGTTAGGAAATCTAATATATCTTGTGAGGTGGGTTGGGAGGTTTTCAAGTTGTATAAATTAGTATAAAATTTATGGAAAGCTTTGAGTATGTCTGGCATGTGGCTGGTAGGGTCGCCATTCTCCATATTAATTTCGGAGACAAAGCTGGATTGTCTTTCTGCCTGAAGTGCCTGAGCAAGGAATCTCCCCGCTTTGCCTCCCTGTGTGTAGTAAGATCCCTTGGTGAGTGAGAGCTTACGTTTTGCGTTTAATGTAAGGATCGATGTGAGTTCAGACCTTTTAGAGAGCAGAAGATTGTAATTTTCTAGGGAAGAGGCGCCCCGGTGTTGGCTTTCCAGATTTTTAATATCTTGTGTGAGTTTGGTAATTGTTTGTTCCCTCTTACGTTTTAGTTTTGATGCTATTCTAATTAATTCTCCTCTAAGTACAGCTTTATGTGCTTCCCATGTCATGATTGGCGTCGTGTCTGGGTTGGTATTTTCTTTAAAGTAATTCGTGACTGTTTCTTTTATTTGAGAAACAGCTTCCTCATTGTTCAGTATCATGTCATTAAGTTTCCATTGAGGAGCCGACTTAGGGATTGAAGGTATGGTCAGCTTGAGTGTAAGTGGCGCATGGTCTGACCACGTGATCGGGCCATAAGAGGCTGATGTAATCAGGGGCAGGTGTCTATGATGGAGAAAAATTGTGTCTATTCGTGTGTAAGTGCCAGTGGGAGGTGAGAAGAAGGAGTAGTCTTTTGTTTTAGGATTGACTGCTCTCCAGCTATCAAATAGTTGAGCTTCATAAAGGATATTTTTCATATGTAGTCTCGTTTGCGTCATATAGCCCTGCGATGAGGAAGTAGTGTCAAGGATTTCATCTAGGGATATGTTGATGTCTCCCCCCATGATAAGTATTCCTTCATAAAAGGAGGATAATTTGTGTAATATTTTATTGAGGGAGTGTGATTGTTTTTTGTTTGGTAGGTAGATATTTGCCAATGTGATTTGAGTGTTTCCTAATTTGCCCTTCACAAATATATATCTACCAGCATCGTCTAGTAATTGATCCTGAAAAATGAATTGTGTCTGACGGCTGACCAGGATGGCCACACCCCTCGCTTTAGCCTCAGTGTAGTTGCTAAAGTAACCTCTTGGATAGTCCCTATTCTGAAGTCTGGGAGGAGCATCTTTACGAAAATGTGTTTCTTGTATATAAACAAAGTTTGCCCTATGTTTGTGGAAATCTGTTAGAGCTATGGACCGTTTCTCAGGAGTATTTAGTCCCCTAGCGTTTTGTGTGACAATAATTATATTGGACATTGCTATGGTGTGGTTGTTAATATTGTGCTTGGATTGTGTTCAATGCTAGTGTATTTTGGAGATTCAAATGGGTGTTATTGGTGCGATAACCTCCCAAGCCTTCCTGATTTTTTAAGGAAGTTTGGTGTATGGATGGGGTGAGGTGGTGATACTGGTTACCTTGCAGATAGGATGTTCTGTAGGAGACCAGAGATTCCTCCCGGTCGGCCCCGGGCAACTGGCTGCGCAGTAGATTTAGTGTTCACAGTCGATGATATGTCTCAGTCACAGAAGCACAGGTGTGCGGTATAAGCTGTCCGTGGAGTAATTTGTCAGGCACTAAGCGAGCACCACTGTATATATATTACAACAACGATAAGAAAAGAGAAGTTAATACATAGAAAAATAACACGTATAAAATGTATCACTAACAATAGCAATAACAACAAAGCCCTTCAGTATATTTAGATTGACCTCTCGATATTATGAATACAAAGGTTATTTCACAGGTAAGTCGTAGTTTCAAACGTAGATGTGAATATATTGTATCTGAAAAGTATTTCTCTCTGTGTTGTGAACGCTCTATCTCATAAAGAGTTGTCTGTACTGTGTAGTAATACTATGAAAGATTAGATGGAGATTAAACCCAACAATGTGGGTAGTCTGTTTTCCCTTAAGGGGAATAAAGTTCAGTCTCTTTATCAGAGAGAGAACCGTAGTTTATTTGGGGTTGTGTGCTACAGGTGTGTATCTAGGACCCGGGGCTTATCGATCCTATTTGCTTAAATAACCTTTAGGAGAGAAGGTCAGGGGACCTATATTAATAGAACAGGTAGTATAAACAGTGTGTGAGAAGATCTCAATTAACCAGTTAATGGGATCCTATTCCGCGTTGTGGGGTGATTCCAGTTACTCTTTATTTTTTTTTTATTTTTTTTTATTTTTTTTTATTTTTTTTTATTTTTTTTTTTTTTTAATTATTTAAAAAATTTTTTAATTTGTTTTGAAATTTTTATATATATATATATATTTTTTATTTTTTTTTTTTTTTTTTTTATGAAATAATGTTTACGTCCAATTGTCATCTAGCCGGTCTCAAAGTATGAGCCTTAATCCCTTATCTAATCAAAGTGTAAAGTACATAAATAGCTGAAGCTAAACCAGTTTAGTGTGGTTTCTCATCTATAGTTACTCTAGGGAGTCTCGTATGAATGACCCAGTTTTATTTCCACTATTAGATTAGGAAACCCTGGAGTCCCTGATTTGTTGTGCTACTAATGGACTTGCTTGGATTAAGGACTTATTACGGGTATATTAACAGTAAACATTAGACAATAAAACCTATAGATATATATAGAAAGCTGTACAAAATGTGTAGAACTTAGGAATTGTGAACACAGCGTATGTGTCCGGACTGTCTTTGGGTATACGACCTGATAGCGCAAGTCATTAATCTTCCAGCATAAAGGTGGTTGCTTCAAAGGCTCAACTACTTTGTCCGATCAGGTTTAGGTGAAAGTCTTGATGTCCAGTGCTTACATGCGTCTCAAAAAGCTACAAACGAGGCATGTGCAAGATAGATAGAGATTTGGGTTGTATGTGGCTGGTATCAGTGGATTTTAGATGAAAGAGAACCCCTATCGTCATCGTCCATTACATGTAGAGTAGACATAGAGGATTAATCGTTGGAGATTGGTCTCATGTGGTTTTGAGTGTTCAGCTGCCTTTCTCGTTGAAGCTGCGGTGAGATGAATCTGTTCGGTGGTTTCCTTGGTTTCGCTGGGGTGGTCCATTTCTGTCTTTGTGATATTTGAAGGTTTTCTTGGTTCGGTATTGGATAGTTCCAGTCCATTATAACTGTGTCTGGCAGGTCCATAGCTCTTAGAAATGGGGGGACGTCCATGATCGAGGCAATTTGGTGGATGTTACCTTTGTTATTTACAATCAGCGCAAAGGGGAAACCCCAACGATATCTAATGCTCCTATTGCGTAGCAGTTCCGTGATTGGTTTAAGTGCCCGTCTGGCCTGTAAGGTGTACCAGGAAAGATCCGGATAGATCTGTATTGGATTTCCATGAAATAAAAGTGGTTGTGTTGTGTCCCTCAATGATCTCAGAATTGAATCTTTAGTGTTAAAATAATGCAGCCTGCAAATGACATCTCTGGGGGAATCCTGGGATAGTCCCCTGGGGCGCAACGAACGATGGGCCCTATCTAGGAGCATTTGGCTTGCGTTGGAGTCTCCTAATATGAGGGTGAATAGCTCAGTTAATACCCCTGGTAAATCTTCATTTAGGGTTTCTGGGATCCCCCTTATGCGTAGATTATTTCTTCTCCCACGATTATCCAAATCATCAATATGTCTCTGGGTGGCTGACATGAAGTGTATGTGAGATTCCAGAGTTGAGGAAATATTAACTATTTGGGCCTGCATTACATCCTTTTCTTCTTCCAGGTCAGTGACTTTTAGGTTAATTTGTTGAATTTCTGAGCCCATCTCCGCCATTTTAGCATGAAGTGTGGTCTCTAATTTCCCAATTATATTCTGTATATCTGATTTAGATGGGAGATTCTGGATATCAGACTTAGATGGGAGATTTCTTAGCATATCTTTTATATCTAGATCCTCACTAATGTTTGGTGAGTTACTTGAACACTCCGACATGTGGGGGCTTTGTGGCTGTGATTCTATTACGGAATCAGTGTCCGCCATCTTGGGGAGCGCGGCCGCGGTCTCCGGCTCTCGATCGAGATTATCTTTAAAATATCGGGTGAGGGTGCCCGATTTAGCTGTGGGGGTCTTCCCTTGTTGCCCCTGTACCTGATTTTGTTTCCTGGGATTGCCCATGTCACTCACGTCTCTCCGATTACAGCGGATTGTGCCCGGGTCTGGAGGAGCTGAATCAGAACGCGTCCATCAGGCTTCCCGGTTAGCCACGCCCCCTTACTGTTTATTTTTATATATGCTTTAATGATAAGGGTTCTTAAGCATATTTCTTTCAACTCCAGAAAATATTTAATTCTAACTAACTCCCTTTCTCTGGCGAGTCAGGTGTATGCCCTGAATTATTATATATATCCCAAATCCAAGGTATAAACAATGCTTCTTTGAGTCTTAGAATTCATACATACTTACCGATAGTACTTAAGATTAGAAAATAATATACACTCTTCTCGAGCAGTGAGCTCATTGCTTCCACCTAACATATCAATATTTAAGAATTGCTCATAATTTAACACAAGAGAAATGTGACCTTGTTATTCCGATGAAACTCTCCGGTATTGATAAGTTTGTATAGGGTAACAGGGCAGACACTGCACTTGCCTCCAATTAGCACTTCTAGCCCAAAACCACTTTTTTAAATCTGAGACCTCTTATTTTAATTTAATATTTTAATTTAATGTTCTATTCACTTGACCGCGGTATACTTCACTAGAAATGTCCAGGTCTCTAACGGACCTTATTAGATCACTGGAGAGAAATTAATATATATTACTTTCTATTTCTCCAATAAGATATATTACACTATAGGATTGCAAACTGAATCTTTAGCCCAGACGCAAGTTCACGACCCCAATAATATTTAGGTTCTTTCTTCTGCGTCAAGTCAGAACCAGATTTCCCCTAGGGGAAAATTCCCGAAGTTTTTTCTTATTTAATTCACATATAGGAAATATATATATATATATATATATATATATATATATATATATATATATATATATATAATTAATAAACGACTTGTCACAGTAAGAATGTTGTGTACTTGCTCACGTGTCCTTGCGGACTCCAGTATGTAGGGCGGACCTCTAGGAGCCTTAAAACAAGGATACGTGAGCATATATATAACATAAAGAGAGGTTTTCTTAAACACAATGTGTCTTCCCATTTTTTCAATGTTCATGGAGGAGACCCTACTGGGCTTATTTTTTATGCCATCCAAAAAATTAACTGCCATTGGAGAGGAGGCCAAGTTGAGTCCACCTTGAATCGTAGTGAAATGAGATGGATTTTCAATTTGGAGACTCTATCTCCAAGTGGGCTCAACTTGGACTTCGAAATGGCAGCCCTTATTTAATTTGACCAAACCAAATTATCTAATTATGTCCAATTGTTTGAAGAAAGTTGTGCATTTAACTTCTCTTTATAAAGGTTTTTTCTCGAATATATTTGTAAGTTGAGTATCCAGTTTCTGACATTTGTCTTTATTACTAGTTTTCTCCTCTAAAATGCTTATCAAAAGGACTTTATGCCAGATTCCAAAATGGCTTCTTGCTTCCAAAAGGACTTTTTCTACTATTTGATTAAGTGAAGAATCTTCCGATCACATGACATGTCTGGACGAATCACGTTGACGCCATGACGTCAGGAAAACCGGAAGACACCCGATCGCCATCTTGGAATCCCGGATGAAGAAAAAAGTGCCGAAAAATTCGAAGAGAACTGGGGGCTCTCAAAGTATTTTTATACTATTAATGTAAATGTTTATATAGTTTATGATGCCCAGTTAGGGTTATAATGTTGGATAATAATGTTTTTAGTAGATTGTATGAATTTGTATCAATTTGACCTTCCCAATATGGCGGAGGCAAGTCGGAAAGACCATATATGGTCCTCCAACCAATCATGTGTTTAGGATTGTTTAATTAATTTATGTGTATAAAACAGAATGAAATGTAACTTATGGATTATGCACCTGAGGAAGACCTGTCACGGTCGAAACGCGTTGTGCCTTTGTTCTTATTAATTTTTAAACCAGTAAAACCTTTTTTACTTTACTTTATTCTGCTGTTGTCCTTTGTGGGGGAGAGAAAGTGCCTTATCACCAAGAACCAGTGGAGATAGCTTGAATAAGCTTATTATTCACATGCCTTTACAGCCAGAGCCTGCTTCCTAAGGCTCTGCAGATCGTGAGTGACCCATTACCTTTGTTTTCACTCTGCTTATTAAGTGTAACAGTATTATACTATGCTTTTTTCTTGAATTCTAGGTTCAAATCAGGATTCATTGAATATAAGTATAATCTGTTTATTATCTATTTTCTGTTGCACCTCCCAAAATCCAATTTGCTATTTTCTATGTATGTCTATTGTGCTTTTTTGGTGATTCTGTAGCACTTGGGAGTAGCTGCATCTTCTTTGAACAGCGCCAAGCCACCCATTTATTTTTCCTGGTTTACCAGGAATTATATCTTTGTTTCTTTTCACTTATTTAGAATTCCTGCCTTTTCTTGGTCTTCATTAACTAACACCCCCGTTTCAGTTTTAAGTGTACCTATACTTTCATTTTTGGGTTTTTTGGAATTTATGTAATTAAAAAATGCTTTGGGGTTTGTTTTGCTCTCTTTAGCTATCATTTTTTCATTTTGAAGTTTAGCAAGTTTAATTGCCTTTTTGCACGCATTATTTGCTTTCTTATATATTTTATAAGATGCATCTGATTTGTCTGATTTAAATGCTTTAAATGCCCTTTTCTTATTTTTAATCTCTTGTTTTACTTCTCTACTAAGCCACATTGGTTTTAATTTGTTTCTTTTATACTTATTTCCCAATGGTACATACTGAGAAATGTACCTTTCTTATATTTGTTGGAAGATGATCCATTTATCCTCAGTGTTCTTTTCACTAAAGAGTTTATGCCAGTCAATATATTGTAAAGCTTCCCTTATCTTATTGAAATTGGCCTTTTTAAAATTATATGTTTTAGTATACCCCATGTGCTTTTGTTTTTTTGAGTTTATTTCAAAGGACACTATATTGTGATCACTATTTCCCAAGTGCTCACCTACTTGAATGTTGGTCAAAAGATCAACGTTGTTTGTTAAAACCAGGTCCAGACAGCGTCCATTCTAGTTGGTGCTTGTACAAGTTGTGACATGAAGGTGTCATTTAACAAGTTTAAAAACCTAATTCCCTTTGCTGAGCTACTAGTCCCTATGTCCCAATTTATGTCTGGGTAATTAAAATCTCCAATAATTAAAGTGTTACCAAGATTTGCAGCTTTCTCAATTTGCTCAAACAGCTGTTGTTCCTCGTCAATATTAACATTAGGTGGTTTATAACATATCCCAACCAATAGTTGGTTTCCCTTCTTTTCCCCCAAGCAGATATTTACCCATAAAGCTTCCACATTTTCCTCATCGCATTCAATTTGCTTAAGATTTGGCTTTAAATCATGGTTGACATACAAACATACCCCACCACCCTTCTTGTTTTTCCTATCCTTCCTAAATAATGTGTACCCATTTAAGTTAACTGCCCAGTCATGTGTCTCATCCCACCATGTTTCAGTTATGCCTATTATATCATATTGTTTAGTGTATGCTACCATTCGCATCCACACACAAAACGCAAGGGGATTAAATTCCCCTGAAAGAAGATCTATTGCTCTCGCTGATTTCAAAAGACATAAAGCTCTCATAGTATTCATTCAAGAAACTCACTATAGAAAAAATTCCGCACCTAAACTCCGTAGTAAAGACTACCCACTAGGTTATTTTAGTCACTTTTCGGAAGCAAAATCCAGAGGAGTGGCAATCCTCATTGGTCAACACCTACAATTCACCTTCCAAGAACAATTAGTGGATGACTCCGGGAGATTCGTATTCGTTAAAGGCAAAATTAGTAATACGCAAGTCACCCTAGCCAACATTTACTTGCCAAACAAAAAAAAAAATTACTCTCCAAACAATTCTATGCAAACTCTCGGTGTTCAGAGAAGGGATATTGATAATGGGAGGGGACATGAACATAGCACTAGATGAATCACTGGACACCACCTCCAGATCTAGGGACTACCAATCTCTACCAAGATCTCTCATTAAAAAATCTTTATATGAAGCTCAACTTTTTGACAGCTGGAGATCAATTCACCCCACTAAGAAAGACTATTCCTTCTACTCCCCGCCCGCGGGCACCTACTCTCGTATTGACACTATCTTTCTGCAACATAGATTCCTTCCATATGTTAAAGAAGCCTGCTACGGTCCAATCACTTGGTCGGATCATGCTCCGATGCTACTAACCATTTCATTACCAACCACATCCTCTCCGTTCTCACAATGGAAGTTAAACGATCTAATTCTAAACGACAAAGCAACTCTGAACAAAATACGGGAATCAGCAACCAACTACTTCTTAGAAAACACAAGCCCTGTTACTACCCCCATCATGACATGGGAAGCTCACAAAGCAGTTCTACGTGGAGAATTAATTAAGTCGGCGGCGGTTCTCAAGAAAAGCAGAGAAAAACATATAGGAATACTTACCAGAGATATCTCCAACCTGGAAAGCAAACCTAAAAACTCTCTCTCTATAGATGACTACAAAATACTTTCGAGTAAAAGAACCAAATTAGCAGCTATTTTACATCTCCACGCTAAGAAAAAAGTATCCTTAACAAAAAGCACTTACTATTCCCATAGCGGCAAAGCAGGCAAACTTCTTGCGAAATCTCTACAACACGAAAGACAGTCCTCCTTCATCTCTGAAATCAAGAAAAGTGATGGTACCTTGACAAGCCACATGCCAGATATCCTGTCCACTTATCATGAATTTTATACTCAACTTTATAATCTAACCAACATCAAGCCCACATCTGAAGAAATAATAGAATTTCTTAAACCTATAATCACACAGAGCAGAATAGGGACTGTTCCCCCTACATAGGGTCACTTGGCAGATATGGATTGACACCTGTCCTCAAAACCCCTGATACAGGGGAAGAGGTGAAAGTCATCCTCCCCCGCAGAATAGAGACTGTTCCCTGTCCACAGAGACCATGATACACACTGACACAGAGCAGAATAGAGACTGTTCACCGTCCACAGAGACCATGATACACACTGACACAGAGCAGAATAGAGACTGCCCCCCCTACATAGGGTCACTTGGCAGATATGGATTGACACCTGTCCTCAAAACCCCTGATACACACTGACACAGAGCAGAATAGGGACTGTTCCCTGTCCACAGAGTCCATGATACAGACTGACACAGAGCAGAATAGAGACTGTTCACCGTCCACAGAGACCATGATACACACTGACACAGAGCAGAATAGGGACTGTTACTCCTACATAGGGTCACTTGGCAGATATGGATTGACACCTGTCCTCAAAACCCCTGATACACACTGACACAGAGCAGAATAGGGACTGTTCCCCCTACATAGGGTCACTTGGCAGATATGGATTGACACCTGTCCTCAAAACCCCTGATACACACTGACACAGAGCAGAATAGGGACTGTTCCCCCTACATAGGGTCACTTGGCAGATATGGATTGACACCTGTCCTCAAAACCCCTGATACACACTGACACAGAGCAGAATAGAGACTGTTCCCTGTCCACAGAGACCATGATACACACTGACACAGAGTGTCCGCGTGAAATAGGGCCGTGAGTAATGACGTCACGGGTAGCCTGCCCATAGTATCGCATAGGGTGGAAGAGCTGATAGGACATCTGAAACGTATTGGGATGGAGATGCTTAATTGTTCTCCAAAATGCTTGACACCACCCCATAGTGAATCTCTGCAAACTTTAATACCATCAGAGGAGGAAGAATGTGGCAGCCCACTGGGATTATTCGAAAAATTTCAAATTGATGATTTTCCAGACCCTGTGGTTGACATTAGTCCAGATTTACATCTAGTGACCCATGAGGATGTTCCAGGCACTACTTGTGAAATAAAGACAGATAATAAAGTGAATGATCCTTCTCCTTGGGACTTGCACCCTGTCGTTGAAGGTGGAGTAGGCAATGGCAAGAGCATGCTGTGGGTAGTCAGTGCAAACACTCTCTTCCCGGTGAATAATGAGGAGACTAACTATGATGACGTTATTTGCGTTGAAAGTAATGATGCCAGCGATCTTTTGAAACCATATGGAAGGAACGAATTGGTTAAAAGAAAGGCAAGAGACCACCTGCATATAGACAAGAATACGCATAAGAGAAAGAAGAGAACAGGTGAAAAAGAGAAGCTGCAGACTGCCTATCTGCAAATAGTTGAGTTATGTCCTGAAGATGTCCGTGTTACCACAGTGCAGACTCTGTTTGATACACTACTGAGGAGAGTCAGAGAAACCCCAGATCTTCACGTATTGGATGAGTCGGTGCGTGGAGTTGCAGAGAACGTAGAACAAGAAATATTTAAACTTTTCCTGTGTACTGACAGCAGATATAAGAATAAATACCGGATCCTCCTTTTCAATTTGAAGGACCCTAAAAATCAGATCCTGTTCCGTCGTGTGGTCCTTGGTGAAATCACCCCACAGTGTTTGGTTCTAATGAGTGCAACGTAAATGGCTGCACAGGAGCTGGCCAACTGGAGAATTCAAAAGAGAAAACATGCACTGGAACTAATCGAGAAAGAGGAAAGACAGCCATACAAGATTCAGATGACAAAGCTGACACACAAGGAGTTAATTGAAATTGATACCGTGCCCGATCAGAACTTGACCCTAGAGGATCTGTCTGATTCTGTGTGGCAGCCTCAGGATTCTCAGCAGGATTGCATCTCAGAGAAAAGGGACACAACATCCCAACACAAAAGCCACCTTTTAGATCAGGACTGCCTTATATGCAAAGGGCTGATAAACCCCCCAGGTGATGCTGACTTAAGCCAATGGGTAATTACCAAGAAACCAGAGAAAATATGGAAACACCATATAACTAATGGCAATCAACATTCTTCATGCATTGAAAAGAAGAACAAGAAATTGTATGATCCAGATACTAGACTCACAGATCCAGCAGACTCAAGTGTGTGGAAGGGATTCCTTCACATGTTCTCTATAAAGCAGTTTAAAGTTACAGCCACGCCAGAGTCTGGTTATAGCAGTCATCTTTGCCAGGATTTACCAAAAGTGTTAACATCCGAAGGATGCATTTTGCAAGAGTCTGTTTGGGAATATGTGGATCGTATCTGGCCAGAGTGCACCAAGGACATGTGTGTGATCCGACTGAATCAAAGAACGTCAAGTGATGCAGTTTCATATGCTCGGCTGTATTCTTATCTTAATCGGAAGTTGAGATATGCAATCATCAGAAGTCATGGCATGGAGGCGTTCCTAGTGCCTCTAACTGCCGGCCAACCCATCCCTCAAAGATTGCGTCCTTTGGGAGGTCCAGGTTTGGAAGACAACCATCCTATTCTGCTTCTGATCTTGCTTCTTCCAAGCCATCCTTCCTGGACAGCTTATCCCAAAAAATCTTCCAAGAAACATAAAGAAGGTTTGGATATCCCAGATGATATTTTCTCTGACATATTAGCAGATGTTGAACGAGAGGAGAGACAAATGGCCGAGCAAGGGCTCCCTCCTCCAGGTTTCCCAAATTTTGAGCAGTGGAATCAGAATTCTGAGGATACAGGAGAGGAAGTTGACATGCCTGAGATCATGAATATGCTCCAAAATTTGAGCAATGACCTTCAGTTCCCAGGAGAATTCTCTGTAATTATAGGAGAGAGTCAGGGTTTCTAATATTATGCCACCTCTCCATGTGCCAAATACTGTTCCAGCAGGTCTCCCATATCCATCTTTTCCATTGTATCCAGAAGCAGCCTACCCTGGCTGGCATGGTATGTTGCCCCCTACTCATGCAGTAAATCCATTGTCCATTGACCCAGCCAATCTCTTCTCTTACCCGCTTTCACAAATAATACCACCTAACTTCTTATCTGATCAACATTTTACTGCAGGACCTCAACCTTTTGCATAAATGTTGTAGTTTTGTTATATTTACGTTTTTTTTTTTTTTTTAACTGTTATGTTTTAGCGAAATATTGAAAAAAATACATGTAATGTGCTGAACATCAAAGCTGAAATTTTTATTTGTCTCAGTAAGTTGAAAGCCATACTTTCTATGGGAGTTTCAAATGTTCAATAATTGTTTTCTGAAGAAAGCATAACTGTCTGTTTTTAGCAAGCAACAACCCCATATTAAGCTGTTTATTCACTGAACATCTATTTGTACTGAATTGAAAACTGAATGACAAAATGTAGGCAGAAAACGAATGATTTGAATATATTCTTCAAATACCAGAATTTTTTAAATTAGTTTTTTAGTTCACTACTATTCTGTGTTTAGTAGTGTATAAGTGTGCCAGATGTGACAAGTTTACATAGGTTAATTATAGCCACTGTTATATCTGGGCTACAAATACATGCATTTTGGCAAACACCGCAAAGCCCATGTAAGCTTTGTGTTGTTGAATTTCAGTGATTTCTTTTATGTTGCATGTGTACAGTTGTACTGTAAAATGGGTAAAGCATGGGATATGTTTTGACATTTGTATACTAAAAATTTTAATATACGTTGAAAAAAAAAAAGACGCATGAGCCTACAGGCATTGCGCATGAGCGTCCAGTAACGTGGCAAATAAATTCCCAGCTCCCCAGAGGCTGTCCTAGCACCCCGGTCATACAAATATTCATTAACAGCTTTTTCTTGTTGGAGCAGGCGGTCGAACATTAGGAGTGTTGAATTCCAACGTGTAGGGCTGTCGCAAATCAAGCGCCTCACTGGCATGTTGTTTCGCCGCTGGATATCGGCAAAGTGAGCCATGGCCGTGTAGGAATGCCTGAAATTGCCACACACCTTCCTGGCCTGCTTCAGGACGTCCTGTAAGCCTGTGTACTTATGCACAAAGCGTTGTACGATCAGATTACACACATGTGCCATGCACGGCACATGTGTCAACTTGCCCAACTTCAATGCCGCTATCAAATTTTTTCCGTTGTCACACACCACTTTGCTGATATCCAGTTGCTGCGGAGTCAGCCACTTTTCCACCTGTGCGTTCAGGGCGGACAGGAGTGCTTGTCCGGTGTGACTCTCTGCTTTCAAGCAAGTCAAACCCAAGACGGCGTGACACTGCCGTATCCGGGATGTGGAATAGTACCTGGGGAGCTGGGGGGGTGCCGTTGATGTGGAGCAAGAAGCAGCGGCACAAGAGGACTCAGCCGAGGAGGTTATGGAAGAGGATGGAGTAGGAGGAGTAGAGGAGGTGGCAGCAGGACTGCCTGCAATTCGTGGCGGTGTCACCAACTCCTCTGCAATGCCACGCATTCCTTGCTTGTCAGCCGTCAGCAGGTTTACCCAATGCGCAGGGTAGGTGATATACCTGCCCTGACCATGCTTTGCAGACCAGGTATCAGTGGTCAGATGGACCCTTGCCCCAACACTGTGTGCCAGACATGCCATGACTTCCTTTTGCACAATCGAGTACAAGTTGGGGATTGCCTTTTGTGAAAAGAAATTCCGGCTGGGTACCTTCCACTGCGGTGTCCCAATAGCTACAAATTTTTTGAACGCCTCAGACTCAACCAGATTGTATGGTAAAAGCTGGCGGGCTAATAGTTCGGACAAGCCAGCTGTCAGACGCTGGGCAAGGGGGTGACTTGGTGACATTGGCTTCTTACGCTCAAACATGTCCTTGACAGACACATGACTGTGGGCAGATGAGCGGGAACTGCTCAAGGCAGGAGACGGAGTGGCGGATGGTTGAGAGGGGGCAAGAAGGACAGCAGTGGTTGACGTGGCTGAAGATGCTGGACCAGGAGGAGGATGGCGGCTTAGAGTAGGCGTGCTGCTTGTACTCATGTGTTGATCCCATAGGCGTTTGTGATGTGAGATCATGTGCCTACGCAAAGCAGTTGTACCTAGGTGGGTGTTGGACCTCCCACGACTCAGTTTCCTTTGGCACAGGTTGCAAATGGCATCGCTGTTGTCAGAGGCAGACACACAAAAAAAAATGCCACACTGCTGAGCTCTGCAATGACGGCATTCTGGTGGTGGACACAGCATGCGTTGATTGGCGTGCTGTCGGGCTGACCCCGGGTGCCGATGCATGCTGTCTGACTGTGCCACTAGCTCCTTGCGACGACCCCCCCCCGCTTCCAACTTGTCTCCTCCTCCTCTCTGTCTCCCCATCTGAACTTTCGCCCTGTTCTTCTTCTTGCCGAGCGGGCACCCACATGACATCCATGGACGCATCGTCATCATCAACCGCTTCGCTTGTATCTGACAACTCAGAAAAGGAAGCAGCAGCGGGTACAACATCATCATCATCACACCGTACCTCCATGTGTTTAATGCTGCCTGCCTGAGACATATCCCTGTTATCTACATCCTCTAGCAATAATGGTTGCGCATCACTCATTTCTTCAAACGGGTGTGTGAATAACTCCTCTGACATACCAAGTAAAGCGGCTGTGGTGCTAGTTTTGGTGGTGGCGGCAGGCGGATGAGTGCTATCTTGAGAGGTGCCTGAAGCTAAGCTGGAGGAGGATGGTGCGTCAAGGTTCCGAGCGGAAGCTGTACAAGATTGGGTGTCCTGTGTTAGCCAGTCAACTAAGTCCTCAGAACTTTTCAAGTTCAGGGTACGTGGCTTCTGAAAACTGGGCATTATTCTAGGGCAAAAGGGAATCACAGCACCACGACCACGACGGCCCCTGCGGGGTGGCCTGCCTCTGCCTGTCATTTTTTGGGGGATTAGTGGTACTATGCGTGCAAGCTACTGTGAGACCAGATATGATTGGCAATGTGAACTGTAACAGTTCTGCAGAGCACACACTGTAGGCCTGAGACACCCGCTTGAAGACAAGTAACTGCTATTCAATCTATAACAGTGAAAAATAAATTTTGGTTTTAAAAGCACGCTATAGAGACACCAGATATGATTGGCAATGTGCACTGGAACAGTTCTGCAGAGCACACACTGTAGGCCTGAGACACCCGCTTGAAGACAAGTAACTGCTATTCAATCTATAACAGTGAAAAACAAATTTTGGTTTTAAAAGCACGCTATAGAGACACCAGATATGATTGGCAATGTGCACTGGGACAGTTCTGCAGAGCACACACTGTAGGCCTGAGACACCCGCTTGAAGACAAGTAACTGCTATTCAATCTATAACAGTGAAAAACTAATTTTGGTTTTAAAAGCACGCTATAGAGACACCAAATATGATTGGCAACTGTCAAAGCACGCCGGAACAGGTCTACAGAGCACACGCTGAAGTAGGCCTGACACCCAGACGCTTGCAGACAACTAACTGATCTTCTATTACAGTGAAAAAAAAAGGATTTCTTTAAAATCTAAAGCTTAAGCTATTGTTAAAACAGATATGAGTGGTGGCACTGACTGTGCAAATGGGCAAGGCATCCAACCTGACACAGAAGCTGGCAGGCAGGCAACTGCTCTTCTATTACAGTGAAAACAAATTATTTATTTTAAATGTAAAGCTTAACCAATTGTTAAAACAGATATGAGTGGTGGCACTGGGCAAGTAGGCACAGTATCCAATGTGAACCTCACACAGAAGCTGGCAGGCAGGCAACTGCTCTTCTATTACAGTGGAAACAAAATTTTGGTTGTAAAAGCACGCTATAGAGACACCAGATATGAGTGGCAACTGTCAAAGTACGCTGGCAGGGTTGTGCAGGGCACACGCTGAAGGAAGGCCTGACAGAGCCGCTTGAAGGACACTGACTGTCTGCTATTAGCTTACACTGGAAACCTTTTTTCTTTGTAAAAGCACGCTAAAGAGACACCAGATATGATTGGCAACTGTCAAAGCACGCTGGCACAGGTCTGCAGAGCACACGCTGAAGTAGGCCTGACACCCAGACGCTTGCAGACAACTAACTGCTCTTCTATTACAGTGAAAAAAATATTTATTTTAAATGTAAAGCTTAACCAATTGTTAAAACAGATATGAGTGGTGGCACTGGGCAAGTAGATACAGTATCCAATGTGAACCTCACACAGAAGCTGGCAGGCAGGCAACTGCTCTTCTATTACAGTGAAAAAAAATATTTATTTTAAATGTAAAGCTTAACCAATTGTTAAAACAGATATGAGTGGTGGCACTGGGCAAGTAGGCACAGTATCCAATGTGAACCTCACACAGAAGCTGGCAGGCAGGCAACTGCTCTTCTATTACAGTGGAAACAAAATTTTGGTTGTAAAAGCACGCTATAGAGACACCAGATATGAGTGGCAACTGTCAAAGTACGCTGGCAGGGTTGTGCAGGGCACACGCTGAAGGAAGGCCTGACAGAGCCGCTTGAAGGACACTGACTGTCTGCTATTAGCTTACACTGGAAACCTTTTTTCTTTGTAAAAGCACGCTATAGAGACACCAAATATGATTGGCAACTGTCAAAGCACGCCGGAACAGGTCTACAGAGCACACGCTGAAGTAGGCCTGACACCCAGACGCTTGCAGACAACTAACTGATCTTCTATTACAGTGAAAAAAAAGGATTTCTTTAAAATCTAAAGCTTAAGCTATTGTTAAAACAGATATGAGTGGTGGCACTGACTGTGCAAATGGGCAAGGCATCCAACCTGACACAGAAGCTGGCAGGCAGGCAACTGCTCTTCTATTACAGTGAAAACAAATTATTTATTTTAAATGTAAAGCTTAACCAATTGTTAAAACAGATATGAGTGGTGGCACTGGGCAAGTAGGCACAGTATCCAATGTGAACCTCACACAGAAGCTGGCAGGCAGGCAACTGCTCTTCTATTACAGTGGAAACAAAATTTTGGTTGTAAAAGCACGCTATAGAGACACCAGATATGAGTGGCAACTGTCAAAGTACGCTGGCAGGGTTGTGCAGGGCACACGCTGAAGGAAGGCCTGACAGAGCCGCTTGAAGGACACTGACTGTCTGCTATTAGCTTACACTGGAAACCTTTTTTCTTTGTAAAAGCACGCTAAAGAGACACCAGATATGATTGGCAACTGTCAAAGCACGCTGGCACAGGTCTGCAGAGCACACGCTGAAGTAGGCCTGACACCCAGATGCTTGCAGACAACTAACTGCTCTTCTATTACAGTGAAAAAAATATTTATTTTAAATGTAAAGCTTAACCAATTGTTAAAACCGATATGAGTGGTGGCACTGGGCAAGTAGATACAGTATCCAATGTGAACCTCACACAGAAGCTGGCAGGCAGGCAACTGCTCTTCTATTACAGTGAAAAAAAATATTTATTTTAAATGTAAAGCTTAACCAATTGTTAAAACAGATATGAGTGGTGGCACTGGGCAAGTAGGCACAGTATCCAATGTGAACCTCACACAGAAGCTGGCAGGCAGGCAACTGCTCTTCTATTACAGTGGAAACAAAATTTTGGTTGTAAAAGCACGCTATAGAGACACCAGATATGAGTGGCAACTGTCAAAGTACGCTGGCAGGGTTGTGCAGGGCACACGCTGAAGGAAGGCCTGACAGAGCCGCTTGAAGGACACTGACTGTCTGCTATTAGCTTACACTGGAAACCTTTTTTTTTTGTAAAAGCACGCTAAAGAGACACCAGATATGATTGGCAACTGTCAAAGCACGCTGGCACAGGTCTGCAGAGCACACGCTGAAGTAGGCCTGACACCCAGACGCTTGCAGACAACTAACTGATCTTCTATTACAGTGAAAAAAAATAATTTCTTTAAAATCTAAAGCTTAAGCTATTGTTAAAACAGATATGAGTGGTGGCACTGACTGTGCAAATGGGCAAGGCATCCAACCTGACACAGAAGCTGGCAGGCAGGCAACTGCTCTTCTATTACAGTGAAAAAAATGATTTATTTAAAATCTAAAGCTTAACCAATTTTTAAAACAGATATGAGTGGTGGCACTGACTGTGCAAATGGGCAAGGCATCCAACCTGACACAGAAGCTGGCAGGCAGGCAACTGCTCTTCTATTACAGTGAAAAAAAAAATATTTATTTTAAATCTAAAGCTTAACCAATTGTTAAAACAGATATGAGTGGTGGCACTGGGCAAGTGGGCACAGTATCCAATGTGAACCTCACACAGAAGCTGGCAGGCAGGCAACTGCTCTTCTATTACAGTGAAAAAAAATATTTATTTTAAATGTAAAGCTTAACCTATTGTTAAAACAGATATGAGTGGTGGCACTGGGCAAGTAGGCACAGTATCCAATGTGAACCTCACACAGAAGCTGGCAGGCTGGCAGGCACCTGCAATTACATTACACAGGAAAAAAAAAAAAAGCAGCCTGATGTTATAGCCCTAAAAAGGGCTTTTTGGGGTGCTGTCCTTACAGCAGAGATCAGATGAGTCCTTCAGGATTGTAGTGGACACTGAATACCCTAGCCTAGCTATCAATTTCCCTATCTAATCAGCAGCAGCTAAACTTTCCCTCCTCTCACTAAGCATGCATCTTCCGAATGAATCGAAAATGGATGCTGGGAGTTAGGTTGGAGGGTGTGGAAGGGAGGGAGTGCTGCTGATTGGCTGGAATGTGTCTGCTGACCGAGAGGCACAGGGTCAAAGTTTGCCCAATGATGACGAATAGGGGGCGGATCGAACTGCGCATGTGTCCGCCCGCCGCGGCGAACGCGAACACGCTAATTTCGCCGGGAACTGTTCGCCGGCGGACAGTTCGGTACATCACTACAGAAGACCTTAGTAAAAAGATCAAATCGAAGTTTGCATTTCATTGGACCACTTCTTCTATTAAATATCTGGGAATTCACATTCCTAATAGATTAATTAATAGATAATTAATAGATTAATTAATAGATAAATTTTCCACCTTTAATTGACTCCATTACCAAAGACCTATCTAGGTGGCACAAACCATGCTTTGGTCTACTTTGCCGAGTAAACATTATCAAAATGAATATCCTCCCCCGCATCCTCTACCTACTACAAACAATTCCACTAAAAATTCTGACTAAATTCTTCTCCACCATCAAATCTCTATTTGTGAATTTTGTGTGGGCTCATAAACCCCCCATGTCTTGCCTACCAAACCTTAATTAGAAAACGTGATCAGGGAGGTTTAAATCTTCCAGACATTGGCAACTACTACAGGGCGACCCACTTACAAAGACTTTATGAATGGACGAACACTCTCAGCTTACACCAATGGGTTGAAATTGAAGACAGCTTTTCTGAAGTTCCACTTCATGTACTTCCGTGGATCCATATAGATAATCATGGGAAAACTCAACAAACATCCTACCATTTCATCAACATTACGCACTTGGCTCAAATTGAGGGCACAAACGGAAATTGCGCTGTATCCTTCGCCTATCTACCCTCTAACTCACAACCCTTACTTACAGGAAGGCACCTCAGGGAAACATTTAGGTCTTCAATTTAAAGGCTCTTTCCTGAAACTATGTGATGCAACACGAGAAAATAATCTGATCCCTCTACAAGAGCTTACAGGTTCTGACAAATACTCAGGGATACAACTTTTTTTCTATGACCAGTTGAAACACTTTATCACTACTAGATCACTCTTACCTAGGGGCAACAGGTCTCTTACTGAATTTGAGCTCCTTTGTACTAAACACCCTCCAAAGAATAAAACACTATCAACTATGCACTCCATAATCAGAGAAACGCAGTCTCAAAACCCTCCTGCCTTTACCCTGAAATGGACAGAGGAATTACAAATCACCTTAAACGACACTCAGTGGAAAAAGGCATGTTTACTCATCCATACATCTTCCATCTCTACACACGCACAGGAATGCAACTACAAAAGATTAACTCGTTGGCATAATACTCCTGCTAAACTTCACAAATTCTACGGCGAATCCTCAGATAAATGCTGGAGATGTGAAACTCTAAACGCCAATCACGCCCACATCTGGTGGCAATGCCCAATTATAGACAAATTCTGGATAAGGATACATACAATTATCCAATTGATATTCCATAAATCCTTTAAGTGCATTCCTGAACACTATATTTTCCTTCTTCAAATACAAGAATTTACTAAGACTGATCACTCTCTATTCTGTCATTTAGTTATGGCAGCATCACAACTAATTCCAAAATACTGGAAACAATCACAAGCTCCCTCAATCCGAGAGTGGATGCAGAGGGTAGACGAGATGAAATTGATGGAAGAAATTACACAGCACAAGGGAAAATCCTTAAATTTAGAGATATTTGGAATCCTTGGATTACATATAACAGCCATACTCAAGAACTCTTATAAGATTATCCAGTTCATATAGACTTTGAAAACTATCCCTTCCTCCCCTCACTACCTTGAACTCTCACTCATTCATTCTTTAATTCATTCATTCATTCACTCATTCTACCGACTTTCCTTTCTTTAGATAACGAAATTAATGAAGAAACGGATACATGATTAAACAATCTAGTACTAAACACAAGAACTCTAACTACTTAACTATGCACATGTAGGTAAACACTTACTTAAGATACCGAAACTATAAGTTTAGCCTAACTTATTAGTGGCTACGTCATAAATCAACCCTCTTTATAAGGTCCGTCCCGAAGGACTAAGGTCTTCATTTCATACACTACCCTTATCACACAGACAATCCCTTAACTCATATCCCTCTCATTCAACCGCCACCCCTAATTGTAACTTGGTCTTCTAGTCCTTGTCTTCCTACTTAGGGTATTGAGCGAACTTAAACAAGAAAGTATTGTAAATGGAAACTTCTATTACGCTTTTAGTATCATTGGTCATTTATGGTCTACCTACAACTATACTGATATTGACCTATCCAGTGATTCTCATAGTATTGAACTGAACCCTATAGTCTTCGATATCTTGGACAACATCAATCTACTCTAAATTCATAACGAATGCCTGTCTGTCACTACCTTTTTGACTATTGTTATTTATTTATTTATTTATTTATTTATTTATTTATTTATTAAAAATTCTTAAGAAACGCAGTCTTGTTACCCATAGGGTCTCGATGCGCATACCAGCAATAAAAACAGATAAAACAATATCCAGCAAACAGCATTGAAATCAAGTGCATTTAAAACCAGGGTTAAAATTTTCATGTAATCCCGTACGCCTGAGCAAATAAGACTGTTTTTAAGCTCCGGAGGAACTTCAGTAGATCATTCTCAAGTCTTAATGTCAGGGGCAGGGAGTTCCAAAGTTGCGCTCCCTGAACATCACTCGTCCTCCCTCCGCATTTTTTCTTTTTAAAATTTGGAATCTTCAATAAGTCCAAATCAGCCGATCTCAAGGATCGACTGGGAGCATAGCGTGTGAATTTATCCTTCAGATAGTCTGGTCCCATGCCATGGATTGCCTAGTATACCAAACAACCAGTTTTAAACAGAACCCGTTCACGAACGGGCAGCCAGTGCAAGGCTTTTAATGATGGAGTGATATGGTCATTGCGGGCCACACCCGTAAGTAGCCTTGCTGCTGCGTTCTGTATCAACTGGAGCTTGTGTATGATGTTCTGAGGCAGTCCAAGGTATAGAGCATTGCAGTAGTCCAATCGACTACCGATGATGGCGTTGACCACTGAGATTTGATCGGAGGGGGCAATGAATCTAAAAGTAGACCTCAGAAGTTTCAGGTGGTAGTGGCAAGAACTTACCACCTGATTAATCTGGGGCTTCAGTGTCAACCTGGAGTCGAGGATGACTCCCAGATCTCTGACCTTGGCGGCAGGACTCCAAGAGATGGAGAAAACGAATCCGGCCATGAGGGAAAGATACTATTCACCTCCTGGTTACTGAAGATGATACATTCAGTTTTGGAGCCATTAAGTTTTAGATAATTGGCTCCCATCCACAACTGGATATCCTGTAGGCAGGAGGAAAGATTGATTTGATCCTCCTTTTTCTTGGCCAGGCGAAAGTACAACTGGGTATCGTCGGCATAGATATGATAGGGAAGCATGTGGCGGCGGATGATATGGGTCAGTGGCCTCATATAGATGTTAAACAGGATTGGAGATAAAGCCGAACCCTGGGGGACTCCACACGTCAGGGCGATGTTAGAGGAGTAAAATGTTCCCAATTTTACCCTTTGAACCCTGTCGTGGAGAAATGAGGTCACCCAAGCCAAGGCCCTGTCATCCACACCAGCCACAGTGAGTAGCCTCTCTATCAAAGGCCGCCGATAAATCCAGGAGTACCAGGGCAATTTCCTCCCCTCTGTCCAAGGCCCACAGGAGATCGTCGTGGACTTTAACCAGGGCAGTCTCTGTCCCTCTACCAGGTCGAAATCCCGATTGGAAGTCATCCAGAATGTGATTAGACTCCAGGTGAGGCTGAATTTGCCAGACCGCCGCTCTCTCGATGATCTTGGCCAAAAAAGGCAAGGTTGAAATAGGTCGATTGTTGCTCAACTCGGAGCGTGGCACAGTTGGTTTCTTCAGCAGTGGGATAACCACAGCCTGCTTCAGAATGCCAGGAACAACTCCGGTGGCAAATGACATACTAACAATGTCTGCAATATAGGGGGCCAAAACATCAGCGGCATCCTTAACCAGCTGTGCAGTGCAGGGATCAAGCGGTGAGGACGATGCCCTGAGAGACTTGAGGATGATCAAAATCTCAGGCGTACTAACGGGTTTAAAATTCGAGAACATCGAGCCATCATAGGGTGTAAAAGTTTCTGTATCAGGTTCCACCACTATGTTGCTCCTAATTAGGTCAATTTTTTGTTTAAAAAAGTGAGAGAGAGATTCGCAAAACTTTTGAGATGTTTCTTCTTGGGGAAGCGAACAGTTAGGATTTGCTAGGAGGTTTGTTGTGCGAAAAAGCTCTGCCGCTGAGTTCTTCGCTTTTGTAATCTTATCTGTAAAATATTGTTTTTTCATATTTTTAATACTAGATTTATATAATTTTAAAGATTTTAAATATTCCAATTTGAGCTCGGCATTATAATCTTTTCTCCACCGTTTTTCAGCTGCTCGACATCGCCATTTCATCTCCCTGGTCACCTGATTAAACCAGGGAGGGTTTTTATCTACTTGTCTTACTAGACAAGTTTTTTTCATGGGGGCTAAAAGTTCTATTGATTCTACAATCACTGAATTAAACAGTAAGATTTTCTCTTCTACTGTGTGGGAAGCATGAAATTTAATGGAGTCCATTTTGCTGGAAAAAGTTGTACTAAGAAGAGGTCCGGTGACTTTGGAGATATCTCGAGACCAAGAGCAGATATTATTTCTTTTTGGGATATGGGGGATTTTCTTCATTTCAACACCTACTGCCTCAAACTTCATCAGATTATGATCACTCCAGGCCGTGGGTTGAGGAGGAGTAGTAGTCGAAGAAATCAACCCATTGTGGAAAATCCAGTCTAGCGTGTGTCCGGCTCTATGTGTGGGGCCGGACACTGCTTGGTTATACCCTATGGTTTTTGCGTAGAGTATTAAACTCTGGGCATGAGAGTCCGTAGGAGAATCAGCCCATAAGTTAAAGTCTCCCAAAATAATAGAGGAGGCAAACTTAAGACTAATAGTAGTTAGCAGTTCAGATATCTCCTCCATAAAGACGGGGGTACTGGTATTAGGCGGGTGATAAATGAGAGCTAGACCTACCGTCTCCCTCTCAGTGCGCTGCCATAGGAGGGAGAGATATTCAAATGTGGTGAAGGATGTCACCTCCATCTCATTTTCCCTGATTTTAAGATGTTCTTTAAAAATAATCGCAGTCCCCCCGCCTCTTCTTGTTGCCCGATTGCACATAAGTATGTGATATCCAGGGGGGGCCAATTCATCAAGACGAGGTGGGGCTGAGGGGGAAAACCATGTTTCCGTTAAAAATAGAAAATCAAGGTTGTTATCTTTAATTATGATGTTGATGGCCTCAGCGTTCTTAATTGTTGAGCGGGCATTCAATAGTGCACCCTTAAAAGACGGGCCATGATTGCTCTTTAGAGTATTATTAGTCTCGCTAAGGTTGCTGGCCAAATCAAGAATAGTTTTAATTTGGGAACTTCCATAGTGAGATAATATTTTATTTTTCTTTAATTTGAGGGCAGTGCGAATACTTATTGGGCCATGAGTATTTAAAGCCTTTAAATAAGAAGCAGAATAATTCAGGTTACTCATGATGCTACAAGGTTTCAACAGCTGAGGCACAATCAATTATATATAACAATAACAGATAACGACAAGTTTTACCAATTGTCAGAGATATATGATCTTAACATTTAGCATAAAAATGATCGATAGCGATAAAGAATGCGCAGAGTAACACTTACAGTTTGGAGACTGGATGAAGTTTCAAGAATAACAGCGTTAAAAGAACTAAATATGTAAACAATGGGGGGGAGGATTAATAAAGATGGGGGGAGGATTAATAAAAACAAAGTGAGAGATAAATAAGTTGTTGTTGGTCCGCCCGTCCGGGGCACGGACGGGCACAGACGGGCTTCCCTCCCAGACGGGCGGCAAATAAGGGGATGCCAAGCCCCTCCTCCTGGTAACCGGGTAGGCTCCGCCCACAGTGGTGCTGTCAAATCAAGATGGCCGCCAAAGTGGTGAAATAGGTGGCTTGTGAAGATAAAGGCAGTGATGCCCGCGGTCTTCCCCGCCTGGGCAAAGTGCAGTTCAAAGTGCAAGGTGATGAAAGTGCTGTTAAAGTAGAAGTTTCATTGCTCTCATCTTGCACTTGTATTTCTTTTGATATTTTGACCAATTGTCAAATTGTTATCTCGCTATACATTAATGTATTTCTTGCATTGTATAACTACAAAACAATAAAAAACTATATATTAAAAAAAAAAGAATGTAGAGTAAGGGCGACAAGGGGCACCCCTGTCTCGTTCCGTTGGATATTTGGAAGGGGTCGGAGATGTAACCTCCATGAGCTACTTTAGCTGCCGGGGTCGTGTATAATGCCATAATGCCTTTGGTGAGGTTGTCAGGGAAGCCAAATTTTTTCAACACCCGTAGCATGTATGCCCAATTGAGTCGGTCGAAGGCCTTCTCCGCATCCAGTGCCATGAGGAGGCCCCCGCCCGACCCCCTCTCTAGTGTCGCTAAAATGTTGAGGACTTTATGGGTATTGTCCGAGCCCTGACGACCCTTGACAAACCCCGTTTGGTCATTGTGGATTAATTTACCTATCACGGGTGTGAGTCTATTGCTTAGAATTTTTGCGTAGAGCTTGGCATCCCCGTTTAAGAGGGAAATAGGTCTAAAGTTTTTGCAAGCAGTGGGGGGCTTGCCCGGCTTGGGCAGTGTGGAAATGTGAGCTAGCAGTAGTTCCGAGGGGAGCGTACCAGTCTGGACACTATGTTGGTACAAAGTTAATAGATGAGGGGTCAATATCCGTGAGAAGACTTTGTAGTATATGTTGGGGAGACCATCTGGCCCTGGAGACTTGTGCAGTGGCAAGTCAGCTATGGCTTTGGATATTTCCTCTATGGATAGTGGTTAGTTGGTGCACGTTATCGGGCGATAGAGTTGGAAGGTGTATACGATCTAAAAAATTGTCAATGTCTGAGAGCGTAGGAACCTTTGTCTCGTTGTCATCTTTGAGATTATACAGGTTATGATAATAGTCCGAGAATGTATTTACAATTTGCTTCGGATCAATGATTTTCTGACCATTAGGTTTGTTTAGGAAGCAATCCTGGAGGCGGGTGATCTTTGTTTGAGCTGGGAAGCCAATTTAGCTCCTGCTCTATTTCCAGAGGCGAAGTAATTGTTTTGTGTTTTTGTAGTAAATATGTGGTTTTAGCTAATTCAAAATTTCGTAGTTTGGTGTGGGCTTGTAGTAGAGTGGTTTGCGTGGTCGGTGACGGTGATCTTTTGTTCCTATGGGTTAAGGAAGTAATTTCTGAAATGATTTCAGTGTACGTGGCCTGGCATGCTTTCTTGGTTTGACTGGCATGCTTTATGAAGCTGCCCCTTATTACTGCTTTATGTGCAAGCCAGAGGTAGTCTGGTGACGTGTCTGGGCGTACATTGTCAGTAAAGTAATTTTGGAGGTCCGTTGTAATGTGGGACACTATGACAGGGTCGTTTAGTAGAGATTCATTTAATCGCCAAGGGATTTTATCCCCCTTGGGGAATCGCTCAGATATAGACATCGTGATAGGGGCGTGGTCTGACCAGGAAATGACGCCTATTTCCGTACCAACCACTTTCTCTAGGGACGTACTTTTAAGTAGGAATCTGTCAATTCTAGAATAGCTGTTATGTGCAGCGGTATAGCACGTGTAATCTATTTCCGCTGGGTGGTGTATTCTCCAGGGGTCTACAAAGTTATGTGCCTGCAGTGTACGACAAATGTTGGATGTTTGAGTATGTCTTTGTTTCATTGTTGTCATGGTTACCGTTTTTGTTGCGGAGGAGTCCATGTTGATATCGAGAAGGAAGTTCGTGTCGCCTCCAAGAATTACCTCCCCAAAGCTATGCAACGATAGAAGAGAAAACACATTAGCTATAAACACTGGTTGATTTACATTAGGACCATAAACATTCATTAGGGTAAACAGTTGATTGTTGATGCGACATTGTAATAAAAGATATCTCCCTTTTTTGTCACCTATCTTACCTATTAATTCAAAGACAACATTCTTACTGATCAGTATTGAGACACCTCTCTTTTTTTTGTGGAAACACGTATGATAGGATAGTGGGAACGAATCTGGGTTTTGCACCCCATTTGAAGTGGGTTTCCTGGAAGAAAGCTACGTGGGCTCCATGTCTCTTGGCCTCCTGAAGTGCCAGCCTGCGTTTATTGGGTGAGTTTAAACCTTTCGTATTGAGTGATAGGAACTTGAGGGGCATGTTGGTTGAACAAACTGCGAAATAGTATATGGCAACCACTCAAGTTCAGTCTCGGGTGGGGGTGTTCTAGTAGTTGTGGGTGTTTTCGGTGTTATGGTAGGTCATTCCCGTTTGGGCAGGTCGGTGGGGGTGGGGGAGGGGAAGAACTATGTACAAAAATCCATTAGCCTTTAGGGCTTATTGCAAGGGTATGCAGACGGATATATGTTGGCCTACTCTGTAAGCCTAGCGCGGGGGCAGGTGGTAGAGAAATGTTGGATATAATAACCAATGTGTATCTTATTTGTCTGTTATAACACAAGTAAAGGCAATTATAGGTAAGCTGTATAGGTACGCTTTTAAATATGAGTCTCAGCACAGCAGAGAGCGGTGACTGAGGGCCGGCTATGGGCCTTTTACTCTTGGCCACCATTTTATATTGTAAGCACGTTAAAACATGATATATAGGAATATAACATTCAACCATAAACAACTGCAGTCTTTGCAATATAATATTAAACACGTTATATATGTTACGTGTCTGGGCGCACAGTCTGTGAGGATTTAAATAGCGGGATCTCTGCGGTCTGGTGGCGGTGCTCTGTTCCATGGGACCTGCTGCCAATCTCTTGCCATTTTGCGTGGCGGTGGTAGGTCTTGCCTGCGATTATCTATCACCGGAGTTGAGATATTCCAGTCTTCCAGGAGCTTCAGGCCTTCTTCCAGCGACATGATAGCCCGGTCCACTCCGTTTCTTCTAACAATTAGCTTGGTAGGAAATCCCCATTTATACAGAATATTGGCGTTGCGTAGTGCTGCTGTTATGGGAGCAAATGACCGTCGTTTGGACATGGTGGTCGCTGAGAGGTCGATGAAGAGCTTGATGCCTGCATAGTCGCCTGGCAATTCTGCGTTGAGTCTAGATGTTTGCATTATCTGGTCTTTTACTGTGAAGTAATGTACTCTGGTAATGACATCTCGTGGTGTAGTTGCAGGTAAGTACCTTGGTTTGGGGAGCCTGTGCGTCCTGTCAAGGCGAAGGTCCTCCTTCGTTAGTGTGGGGAGTATAAATTGAAATAGCGTCTGCACGTATTGCGCAAGTTCTTGCGGTTTAATGTTTTCAGATATGCCGCAGATTCTAATATTATTTCTCCTATCCCGGTCTTCATTGTCAGCTATTTTTCCTTCTAAGTAGGATACCTTATTCTCTAGTGCAGTATGGGCTTCTGCAAGGACATTGTGGGCTTCTTGCAATCCCTCTGTCTGCTCCTCCAGGTGTGCTGTCTTGTCCCCCAGTGCTTGTATGTCAGCTCTTATGTCTGCTGCTAATTTGTAAAAGTCTGAGCGGAGGTCTGCCCTAAGAGTATCCAGCATGGAACTAATGGAGGCATCTGTGGCTGGGGCAGTGACATCTGTGGCTGGGGTAGTGACAGTGGAGGGAAAGCTGCTTTGACTCTCACCAGCATCAGAGTCCCATGCAGGCGATCGAGTTCCGCCGCCGCCATCTTGGATCCGTGCGGGAGTAGCAGGCTGCACTTGCAAGTGAGATTCTAACGTTCTTTGCTTCAGTTTTTTTGCAGATTTTGAAGCCATAGTGTTCAGGGTATAATAGTCGTTGGGGGTGGCTGTAAGGAATGGCCCGATCACTGTATTTCCACGCTGTGGGACCCACGGTTCGGCGAAGCTCACGGCTTATGCATCCGTTTCCATGCGGTCCGTGGCCACGCCCCCCCTATGTATGGTTTTAAGTCCTTGAGACCCCGTTTCTGAGCTCTACATTCAAGGTGAGGATCTATGTTGCCTGAGTCTGGGTTCGGATGGGGACTTACCCATGGCGAACTAAATATCTTGGTCTGTCCCTGTTAGTGGGTACAGTGTGCTTAGTCTGTAGCTAATGAATATATTGCTAACTTCTGTTAGTACCATTATTTGGTCACGGTTGTTTCTGTTTCCCTACTCTTGAGCGTTCTTGTCCATAAACTTGTTCCAGGGTTCCCAGGTTATTTTATAATGTGAGTATCTATGGGTAAGTGAGAAGGAAAGTTCTTCCATAACCCTTGTATCCTCTACTTTTTGTATCCATTCCCTAATTGAGGGTGCAAGGGTCTGTTTCCACTTTATAGGTATCAGTAGATTTGCTGCAGTCAGTAAATGATGGACGAGGTGCAGTCGTGGTTTGGGGATGTCCGTGGGGAGCATTAAGAACAGGTACGTTTCTGGGGTGAGGGGCAGCGAGAGGTCTGTGATGGATGTGATCAGGGCCGAGATTTTTTTCCAGTATGTATTTATTGTGGGGCATGACCACCAAATGTGTGCTGAAGTAGCAGGAGTGTGTTCGCATCTCCAACATGAATCTTGAGTGTTTAGGTATATTTTGCATAGTTTGTCTGGCGTGTAATTCCATCTGGCTATCTTTTTATAGTTACTTTCTTGTATTGTGTTGTTGGTTGTAGTAGAGTGGGCTTTAGTGAATATTTTCGTCCAGTCGGCGTCAGGGATTGTGGTACTAAGGTCGGTTGCCCATGCTTGAGCGAAGGGTGGAAGGCTCGCATTGTTTTCCTTTTGGAGGAGTTTGTATAAGGTGGAGAGGTGTTTGCCCTTGATCCCCCGAGATTGGCACAAAGTTTCAAACTCCGTACGTGGTCGGGTTGATGTTAGTAATGTAGTGTCAGCCCGAAGAAAGTGTGTTAATTGTGCATGTTGGAAAGTATGCATCGGTGTTATTGGGGAATTAACTATGATGTCTTGTAATGGTTTAATGTTTCCCTCCTGAAGCACGTCTTGTAATGTGAGTTGTTGCGACTGTGGGTTATGTTGTAGCAATTGGGCTTGATAGCCTGGGGGTAAAAGGGGGTTGTTTGTTATTGGGTATAGTGGGGAAGGGTGTGGGGAAAGTACGGGGGAAGCCCTGATTTGGTTGCATACCTTCAATGCAGGCGTGATGGTCGGGTGTTGCGAAAAGGGCGGTTGTTGTAGCATTCGCCCTTTGGGGTGCCAAACTACATTGTGAGCTTGTGTTTGAAGGAAAGTCTCCTCCACCGACCGCCTGTCTGTGCAGGTCTGGTGATGTCCATTCGTACATGCGGTGTAATATGACTGCCTTATAATAAACTTCCACGTCCGGTAAACCCAGACCCCCCCGGTTTTTCCTTTTAGTGAGAATTGTGTAACTGATACGTGGGTGTTTTTTTGACCAAATGAATTCCGAAAACAACCGTCTCACAGTAGTGAAGAAGGTCTTTGGGAGTGTGATTGGTCATACTTGTAGGAGATAAAGTATTTTGGGTAGAATAGTCATTTTTAGGATGTTTATCCTACAAAGCCACCCAAAGTGGGGTTTCGCCCATTGTGCTAGGTCTTGATTTATCGTTTCTAAGAGGGGTTTATAGTTGAGAGAGTACAGGGAGGATAGAGTCCTCGGGAGTAGTACTCGCAAATATTTTATCGCTTTGTTGGTCCACGTGAATGGGAATTGAGATTTAAGAGAGTTGGAGGCTCGGGAGTCCAATCGTAGTGGAAGGATTTCGCTTTTGGTGAAGTTCACCTTAAAGTTGGAGATGGCTTGGTATTGCTCTAGCTCTTCCACCAAGGGACCCATGGAAGTGATCTGGTCCATTATCGTGAATAGAAGGTCATCTGCAAAAGCGGAAGCCTTGTATTCGTGGTCGCCTACTTAGAATCCGTGTATGTTGGAGTTGTCTCTCACTCCTTGGAGGAATGGTTCTAGGACTAATATGAAGAGTAGTGGGGAAAGGGGGCACCCCTGTCTAGTACCATTTTAGATCCGCACAAGTGGAGAAAGTTGACCGTTAATTCGAATTTTAGCAGTCAGTTTTGAGTATATGGATTGGATCCACCGGATCCAGTTTGGGCCTAGTCCTAACGCTGTCAGTGTGGCTAGTAGAAAAGCCCAATCCACTCGGTCAAATGCTTTTTCGGCATCGACCGAGAAGATGGCGCTCTGTGATGAGGAGTGTTGAGAGAAATGTATCAGGTTCAATATTTTAGTTGTATTGTGTTTGCCTTCTCTACTCGGGACGAACCCTGATTGATCTTGGTGTATAAGTAGTTGAAGAAGAGGGCGCAGTCTATTTGCTAATATTTTCTTGAAGATTCTTAGGTCTATGTTGATAAGGGATATAGGGCGGTAACTTCCACATTTGGTGGGATCTTTACGGTTTCGGGATTAGGGTAATGTGGGCTTCCAGGGCTGAGTCTGGTAGGGTGGCGTGTGTTGTTAGCACATTGAATGCCGTTGTGAATGGTATACTCAGTGTGGAAGTGAAGAGTTTGTAGTATTTTGCTGTAAAACCGTCTGGTCCTGGGCTCTTACCCATTGGTAGATGTTTTACGGCTGCCTTAAATTCGTCTATAGTGATGGGTGATTCCAGGGATTGCACGTCTACAGTTGGGATCATACGTTTTATTCTGGTTAGCAAGAATTTATCTATCGCCTCTTTGGACGGTGATTGGTCGGAGAGATGGTATCATTTCGAGTAGTAATCATGAAAGGCTTTTGTAATGTCTGGGAGCATGGTGGTCAATGGACCTGTTGGTGATTTAATCTGGGATATGAATGTGTTTTGTCTCCTTTTCTTAAGTGCATTAGTGAGGAGGCGGCCGCATTTACCCCCCTGAGTGTAATAGGAGTGTCTAGTGAGTAGTAATTTCCTCTTGACGGAGGCATTGAGCAAGTGTTGTAGTTTTGTGCGTCTGTCTGTCAGCTGTAAGTAGAGGTCTATCATGCTATTGGCTTTGTGGGCAGTCTCTAGGTTCCTTATTTCTCTCGTGAGTGTTTTGACCCGAGGTTTCCTGAGCTTTTTCTGCTTGGAAGCTATCGCAATTATCTCACCCCTTAGTACACATTTGTGTGCTTCCCATATTACCGTAGGGGACAAATTTGGGTCATTGTTTTCTAAATAATAGTTATTAAGTATGTCCCGTATTCTATCAGTCACTGTGGTGTCATTCAGTAATAAATCATTTAGTTTCCAGTGAAAGGATGTAAGTGGTAATGAGGGGACCTGAATCTCCAGTGTCAGAGGTGCATGGTCAGACCATGTGATTTGGCCATAATTGCTTTTCTGCACGAGGTGTAGATATCTATGCGGCATGAAGAGCATATCCTGGAGTATGTGCCTGTGACAGGGGAGTAAAAGGAGAAGTCTTTGGAGTTCGGGTGGAGCGTTCTCCAGCAGTCGTATAGTTGTGCGTCGTCTAATAGCTTTTGGATCTGACGTCGTGCATGGGTCTGGTAAGCCCTTATTAGTGAAGTTGTGTCTAGGGCGGAGTCAAGGGATACATTTATATCCCCCCTGCTACTAATATACCTTCTGTGAAACTTTCTATCCTGCGCAAATATTGTCTGAGAGTTCTTCCTTGCTTCCTTTTGGGTAGGTACAAGTTTGCAAAAATTATCATATTGGAGCCTATTTGTCCCTTTACCATAAGCAGTCTCCCGCTATCATCTACCTCATGTGATTTGTATGTAAAGGGAAGTTGCGCCGATATCAATATTGCCACCCCTCGGGCTTTAGCATTGACGTAATCACTAAAGAATCCATGAGGGTATCTCCTGTCTCTTAGGGAAGGGGCATCATGCTCTGAGCCGATGGATTTCCATCAGTGTTTGTGTGCGTTTCTCAGGCATGTTTAAACCTCTGACATTGATTGTACATATCCGTATTGATTGTGATGGTGTTAGGTGTTTGTGTCTGTACCATTGTGTTTAATGTTTGTATATTGATAGTTATCCGCGCCATGTGGCAATTCTCAAATTACAACAACAAATACAAGTATTGAATAAAGAATAAGTAACTATATACAATCGCAATACTAATACTAAATTATAAGATTCAGTATTACTGTGTTAACCGTCGGTGTCTGACCCAATCTGGGGGGGACTATCAGTATTCTGTCAGTATTCACCTGACTGTTCTCAGATGCGAGTCTGGTACATCCAGGACCTATATAAAAGTCCCCGATGTAGACAGATCGCCTGTCCTGCAATATTGGACGGTTGAGGGAGAGGGGCGGAGAGGGTGGGTTGGCGGATTGCCTTTGCTGTTCACGTGTAGGGGGGATCGGAATGAAGAAGGTGGATGGTGGGGTCTAACTTGCCAAGGTTCCAAGTGTGGGAAGAGCATCATCCACTTTTCATTTACTTTTGTACGTAGTGGGCTTGAGTAAGGTAAGTTGTTATACGCAACTTGTGTCCGGGACATTATCTGTACCACCTGTAATAGGTATTTAGCTGCCAATACACAGAATCTATCACTCAACTAAAGTCTCACATGAACCATTAGCTTGTCTCAGTATGCGCTTTGGGAGGCTATCTCCCAGTGTCTCTTCTCGCATCACCAGGTTAGCTCATTTGAGCGTAATGGAGAAACCATTGATACCATAGGTAAACAGTAGTAGGTAGCGTGTGTGCATTACCCCCCTATTTGAGGGATTGGATAAAGTCACCATGTGGGTATTACTTAACCGGTCAGGTGGCGTCAGGGACGCGGGCACCCAGCAGGGTGGCCGCCTCCCCGAGGTCCCATCATTCCTTTAGAGAATGTTCCCTACATGGCCACATGGGTGGTGGTGTATCTACTGTTGCGTATGCACCTTTTTAGTGGGTATCACCTGTGTGTGTACATAGTAAAGTACTTGCGGTTGTTGGCTAGGTCAGGTAGCATTAGGAACACGGGTCCCCATAAAGGAAGCCATCTCCCCAAGGCCCCAGCACCTGCAGCAGTCCAATTATTCATGGAGATGAGGAGAGGAAGGATGTTTGCAGCAAAGATGTCATCGTTCTTCTGGTGTTACAGTGTGGTATGATGTGTATCGTTTTGGGAGTCTTGAGTTCAGTACATAAGTGTGGAGTTTCCCCTTGGCGTGGAAGTTCTGGATAGTGTTCCCGCTTGATCTGGCCTCTGTCTTTTCAGCGTCTGCTGCCATCTCGTGCGCTGTTGTAGTTGTTCCTTTTGTAGTGGTTGCGGGAGTCCATACCAGTCGGGTATTCGTGTATCCGGTAAATCCAACGCTTGTAAGAAAACATCATGGGTGGAGTTGATAGTAAGTACTTTGCCTTGGTGGTTAACGCTCAGTGCCAGAGGGAAACCCCATCTGTATTTCATGTTGCGCTGACGTAAGATGTCTGTTATGGGCCTGAGAGTCCGTCTGGCTTGTAGCGTCAGCCAGGACAGATCTGGGTAAATCGAGATTGGAGCTTCTTTATACAATAGAGGTTGAGAGGCTTGTCTCAGTGCCCTGAGTATGTCTTCCTTCTGAGAGTAGTAGTGTAAGCGGCAGATTACATCTCTTGGTCTGTCCGCTGGCGCTCCTCTAGGGCGCAGGGCTCTGTGCACCCTGTCAAACATCATTGGCGCATCAGCTTGTTTCCCCGTGAGTAAATTAAATATCTCCCTCAGTACCTCCGCTAGGTCTTCTGTGTCTTGTTCAGGGAGCCCTTTTAGTCAAAGATTATTTTGTCTACCCCTGTTGCCTATTGTAGCGGTACTTACCCTCTCCAGGGGCCGGCCGGGGTCCTCTCTTCTCGCCGCGCGCGGTCCTGCTCCTGCACGAGCCGCGCGCGGCTCAGCCAACGATAAGATCTGTCAGGCGGGCAGTGACCGCGAGAAGCGGTCACGTGTCCCGCCCGACACTAAGAGCGCGCCGCGCGTCTCGGGCGCGCTCTTAAAGGGACAGTGGGAGACTAAATTAGAATCAGTCTCCCATTGGCCCCTGTCATACCACGTTCCCCATACACTCACGTTTTGGGGGCGTGGATATGACAAGGGCCAATCAAAGTGAACTTTAGGGTATTTGTACTCACCTGTTTCCCTTGCTCCTTGCCCTATCGTGGTTTCTGTCCAGTTCCCTTTAGTGCTTGTATCGTTCAGTTGTTTTTTTGGTGCTTGACCTTGGCTTTGTTCCTGACTCCGCTCTCTCCTTATCCTTGCTTGCTTATCCGCTGTTTTGTCCTCTGTGTACCAGTCCTCGGCTTGTTCTACGTTACGCTGTCTCTCAGTTCCCTTGACCTCGGCTTGTTCTAGACTCTGTCTTTCTTACTCGTCCTAGTCCGGCCATTCTAAGGTCCGGTAAGACGAACCCTGGTTTCTTGTCTATTGACTATTGAACTATTCCTGCGTGTTGGGGTATATTACCGTGACTTTACGATAGGGCCATGGACCCCGCAGGTTTAGGACAACAGATGGCCACTCATGAGGCTAGATTCGCAGAACAGGATCACCGTATGGATCAAATGGCTTAAGCCATCCAAACACTGTTATCCAGATCAGCTCCGGTACCTGTACCTGCGCCTCCTGTAAACCCTATACCAGACACAGCTAATATGCCTAATGCTTCAGCACATCTAACCCCGCCACCTAGGTATGGAGGGGACGCTAAGACATGTAGGGGATTCCTTAATCAAGTGGAGTTCCACTTTGAAATGTACCCAAGTTCATTTCCCACTGATAGATCTAAGGTGGGTTTTCTTATGCACCAGCTTACGGATAAGGCACTAGAATGGGCAAATCCTATTTGGGAGGCTAATGGGCCTATGGTACACGACTTCACTAGCTTCCTCACAGCGTTTCGTAGAACATTTGACACGACTAAAAGGTCAAAAAATGCCGCCAGGGCATTAATGAGAATAAAGCAAGGATCTAAATCTGTAGCCGATTATGCTATTCAGTTCCGTACCCTTGCCTCACAGGTAGATTGGACTAATAATGGGCTTACTACTGCGTTTATGGAGGGTCTGTCTGAAACTATGTTGGATGAGGTAGCAGCTAAGGACCTCCCTGTACCCCTGGAGGACCTGATTGACTATCTTATCGATATAGATAACAGGATCCATGACAGGTTATATACCAGGTCCAGAAATAGACGTTTTGTTCCCGTTAACTCCCCTAGAGCTGAGACTCCCGAGGGATCTAAAGGTTCTGAGGAGGAACCTATGCAGTTAGGGGTTGCCAAACTTACTGACGCTGAAAAGCTTTATAGGAGAAAGGAGGGACTTTGTCTTTATTGTGGTAGAAGGGGTCATATGAGACAAGAATGTCCCGTGCGTCCGGGAAACTATCGCACCTAAGACCGTATAGAGGACTGGCCTTGGGTGTGACATCACAGTCCTCACATTTGCCTCTTAATAAATTACTTCTCCCTGTTTCCCTGCACCTTGGTAGTAACTGCGTAGCAGGGAATATACTAGCCCTGGTTGATTCCGGAGCGGCCGAAAACTTTATTGATTCCAGTTTTGTCAAGGAGAATAACATACCCACCAGAGAGAAGGAGACACCCTTGGCCGTTGAGGCCATAGATGGTAGACCATTATGCTCTCCAGTTATCACACATGAAACTGTTCCACTACATATGTCTACAGGGGTGTTACACTCTGAGACCATTCGGTTTCAGATCATTACTTCTCCTTCCTCTCACCTCGTGTTAGGGTATCCTTGGTTACGTACTCATAATCCCACCATTGATAGGGAGTCAGGACAAATAGTTTCTTGGAGTGATTCTTGCCAAGAGTCTTGTATTGTTAAAATCACCCCTTTGAATTCTACTAATATTCCTCCCATGCCTACGGTCATACCCCCTCAGTACCTGTCTCTTAAATCTGTTTTTGATAAAAGGGAGGCTGAAAAATTGCCACCTCACAGGCCTTACGATTGTGCTATTAATTTATTACCTGGTACGATGCCTCCCAAAGGGAGAATATATCCTTTATCTCCTCAGGAGAATCTGGTTATGGAGGAATATATTAAGGAATCTCTAGAGAAGGGATTTATAAGAAGATCCTCTTCCCCGGCAGGGGCGGGTTTCTTCTTTGTATCTAAGAAAGATGGCGAATTAAGGCCTTGTATTGACTATAGGGGCCTAAATAAAATCACCGTCAAAAATGCGTACCCCATACCTTTGATCACAGAACTATTTGATAGGCTTAAACAGGCCACAGTTTTTACTAAATTGGACCTTAGGGGTGCTTACAATCTTTTTTTTTTGTAAATATAATTTTTATTGTCAAGCGGGTCAAAATGAGACTCGCAGGTCTCCAGTTGCATATAAAACATTCGTTTAGGACACAACATGTGTCTAAGCATAAGAAAGTATAAGGTATTGCATCAAACTTACGAGGTTGGGCGCGCAGGCCCGTAACAACATCGGACTCGCAGGTCCTTAACCATATTAAGTGGTCCTGTCTAAGGGACCGGGTTCAGATGAAGTCTTCCAATTACAACTGTGTCAGAAATTAGGACGGGTTCTAACCTGTAACGTACATTTCGGGTCTTATGGACCCCGGAAGGTCCAGGAGTGTCACACGAGAATAGTCACACACTTTTGTAGCCTCACCCTGTCCCTGTCGGGTAACCGGCCAACTTAGGCCTTCAGTACATGGTTAGGGCTCCGCACCTTCCTGGTCGGTGCGTATCAACTGGGACGGGAGTCGGGGAAGGGGGGAGTGGGTTGGATAGGGAAGGAGGAATAGGGTTAGTACGTCGTCTCTGTGTCAGTCGGTCTTGGGCCTGTAGGTGCTAGGGTCGTCAGTATCGTCTGGAATTCTGGTTTCGCTGTCGTCAGTATCCACTGCGTCCAGATGTCTAGGTATGTTTGTTGTTGCGGACCAGCCGCGTACATAGTGAGTTCCTCTATGGCTCTGAGGTCTGAGGTCAAACCAGAGGGGTAAGGACGGGGTCTCCTTAGTCTTCCAGTACCTTGGGATCGTCTGCTTAGCTATATTTATGATCCGGATCGTAAGTGATTTTTTATATTTGGATGTGGGGACATTTGTGTGGTGGAGCAGCATGGCTGCTGGTTCATATGGTGGGGGATTGTCCGAAAAGCGGGCAATGATAGCGTGAATTGTGTGCCAGAAGGGTTGTATCAGGTCGCAGTCCCACCAGAGATGTCTAAGTGTGCCGATTTCCTTTTCGCACCTCCAGCAGAGGCGAGATGCATTTGTGTCTATGTGGTGTGCTGTGGCCGGTGTGCGATACCAGCGTGTGAGCAGTTTATAGGCAGTCTCTTGGCTCTTGCTGAATATGGAGCAGTGGTGTATGATATTGCACATCTTCTCCCATTCCGGGGCGCTAAAGGTGCGTTTCAGGGATTCCTCCCATTTGCCCATGAAGTTCGGAGGTGTAGTTGGTGTGTGCGACTGAAGAAGGGAGTACAGGTGCGATACCCCGTGTGGTAAGGGGTCCGGGTCAGAGCATAGTCGTTCAAAGACCGTGAGATCTCTGCCGAGTGCCTGGCCTTGTGGGAGTAACTTTACGAAATTACGCAACTGTTCATATTTAAAACGCGTTAGGAAGGGTTGGGAAGTCTCCCCACACATTTCTGTCAGGCTTTTCATCCCTCGTCTAGTGCAAATGTGTCGTAGGCGGGGCATGGGGTCGTTCACTAGTGCCCTGAAGGCCCTCGGGTCCAAGCCCGGTTGGAAGTCTGGGTTATGAACTAGGGGTAGTAGTGGGGATGGGTATGTGGAGAGGGCATGTCGTCCGACACTGCCTCGCCACACCGTCAGTGTCGCTTTAGTGTAAACCGAGTATCGTGTTTCCTTCCCTGACCCCCTTGCGGGGAGCCACGGAAGGAGGGCGGCTGGTATGCCCGCGTCGCATTCCTCTGCTATTTTCCAGAGTTTGTGAACCCCCGGTTTGGACCACTCTACCACCCGTTGCAGGTGACACGCTCTGTAGTATAGGGCAAAGTCTGGTAGAGCAAGTCCGCCCTTGTCTTTGGGTTGTGTCAGTAAGGTATATTTAAGTCTGGGTCTCCTCCCGTCCCAAACGTAGGTCCCCAGTGCCCCTCGGAGTGCCGTGAAAAAGGAGGTGGGGATCACTATAGGTAGTGCCTGGATAAGGTAAAGCAGTCTCGGTAAGAAATTCATCTTTACTACTTGCACCCTACCTAGCCAGGATATATGGGGATAGGCCCACTCCCTCATCTCCTTCCGAAACTGGGTCAGCAGGGGGGCGAAGTTGGCAGCGTATAAATTTGTCATGTGTACTGTCAGCCAGGTGCCTAGGTAACGTATCTTGTCTGAAGCCCATTGGAAGTTGTGACTCCTACGCAGGTGGTCAGCTCTATGCGCGGGTACATTGATATTTAGTACATACGATTTGGAAAAGTTAATTTTCAAGCCCGAGAGGGACCCATATGCCCGTAACTCCTGCACTAGGTTGGGTAGGGAAACCTCAGGGTTGGTAATAAAGAATAGCAGGTCGTCCGCATATGCGGCTATTTTGTGGTGTGTATCTCCTGTATGGAGGCCGGTGATGTCAGGGTGGCATCTGATGGTGTTTAAGAATGGCTCCAGGGCCAGCACAAATAGTAACGGGGAGAGAGGGCAGCCCTGGCGTGTGCCATTGTGTATCGGAAAGGCCTCTGTTAGTGCCCCGTTGACCAACACGTGCGCGGTTGGCTTGGAGTAAAGGGCTCCAATCCATCCCCGGAGGTGCGGTCCCAGGCCCATATGTGTCAGCGTCCGGAACATATATTCCCAGTTGACCCTGTCAAAGGCCTTCTCCGCGTCTGTAGAGAGCAGGAGAAGGCCCGAGTCCGTTCCAGATGTCCTGTGCATAAGCGTGAGGGCCCTAATGGTGTTATCCCGGGCCTCCCGACCCAGCACGAACCCCACCTGGTCCGCGTGTACCAGATTGGGCACATGTGTTTGGAGCCTGGTCGCCAGGACCTTTGCGAGAAGTTTAAGATCTGTGTTGATAAGGGAGATAGGCCGGTAGCTCCTGCAGTGCTCCCGGTCCTTTCCCTCCTTAGGGATGATGGTGATGTGTGCGGTGAGTGCCTGCTCTGGGAGATCGTGTCCCTCTCTGATTGCATTAAACATGTCCACTAACGGGGGGTACAGTATGTCTGCGAATCTCTTATAGTATTTTAGGGGCAATCCATCGGGGCCTGGGCTCCTCCCGGGCTTAGAGCTCTTGATCGCAAGCGCAAGTTCCTCAGGGGTAATGGGTTCGTCCAGCTGATCCGTTATGTCTGTTGGTAGGGAGGGGATTGTATGGGCCGAGAGGTATTCGTCTATAGAGTCCCTGAGTCTGTGGGAGTGTGAGTCCGTGTGCGGTCGCGGAATCGCGTAAAGTTCCTGGTAGTATGCCCTAATGATCTCCTGTATCTTAGCGGGGTGCCTGTGTAGGGTTCCCCCCTTGTCCCGGATGCGGTCTATGTAAGTGTCTTGTCTCTTTTTATTGAGCATGCGTGCTAACAGTTTCCCACTCTTGTTGCCATTTACGTGGAAGGAAGCCCTGTTGCGCAATGCATCCCTGTGGTATTGGGAGTGTAGGAGTGTTGTCAGTTCTCTCCATGAAGTAAGCAGTGTTGCCTGGTGCGTGGGGAGTTGTAGACGTTTATTGAGTGTATCCAGGTGGTGTATGTCCGCTAGTATTGAGGCCATGCGGGCCTCCCTCTGTCTCTTGAGAAGTGTGCCTTTTTGTATGAAATGCCCCCTAACAACGCTTTTGTGTGCCTCCCAACGTATGGTGGGGGACGTTTGATTTCCATTGTGTGTGAAGTATTCTTGCAGTGTGGTTTCTATGTCGCCCGTTAGTTCTGGCTTGGCTAGTAGGGCCTCATTCAATCTCCATTTGGAGATCGTGGGTCTGAATAGCGGGGACTTCAGGGTGACCGACACCGGTGCATGGTCTGACCATGTAGCAGTGCCCTGGTCAGCCCGAAGTGCCAGCGGTAGGTAGTATTGTGGCATGAAGAGGTAGTCGATTCGGGTGTAGGAGTTATGGGGATGTGAGTAAAAAGTGTAATCCCTTTCATCGGGATGTAGGGCTCTCCAGCAGTCCACGAGCCTTTCTCTCGCCAAAAGGGCTCTGATTGCTGTGAGATGTTGGGTGGGGACGTGAGAGCGGCCCAGGGAGGAGTCCCATTTGGGATCCAGAGCCACGTTAAGGTCTCCCCCCAGCACCTGTACTCCCTCTGTGAAACTCCTAAGGGTGCGGAGTGTCCGGGCCAAGAAGCGATATTGTCTACAATTTGGGGCGTAGATGTTGGCAAAAGTGTACATGGAGCCTGCTATCTCCCCCTTTATAAAAGTGTATCGTCCCTCTGGGTCGGTCAGCACCCCCTTTTCTTTAAACGGAATGCGTTTGTGGAGCAGTATTGCCGTCCCCCTTGATTTCCCACCTTGGAAGTCACTGTAGTATCCGATGGGGTAGTGCTGGTTAGTCAGTGTTGGTCGTGATCCCAGTCTGAAATGTGTCTCTTGTAGAAACACTATGGATGCCTTATGGGAGAGGAAATCTCTCAAGGCTCCCGATCTTTTCTCGGGTTTGTTTAAACCTCTAGCATTGAGGGAGAGAACCGTTATGGGGGCTGGGGCAGTGGACATGGTCGATCCCTGTCAGTCAGGTATAGATATGCAGTCTCGTCCGTCCGGCGGTCAAGTGCTTGGACGGGGTAAGGGGGGTATAGGGAAGTGTAGGGTAGTAGGGGTGGGAAGGGTCAGGGGTAGAATATATACAGTCGCTGTAAACAGCGGCGTTGGAAAAGAGCGTCGGGGGGCTGGGGCCCCTCCGGCCGTTAACGGGCGGAGGGGAACCGCTCACCTGATTTTTGTCGCTCACTCCAGTAGGGCAGTCGAAGGAGTCCCGGAATTCCCAAGTGGGCCGGGCCCAGGGGACCAAGTGCGCTCGCTAATCGGTCGTCGCTGACCACTATGGCCTCTCGGGGCTCCACCCAGTCAGGACCTTCCGTCTCCCCGGCTTACGGCACTATCTATTAAGGAATGAAACATAGTTATCAACCTCACCTTAAAAGAACAGTAATAACTTCAACAAGGATATCAGCCATAGGAAATAAACAATTCAACAATTTAACATGGGTCCCATTTGTACCTTCACCGTGTAGGTCGCCTAGTGGCCTGTCACGGGACCCTCCCCCCCACCCACATCTCCATTCCCTCCCAATTTCTCATCACCCTAATGGCAATTCCCACCCTCTCTCCGCTGTCCCTCACCCCTGTGGGTGTGATCCGGTCTCGGTGGCGTGTGTCTGGAAGTTGGTATTGTGGGGTCTAACCATCGGGCGGTTGGGGCACATTTATTCTCCACATGGGCATAAGGCCCCTCATGCGACTCTCGCCCACGATAATAAAGCTGGTTAATAGTATCCCCCCCTCCCCCCCCCGGGCTAGCCCCCCCATATACATAGGTGTTCCCTTGTATGCCCTCCCTCCCCCTTATCTGGAGCCTCAGCTCTAGCAATACTTGCTGTGTCGAGAAGTCACGGCAGTGTCCATTTAGTGGTGGGGCCTCAGGGGTACCCCAGTGTAAAGTCCAGAGTTCGTGACATGCCTATGGTATCAGGGTAACAGTTCCAAGGTCTAGACTTCGAGCAGGCATGGCAGCTTTCAGTTGGGCATCCCCACTGGTCTAGTCGTCTGTGTGCGAGGTGGCCTCAGTCTCTGGGGTCGGGGACCCAGACCTTGTGGTCGGGGGGTGAAGGTGTAAAAGTTCAGCGGGTTCGGCCAGGGTAGTGTCTCCGGTGGCAGGTGCAGCTCCTTCTGGAGAGCCTGGGTATCTTCTTCCCCTAGGACCATGAAGGGGCCGTTAGGAGTCGCCACTTGCAGTCCTGTGGGAAAACACCAGCGGTACTGCAGCTGGGCGGTTTGTAGCTGCCTGGTTAGGGGCTTAATTGCTCTTCTGTATGCCAGGGTTGCTGGAGATAGATCGGGGAACAGGTGGATCTCCGAACCTTCTAACAGAATTTTTTCTGCGGTTCTGGCTTTGCGAAGGATCTCCTCTTTCAGGGGAAAGCTCTCCAGACAGCAGATGATGTCGCGGGAAGGGCCTTCAGGGGGTCCCTGGGGCCTAAGTGCGCGGTGTGCACGTACAAAGCCTATAGGCGTTTGAAGCGGACGGGCCAGCAGTCTGTTAAATAGATCCGACAAGGTGGCTTGAATAGGGGTGTTCTTGTCCAACCCCTCAGGTACCCCCCTGATGCGGATGTTCTGTCTCCTACCCCTGTTATCTAAGTCCTCAATATGCAGTGCCATTTGCTGTAGTACCTTCGTATGAGACTGCAGCATGTCAGTGTTTGCTGCCTGAGATGCAGACATGTGGTCACTGTCTGCCTCGAGCTGGGCCACTCTCTGGCTGAGGCCCTGTATCTCCTCTCGCAGTGCATGGAGCTCTGTAGTGATGGAGGTGTGGAGTTCAGCATTAGCCTGTTTCAGGTCTGCTTTCGTGGGTAATTGCTGGAGTATGGACATCAGTTCAGGGGTGAAGGATTGGGAGTTAGTTGGTGCATGTTCTCCCTGTGGGGACCGTGGGCGGGGAGAGCCCGAGGCCGTGGAGTCAGTTGAGGCCTGGTGGTCCGGGTCCGCCTGTGCCACGAGGTATTGCTTCATGGAGGGGTTCGGAGCACTTTTCAGGGTGTCCGCGGGTCTTTGGGCATTCGATGTGCGGTGAGTCTTCCCCATTACGAGCGTTTGGCTGTGCGGTCGGTGAGGTTTAGTGCTAGGCCGGCGGGGAGCTCACGGTTTAGGCAGCCATGTTCGCGGACCTCCAAGCCACGCCCCCGGGTGCTTACAATCTTATACGTATCAAAAAGGATCACGAGTGGAAGACCGCATTCAATACCAGGAGTGGCCACTACGAATATACTGTGATGCCCTTTGGTCTTTGTAACGCCCCAGCAGTTTTTCAAGAATTTATTAATGATGTCCTACGTCAATATATACATACATTCGTTATAGTATACTTGGACGACATATTAATTTATTCTACTGATTTACAGACTCATCACATGCATGTTAAATTAGTGTTGAGAACTCTTCTGGTTAATGGTCTCTATTGCAAACTCGAAAAATGTTCATTCGATCAATCTGAAGTCCAATTCTTGGGTTATATAATCTCTGCCAAGGGTTTTCGTATGGATCCCAAGAAACTGTCTGCCATTATGGAATGGCCTCTACCTCAGGGTTTGAAAGCCATTCAGCGTTTTCTGGGGTTCTCTAATTATTATAGGCGCTTTATTAAAGGGTTTTCTGCCATTGTAGCACCTATAACCAGAATGACCAAGAAGGATGGTAATACTCATGTCTGGAAACCAGAAGCACTCGAGGCCTTTGAATTCCTGAAGGCTTCATTTGCCTCTGCTCCTATTTTACAGCATCCTGTCCCTTCACTGCCCTTTATTCTTGAAGTTGATGCTTCTGAGATAGGGGTAGGTGCTATCTTGTCTCAAAGAGATTCACCTGAAAAGCCGTTACACCCTTGTGGCTTCTTTTCCAGACAGATGTCTAAAGCAGAGAAGAATTATGATGTAGGCAATCGTGAACTCCTGGCTATCATTTTGGCGCTCAAGGAATGGAGACATCTGCTAGAGGGTACTAGGGATCCCATCCTCATTTTAACGGATCACAAAAACCTCTCCTACCTTAGTGAAGCAAAAAGATTGTCTTCTAGGCAGGCCAGGTGGTCTCTGTTTTTGTCTCGTTTTAATTACATAATCACATACAGACCGGGTGATCGTAATGCTAAAGCTGACGCTCTGTCCAGACAATTCGAGACTACTGACAAACTCGAGGTCGACGTTACCCCTGTCATTCCGCCTGACAGAATAATAGCTACTACTGTTCTTTCTATTTCGTCTTCTCTCTTACAAGCTATTCAGGCTAAACAAAACTTGGCTCCTGGGGAGAGGCCTGCTGATAAGCTATTCGTTGACATACCAGAGAGACGAGACATCTTGTCATTATATCATGACACTAGAACTGCTGGACACCCTGGTATTTCTAAGACATTCTCAGCAGTTTCTAGATATTTCTGGTGGGCTTCCTTGCGCAAGGACGTCACCGATTACGTTAATGCCTGTAGCACTTGTGCCAGTATGAAGTCCTCCCACAGAGTTCCTTGTGGGTTGTTGCATCCGTTGCCCATACCCGAGAGGCCGTGGTCCAATATATCCATGGATTTTATTGTTGAATTACCTCCCTCTAATGGTAAAACTGTCATCCTGATGATTGTGGATCGTTTTTCTAAGATGGCTCATTTTGTGTCTCTTGTCAAATTGCCATCATCCAAGGAACTTGCCTCTATCTTTGCCAGGGAGGTGTTTCGGTTGCATGGTATTCCCACTTCGATCGTGTCCGATAGGGGTAGCCAGTTTATCTCCAGATTCTGGAGAACGTTTTGTACAGAGATGGGTATCTCCCTCTCGTTTTCTTCCGCCTACCACCCCCAGTCTAATGGAGCTGCTGAACGTGCCAACCAATCTCTAGAGCAGTATCTTCGTTGTTTCGTGTCCCACCATCAGAACAATTGGGCTGACCTTCTTCCTTGGGCTGAGTTTGCTCGTAATAATGCTGCTCATGAATCCTCCGGTAACAGCCCTTTTTACGTTGTTTATGGCCGGCATCCCGTGGTTCTTCCAGCTGCATTCTCCTTACAGGGCATGCCAGCTCTGGACGAACATTTGGCTAGTCTACGTAATACTTGGGAGCAGGTTCAGTGTTCTTTGGTGGCTTCAGCTGCTCGCCAGAAGGTTCAGGCAGACAAGCATCGCAGGGCGGCTCCATCCTATGCTGTGGGAGACCGGGTTTGGCTTTCTACTCGCAATATTCGTCTTCGTGTGCCTTCTATGAAGTTGGCCCCTCGTTTTATTGGTCCTTTTCGTATCTTGCATGTGGTTAATCCTGTCTCGTATGCATTGGATCTTCCTAAAAATCTACGCATTCCTAACGTGTTTCATACCTCCTTGTTAAAACCCCTCCTGTGCAACCGTTATACTCGGCATGTCCCTCCTCCTCCTCCGGTTTCTGTGGAGGGCCATGAGGAGTTTGAAGTGGCGGCTGTAATTGACTCTCGTTTGCTTCGGGGTCGCCTCCAATATCTGGTACATTGGAAGGGCTATGGGTCTGAGGAACGCAGTTGGATTTCCGCTGACGCTGTTCACGCTCCTCGCCTTGTGCGTTCTTTCCACGCTCGTTTTCCTGCCAGGCCTGCTCCTCCCCGCCCGGTGGGCGTGTCTTCAGGGGGGGGTACTGTAGCGGTACTTACCCTCTCCAGGGGCCGGCCGGGGTCCTCTCTTCTCACCGCGCGCGGTCCTGCTCCTGCACGAGCCGCGCATGGCTCAGCCAACGATAAGATCTGTCAGGCGGGCAGTGACCGCGAGAAGCGGTCACGTGTCCCGCCCGACACTAAGAGCGCGCCCGCGCGTCTCGGGCGCGCTCTTAAAGGGACAGTGGGAGACTAAATTAGAATCAGTCTCCCATTGGCCCCTGTCATACCACGTTCCCCATACACTCACGTTTTGGGGGCGTGGATATGACAAGGGCCAATCAAAGTGAACTTTAGGGTATTTGTACTCACCTGTTTCCCTTGCTCCTTGCCCTATCGTGGTTTCTGTCCAGTTCCCTTTAGTGCTTGTATCGTTCAGTTGGTTTTTTGGTGCTTGACCTTGGCTTTGTTCCTGACTCCGCTCTCTCCTTATCCTTGCTTGCTTATCCGCTGTTTTGTCCTCTGTGTACCAGTCCTCGGCTTGTTCTACGTTACGCTGTCTCTCAGTTCCCTTGACCTCGGCTTGTTCTAGACTCTGTCTTTCTTACTCGTCCTAGTCCGGCCATTCTAAGGTCCGGTAAGACGAACCCTGGTTTCTTGTCTATTGACTATTGAACTATTCCTGCGTGTTGGGGTATATTACCGTGACACCTATATCGTCTAGTGAGCGCTGTAATTCAAATGCATGTGAGGAGTGTGCTTCTATAACAGATTGTAGGTGTGACACTTGGAGCTGTATTGCACCCCTGTCATCTTCTAGGGTGCTCACTCTGTCTTTAACATTCCTTAAATCCACTCCCACGCTTTCCAGTTTAGTCTGAAATGCAGCTTCAAGTTTTCCTAGCATATTAGCTATATCTTGCTTAGATGGTAGATTCTGAAGTATGTCTTTAAGATCTGGTTCTTGCAGCATTAGGGAGCCTGCAGATTCAGCTGGACTAGATGGAGGGGATGTGGTGCCTGGTGAATCCGGCACCATGTTGGGGCCTACCATGCTTGTGTGAGCCTCCTTGGAGTCCTTGAATTATTTCGTCAGGGCTCCGGTTTTCGCTACCGCCGACCTCCCTGCCGTTCTCTGAGAAGAGGGTGTGCGTTTGGGGTGTCCCATGGTTAGTTGTTAGCCCGATGTTCGTGGATTTAATGCTCTGTCCGATGGAGCTCTGCTAGTGTGTGCCCATCACGGTCGGCAGTTGGCTCCGCCCCCCTCCTGTGCCCTCCTTTGTGCCTGTCCGGTGCCCTTCTTTGTTCCCAGTAAACTGGTCGATGAGTTTCAGTCATGTGTATATTGCTGACATCTGACCACTTGAAATAAATGAAATCAAACAGAGAAAGTAAGAAGTGGTCTGTGCATATTGAAGGAGTCTAATACACTCATTTATATTGGGTTTGCTCATACTTCCACACTAAGTATCAGAATTTACCCTATACTGATCAGCCGCTTTTCTCTCCCCGTTGTTTTAAAATATACCACTAGGTCTAGTGTATCTAAAGTGCTACAGAATATGTTGTAGCTATATAAATACTACTGCTACTACTACTACTACTACTAACAATCTATGAAACCTCTTCTTGCAACAATAGAGACCCACTTACAAGACAAACTAAAACTGGATAAAGTGCTAACATGATAACTTCATATGCTAATTGCAACTGATGTACATGTCAGTGATCTTAATGATACTTTCATCAGAAGATAAACTGTTCCTTGTCTCCTTCCTGCTATTTATTTTTAGATAGTCTCAAGCTTCATTAGTGTGTTCAATAAAGTATGGACATAATCTTTCCTTTTAAACATAGCTTCTCCTTCTTCATGTGACCTTTTACAAGCTGAGTGTAACCTGGCACCCTGACTGAGTACCTCCATTGAAGGATGCTCCTAGTGCTTCCTGAGGACTCCAAGCACTCCAGCAGACACCTCCAGACACTGGACGACACTCAGTCCTGGGAACTCTGGAACCGAATGGGGAATTAGCTCTAGTCCTTACAAGGACTTTCCCCGTTGAATCTCCTGCAAGCTGGAACAGCAGACACAGGAGCAAATATTCTTCCCTCCAATAACTGGACGACACATAGTTTGGAGTGTAAGCAGGAACAGACATAGATGTGGCTTTATTGTTTCTTATATACACATTTTTACACAATGTTACCACCCACATGTTTTTTTAGCACAGCCAATCAAATACGTATAATACAGTTAAACACTCCCATTGATTCCCACAAAATCCTCCCCTCTGCCTGTGATATAATTACTGAACACAATGGGCTGATGTAATATTCACAGGCAGGAAAATACACTTTGTATACAATTCCTATAACTTCTAAAATATCCATCCAATCTCCATAAAAGTTACATATTAATAATCAGCACACTTATACACATATCCAAAAATCAGACAATTCCCTTCAGTGGTTAAAAAGTTAGTTGGAAGTCCTTTTTGACCGACTGCAAGCATGGCTTTCCTGCCCAAAACTGTTCCACAGATTCAGGCTGTGCAGCCGGTCAATCTGCTCCTCTATCCTGGAGATAATTGGCTCAAGTAACTGTAGTAAACTAAATTATCTCCAGGTACAGGAAATATCACTAAGTCGCAACTGCAACAAAACACATTAAAATACATAACTAATATTCTATAGCAGTGTTTCCCAACCCAGTCCTCAAGGCACACCTACCAGTCCAGGATTTAAGGATTACCCAGTTTTGTCTAAGGTGTTTTTAGAAAAAAAAAGAAAAAACACCTTAGACAAAACTGTGTAATCCTTAAATCCTGGACTGGTAGGTGTGCCTTGAGGACTGGGTTGGGAAACACTGTTCTATAGCACTGAACCCCCACATTTTACCTATCCCCCGATAGCTTGGATTTGAGCGCTCACTATAGCCGAACAGCTCGATCCCACGAACACAGTCAAATCGCCATGGGGTTAAACCATAGCAAGGGCTGATGAGAGACCGAGGAGGGACAAAGCCGCCAGTTCCAACTGGTCTGGCAGTGTCCCTGGGACAACAACCTGCTGTAGAACAATGGGACAGGAAATGGGGGAGGGGAATAGGCACACCTTCCCATGAATTCAAAGGGGCAGAAAAAGTGTCCCAAAATCCAATAAGCCCAAATAATCGTTTCCAAAGGGCAATACCCCCAGGGTCCATAGTCCTGGGGCAAGAGGCTGGCAAACAGGCCCCTCCAAAAAACAGTGGTGAAGTCACTTTCGCCACACTGAGTACTTAATTTTACTAGGGGATTATTCACTAAATTTTCAACTAGAATAAAAAATCCAGATGTATGGGTTTTTACTCTGAATCTCCAAGTGTCTAATATCATATTTAACAACATGAATAATCTTGTATAATTGTATAATCTTTATTTCCTAACATCTATCCCTCTATATTGTAGTTATCCAAATATAGACTAAAGTATGGTTCTCTCATAATTATGAATTCCCCAACCAGGTGTTATTCACCTTTATTTGCTAAATAGCAGGATGAAAATACCTTGGGACAGACATTGAATATAAATATGTTCCCTCTTAAAAATAAAATAACAAAAAATTGTGAATTTCAATTTGCACAAGTTATACAAATTCTTATTCTACTTTACACGTGAAATACATATAAACATGTATCCTCAAACATTCTTCAAAGCTGCTATCCTCAGTACTCTATTAAATCCCTTTACAGAATTGGCTTGGGACCAGTTAGGCTTGGAGTCTTCAGACGATAAATCCAGACACATTCACGTTGTCTAAAGATCCTATCTAAGTCACCCTTTCTTCACATGTTCAACTCCCTTCTTGATCTTAGACTTGAAGATAAACCATCTCTTGAAAATGGGAGCATCCCTCTGTCTAGCTCCATTAATGGAATTCACATGTTCCATTATTTTTACTTTGAATTGCTTTGAATGTCTTTCCTAAATATTTTTGGCCATTGCTACAAATTAAAAGATAGACAACCCTGCTGATTGAAGAAAGTCTTCACATCAAATTCTTCTTTTCCATCAGTGCTTCATGCTTTCTTTACATGTAAATTCTTCTTTTTCCATCAGTATTGGTCTACCTGTGAGTTTAGGTTGGTTTCTCTGAATTTTTGAAAGGGTATAGAAGGTATCTATGTGTGAGTGCTGTCAGAAATAAAAACTCATATTTTTGTTTTGATATCACATTTCTGATAAGGCATCTCCCAACAGATTTTTCTAGCTCATGATTGAAAATTTTAGTTGGATATTTTGCCAGGGAGGGTGGGAAATTTCACTGTCTGGTGGTCCGGTGCTGGACTGGAGCTCCTCTGGCAGCAGGCTGACTCTCTTGTCCTCTTACAAGATAAATACTGTGTCTGAGCATTGCCATGGTAACTTGTGTCAATGCTCCACACTACCTGCTCATGGGAAGAATACACAGCCTCTTTGGTCCCTCCCTCTCCACTAACCTGACAAGGCAGACAGCGAGGCTGGTTCTACAAGGGATGAAAGGATCTCACCTCTTGGCCTTGACCCATGGACAACACGTTGGGACCCTTATGCTAATGGGCAACTACCCAGTGTGCCCATGAAGAAAGACTGCCCTGTGTAGAAGGTATTTATATGTGATGTTGTGATATGTAAAAACTAAAAATCTTGTTTCAATCAGATATTCTTATAAAGCACCTCCCAACAAGATTCTAAGCTCATGATTTAAATATTTACTTGGATCGTTGTTCAGGATACTATATATATATCCTGAACAAAGATCCTTATTGTGAAGAAATTTTGTTTTTGGAATTATCTGCCTGAATAAGTGGTTTTATCAGAGTCCATACAAATGTTCAAACAGCAACTAGATGCATACTTGCAAAAACAGAATATTCAAGGATATACTTTTTCAATGTAGGGTAATAGCTACTTGATCCAAGGATTAATCTGACTGTCATTCTGGGATCAAGAAGGATTTTTTTTTTCCTGGTTTGTTGCAAGTGCTTCAAATTGGATTTTTTTGCCTTCTTTTGGATCAACAGCAAAAAACAAATGTGAGGAAGGCTGAACTTGATGGACGCAAGTCTCTTTTCAGCTATGTAACTATGTGACCATATCTATATATTGGTTATTATCCAATACTACAATGTTTCAACCTTTTTCAGAGGGTTTATATTTAATATTTCTTTATTGTTGGAAAAATTCCTTTTCAATTACACTTATTTTTTTTTTTACATACATAGACAGTACCATCAGATATTTCATATAAATGTATACATACTTCTACAAAAGATTATGATATGATCTAGGTAGCCTACATCATATCCCTTACCCTGATGGCATCCAAATTTAACATAACATGACAAACATTACAATACTTGGGAGCAGGAAGTAGTAGAAATTAGCTAGTTGTCTAGGACGATCTTAAACTTAGATATCATATTATCAACAATGCTAAATGTATTTTCTATGATTAATATGAAGCTCAGCTCATCTTTACAGTTCAACTTCTGGTTATCATACGAAAGCTATATCCTATGTCCCTGTAGATAGCGTTAAACAATATTTAGATAAGACAAGAGAGGAAGAGGGAATCAGATCAGGTGAAACAGTCTTTAATTTTCGATAACCACTTTTCTAGGTGGTGTATATGTTTGCTGTTATTATTAGAGAAAGCAACCCCTCTTTCCATTTCAAGCTGATATAATAATTGGGTTATAAACTGTCTATTATCGGGTGTATAAGTTTGTTTCCAAGATCTTGCTATTAATATCTTCGCCGCTATAAAAGAATGTATAATTAATATTAGTTGGTCTTTTGGGAATCTATTCCATCTCAGGTGGAGTAACCCCGTATATGGGTACTTTTTAACTTTAATATTAAAGAACTCTAAAAAAGAGTAGATTGAGTCCCATAAGTTCGAAATTTTTGGGCAACTCCACCATATATGTAACATGTCCCCTTCATATTTTTGACATCTCCAACATAGAGACGAATTTAATGTAGATATTTTGGCTAGTCTCGTTGGTACTAAATACCACCTATGATAAACTTTAAAGAAAGTTTCTATTAAGTTTAAACAGTGTATATATTTTCTTAGAACTTTCATGGGTATACACCAGACCTTATCAGTCAAAACTATATTGAGATCTTTCTCCCATTGTTTTTTCGCCGTAGGGTGGATATCTGAGTAAACTTGTCTGATCAAATCTGTGGCCAGGGAACATATCGATTTTGTTGTTTCTTTCTCAAAGATCTTATACACTAAGTTGTTTAAATCGCTCTCTCTTTTTAATAAAGATTTGTTTATAAATCCTCTAACTCTAAAATAAGAGAATATCTCTGTATCAGGGAGGTTTAATTTTAATTTAAGATCGTTAAATGGCATCAACTTTTTATTTTGAAGGAGATCTTTGACATAAATCTCTCTTTGCGATCTCCATTTAGAGAGATTCATATCAGGGATAATCCTTTCAATAACTCTTATATTTGCTCCTTCAATTATCTTAGTTGATATCTTGAGTAATTTTTTTAATTCGGTGCCATTCTCCGATCAAGTGGGATACAATCATAGAATTAACTTGCATTAAGTGTATATTATAATTAGTTCTATCGTCCCAAATCATAAGCGAGAGATCTTTCTCAGTTATCCTTGTCGATTCTATCTGATACCATGGTTGTTTTCTTGAATCAATGCTCTGAAACTTGTATATATGGGAAATTTTACTAGCAGCATATATGTCTTTTATTAATGGGAGGGCCATTCCTCCTTGATTGATTTTTTTTGTTAAAATTTGGGATTTTATTCTTGGTGTTTTCCCTTTCCAAATGAAATTGGAAAAAGAGTGTTGGAGCATATCCAACCATGGTTTCGGAACTTTCAGTGGGATCATGTTGAACAAATAAGTCCATTTGGGAATAACATATGCTTTTACTGTGTTAACTCTTCCCCACCAAGAAATTTCTAAGGGACGCCAACTCCTTAAAATCATATTAGTATGTTTAAGTAGTTTTAGAAAATTAGTTTCTAATATATTCTTAGGATTCGCCGTAATCATAATTCCCAGATATTGAAATTCCTTTTTAGTCCAGTGAAATTTATATTTTTCTTGGAGAGAGGCTAAAACACGGAGATTTATATTGATTGATAAAGCTATTGTTTTTTGGAGGTTTATCTTATAGTTAGAGACATCCTCATATTTCTCAATTTCCTTCATTAAGTTAAAAAGTGAAGTCTTCGGGTCTGTTATTGAGATCAATACATCATCTGCGTAAAGGCATATCTTAGCTTCTACGTCTTCAATTATCACTCCTCTTATTCCCTGATTTTCTCTAATAGATAAAGCTAGTGGTTCGATTGAGAGAACGTACAACAGGGGTGACAATGGGCATCCCTGTCGTGTTCCATTGTTGATATCGAACCATTCAGAGCATATATCATAACCTATTATTCTCGCAGATGGACCTCCATATAAAGCCTTGATCGCCTGTGCGATCCATCCCTCAAAGCCAAATGCACTCAAAACCCTGTTCATATATCCCCATCCGACCCTGTCAAAAGCCTTTTCTGCGTCAATCGACAGGGTCAGAAGGGGCGTGCCCGTTAAATGGGCATATTCAAATAAATCAATAATTCTGCGAGAATTATCACTTGCATGGCGACCTCTAACAAATCCTATTTGATCTATGTGTATTAATTCAGGGAGTATTAAATTAATTCTATTTGCCAATATTGCTGCATACAATTTAATATCTATGTTTATCAAAGAGATAGGCCTATAGTTTGTTATTTCTGTTGGTGATTTATTAGGTTTCAAAATAGGTTTTATATTGGCTCTCAATAATTCCTGGGTTATTTTGCCAGAAAAGGCCATCTCATTAAACGTTGCAGTCATATTACGAACTATAGTTTTTTAAAATAATTTCAAAAACAGGTTTGAAAACCCGTCCGGGCCTGGAGCTTTTGATGATTGTAAATTATTTATAGCTTCTTCTACTTCTAACTGTGTTATTTTTTGATTTAATTTTTCTTTTTGAGTCAAAGTAATTTTAGGAATTTTTATTTTATTTAAATAGCTTTCTATTGCCTGCTCTGTAGGTGTATGTTGGAGATTGTATAATTTTCCATAATATTTCTTAAATGAGTTACCTATATCTTCTGGGGACAACAAGACTTTTCCGTCATCTATAATTTTATATATCTTATTTTCCATTTTGTTTTTTTTAAGTCGATCAGTCAGTAATTTGTTTATGTTATTGCTTCGATAGTAGAATTTAGTTTTAAGTCGTTTTAAATTAAGTTCTATTCTTTCAAGGATCTTTTGATTTATCATATTTTTGTATTTTTTTATCTGATTAATTATGTCTTCTGAAGATTTTTTATTATTTTGCGCTTGTAATTTATATAATTGTAGATAAAGTTCAGATATTGGTGCCCCCCTCATTTTTTTTTCATAGCTCGCGAGCTTTATGAAATATCCTCTGGTGACAGCTTTATATGTACACCATACATTTTGATTAGATGTTGTTTCAGGGAGATTTTCCTTTGTAGCGGATTGGTACCGGGCTGTCCCACGACATGTATGAGAATAAGTGTATTTGGTCATATGGCTGGTTTAATGTGTATGTACATGTATAGAAAGCATGGTATCCGGGTATAATGACAGTTAAATGTATGTAAAGAATTGTATTCCTCTAGTTGTTCGGTAGAATCATTCAAATAAAACAAGGGAATGAAACTACCGAACAACCAGACCACCCAGGAATGAGTGTGCCTCCAATTACCGTTTGCAACAATGTTGCAAACAGGTAATTGGCAATCAGTGCAGTGTGGTCTTTGTCCTCTGGGTGGCCGCCATTCGGGAAACAAACACGTGGCGGCGGCCATCTTAAACTACCGAACAGCGGTGTTTTGCCGTCGAGTGTCTGGAACTAAAATCGGACACTTGACTAGGCAAACACCGCTGAGACCTCCATACTTCCAGAAATTCGTATGGAAACTACCGAATGACCCGCCGTTCGGTAGAAAGAGCCCCATAAACAAGGGAATTCATTCAAACCCTCTCCAGGCTCTATAACACAGGCAATTCGCCTGTTTTCATTCCCTTGTTTGTGACCGACCGCAGGGCCAAAATGCATGGAACTGTTTTCGGATACTTAACCCATGCGGTCGGTCAAATCTTTGGAACCCCATATCTCACGAACCATTCATCCGAATGGGCTAATTTTTAAGTATGTTGGTCCCCCAGAATAGAGCTATCTGGGGATGTTGGATTTGTGGATGTACCCCAAGTATTTAGGGTACATCCAAAACTCGGGGAAAACTGTGTACACAATAAGGGGATTATGATGCTAGAGGAGGGGAGGAGATCTGTGGGAGGTTACTACTTAGAGATTGGATAATGTCTTAAGTGATAGAACCTCCTCCCTTGCATGGGAGAGGGCTTTATAAGGAACTGTGGAATAAAGCTTGTCAGTCTACTCCTGAAACTGTGTGTCGTCCAGTTATTGGGATTGCGATGGGGATACTGCTGTATTACTTTACCTGCTGGAAACCTTGCCTATGGACTTAACATCACCTTGTTCCTGAGCCTCACTGGAATCTCTAGTGGAGAATAGCTGTGCAAGATCGGCTCTCCGCTACATTGGTTGGCAGCGCTGGGATCCAAACTCACAGAGGAACAAGCGTAAATGGAGTACGGATGGAGATTGATTTTTCTGCGCTAAAACGCTCCACGCTAAAGGACCTCCTAGAGGCAAGGGGTATACAAGCCAGCAATAAGAAGAAAGCAGTACTTGTTACAGAACTCATGGCAGAGTACAGAATGGAGGGCGATTCAGTTCCGGCACAGAGGGAGCCGGGAGGAACACCACAAGGATCGGAATTCCAGAGGCAGGTTCAGTTCAGGCTATCCTTTTATGGGGAAAACCCCCCAACAGAAATTGTTACCAGGACAATGGCCGAGGTACAAGAATTCATCCTAAGGACACAGGCACCAGAACAAAGCTCTGCAATTAATGTGCCACAGGAAGGTAAGCCTAAAATACCATACCAGGCTTTTAAAACATATGTGGAGGCAGAGGAAGATATAGACGCTTTCCTACAAGACTTTGAAAGACTGTGTGCACTGCATAAAATTAACGCAGAGGACTGGGTACCTATTTTGGCCGGAAGGTTAACCGGGAGGGCAGCAGAGGCATATCGGACTGTACCTAATGACGAAATAAGGAATTACAGTAAAGTGAAAGAAATTATACTCGCCAGGTATGCTATAACACCCGAGGCATACCGGCGGAGGTTCCGGGATCTAAAGAAAACAGAGAAGGACTCGCACGCAGAGTGGGCATGCCGATTACAGGGGGCAGCGCTCGGGTGGGTGCAAGCTAGCAAGGCACGTTCTATGGAGGATGTAATACAAATGTTGCTGATGGAGCAGTTCTATGAGGGAGTAACCAATGAGGTCCAGGAATGGGTAAGGGACAGAAACCCTACTTCCCTTACCGAGGCGGCTAGGAAAGCGGATGACTACCTGGATGCACGCAGGTCACAAATACCTGCAGCTCCAAAAGCAACCTTTAAAACATTCGGGGGAAACAACTACACCCCAGCTCCACCGAGACCGCTACCACCACCTCCACCACCCGCTGCACAGCCCCGGTTCCGACAACCCACCGCTGGCCCCTGTCATCACTGCCAGAAGTGGGGACATTATAAAAGGGAATGCCCACAGCTACGGGACCGTTCCACCTGGATTCGTCCAGGCCCACCTCCACCCAGGGCGGCCGCAGCCCACCACTACCAGGACCTAGTCACCACCCCATATGGTTCCGCAGTCCCCATTACTACTGTGGAACAATGGGAGGTACTGCACGAGGCAGATCCGGTCCAGGCCAATGTGGATAATCTACGGCACCATCGACAGACGGTATATCTGAATGGTACAGCAGTCCGGGGATTACGAGATTCGGGAGCCACCATCACTTTGGTACAGAGCCACCTGATTTCAGATCAGGCAAAACTGAACAAAACTGTTGCCGTCCGGGTAGCTGGGGGAGCAGTGTACCGGCTACCTACAGCAAGGGTACATTTACATTGGGGAGCGGGGGCAGGGGAAGTGGAGGTGGGGTTGATGCCACATTTACCGGCGGAGGTTTTATTGGGGAACGATCTGGGGAGGCTCACTTCTGCTTTTGAGCCCCAGTCACCCACCACAGGAGAGGTCAACCCTGTAGTCACCCGACAACAGGCCCGCACCCAGGACCACAACACACTGCCGGAGGTCCAGGTAAGCAACCCTACCCCCCCTCTAGAATGTGTCCCCTGGGCTATACCTAATGAATTTGTAGCTGAAGTCGCAACAGACCCCACGCTTCAGGTGTATAGGGACAAGGTTGGCACGGGTTCCCCCGGGGCGGAGGGAGAGAAGTTTATCTGGGATAAACAACTTTTATACAGGGAAACAACCAAACAGATTACGGGGTTAGACCCGATAGCGAGGAGACAATTAGTGGTACCACAGCGGTACCGGGCTGAATTACTCCGGATAGCGCATGATATTCCGCTATCCGGACATCTAGGGGTTAGTCGCACCAGGTACAGACTAACCCAGAGTTTCTTCTGGCCAGGGATTAGCCAGGAAGTACGCAGATATTGCACGACTTGCGATACCTGCCAGAGAGTGGGAAAAATGGGGGATCGCAGGAAGGCTAAACTTCACCCCTTACCCATAATAGAGGAACCTTTTAGCCGAATAGCGGTGGATCTGATAGGCCCGTCAGGAAAACGGTATATTTTAACGGTCGTAGATTATGCCACCAGGTATCCAGAAGCAGTGGCTCTGACCAACATCCACGCTGAGACGGTCGCGGATGCCCTCATGCGGATATTCTCCCGGATGGGATTACCCAGGGAGATTATCTCGGATCAGGGTACCCAGTTTACCGCAGAATTCACCCAACACCTCTGGAGGATCTGTGGCATTAAGCCTATTATCAGCGCCCCTTACCACCCCCAGACGAACGGGCTCTGCGAACGATTCAATGGTACCTTGAAGCAGATGCTCCGAACCTTCGCAGAGACCCACAAGGACTGGGAACGATTCCTGCCGCACCTCCTATTTGCATACCGGGAGGTGCCGCAGGAATCCACAGGGTTCTCCCCGTTTGAATTATTGTTTGGAAGGAGGGTCCGAGGCCCATTGGATCTTATTAGAGAGCATTGGGAGGGAGACCGGAGCACAGATGGCACTCCCATCCTACCATATGTGTTGGCCTTTCGGGACCGCCTAGAAGCGTTGACCAAGACGGTACGGGAAAACCTTCAGGAGGCCCAGACCCGCCAGCGTACATGGTATGATTTCAGGTCGGGCAGAAGGTACTAATTTTAAAACCTGTCCTACATGATAAGTTACAGGCCGCCTGGCAGGGCCCATATAAGGTGGTGGAGCAAAGATGCGATACCACCTATATTATCGGCCCCTGCACAGGGACTGGGGGGCGACGCATGCTCCATGTGAACATGCTGAAGCCCTACCACGAGCGTACTGAGGAGGTAACCGCCATCTGTGCCCCTAACACGGAAGAGTTTGACAGCTTACCCCTCCCCGATTTGCTGGGGGATGGGCAGCTGTCCGGAGATTTAGGGGAGGTTACGCTGGGAGATCGGCTGAGCCCACAGGAGCGGATCGAGGTACAGCAACTATTGGAAGAGAAACGCGACACGTTCTCTAATGTACCTGGATACACGCCTCTGGCAACTCACCGGGTCGAGACCCCAGGGCAACTACCCATGCGCCAGACGCCATACCGCATTCCAGAAGCGGTACGGGCAAACATGCGTAAGGAGATCGACGAAATGCTCCAACTGGGGGTGATTGAACCCTCAGACAGTCCTTGGGCATCTCCTGTAGTCCTCGTACCAAAGCGAGACGGTACGACCCGCTTCTGCGTGGACTATAGGAGATTGAACGAGAAGACTGTATCTGACGCCTATCCGATGCCCCGGATAGACGAGTTACTGGACAGAATGGCCAGGGGCCAATACCTCACCACTATTGACTTGTGTAAAGGGTATTGGCAAATCCCCCTGGCCCCAGACGCCATCCCGAAGTCGGCCTTTGTCACCCCATTTGGCTTGTACCAGTTTAAGGTCATGCCATTTGGGATGAAAAACGCCCCAGCCACCTTCCAAAGGATGGTGGATCGACTCCTAGATGGATTCCAGGACTATACATGTGCCTACCTGGACGATATTGCTATTTTTAGCAATATGTGTCAGGAACACTTAGCTCACATCGGAGCTGTACTAGATAGGATAAGGGAAGCAGGTCTGACCTTGAAGCCGGCCAAGTGTAGTATCGGCATGGCTGAGGTACAATACCTGGGACATAGAGTAGGGTGCGGTAAACAAAAACCCGAACCCGCTAAAGTAGAGGCTGTAGCCCAGTGGCCCACCCCTAGGACTAAGACCCAGGTTTTAGCGTTTCTAGGGACAGCAGGGTATTACCGGAAGTTTGTTCCCAACTATAGCGCCCTGGCCAAACCCCTCACTGACCTGACCCGTAAGAACCTTCCCCGCCAAGTAAACTGGACCCCGGAGTGTGAGCAGGCATTCCAACAATTGAAAAATGCACTGATAAATGCCCCTGTCTTGGCAGCTCCCAATCCAACTAAACGTTTTCTTGTTCACACAGACGCTTCTATGTTTGGATTGGGGGCAGTACTGAGTCAAGTCGGGGCCGATGGCGGGGAACATCCAGTGGCTTACATCAGTCGCAAACTGTTACCTCGAGAAGTAAGCTACGCCGCCATCGAAAAGGAATGCCTGGCTGTGGTGTGGGCCCTAAAGAAGCTACAACCCTATTTATATGGACAGCCCTTTTCCTTGCTCACGGATCACAACCCGTTAGTCTGGCTGAACCGGGTGGCTGGAGACAACGCCAGGCTGCTGCGCTGGAGTTTGGCGCTACAGCCTTTTGACTTTAATATCCAGTACCGGCCGGGTAAGCAGAATGGAAATGCTGACGGGTTGTCAAGACAAACTGACTTAGAGAAATGATCCGTGAGCCCCCGGACATCCCCAAGCCGATCCGTGTTGGATCAGACTGTGTATGCCGGCTTGTGGGCAAGGGGGAGCAGTGTAGCGGATTGGTACCGGGCTGTCCCACGACATGTATGAGAATAAGTGTATTTGGTCATATGGCTGGTTTAATGTGTATGTACATGTATAGAAAGCATGGTATCCGGGTATAATGACAGTTAAATGTATGTAAAGAATTGTATTCCTCTAGTTGTTCGGTAGAATCATTCAAATAAAACAAGGGAATGAAATTACCGAACAACCAGACCACCCAGGAATGAGTGTGCCTCCAATTACCATTTGCAACAATGTTGCAAACAGGTAATTGGCAATCAGTGCAGTGTGGTCTTTGTCCTCTGGGTGGCCGCCATTCGGGAAACAAACACGTGGCGGCGGCCATCTTAAACTACCGAACAGCGGTGTTTTGCCGTCGAGTGTCTGGAACTAAAATCGGACACTTGACTAGGCAAACACCGCTGAGACCTCCATACTTCCAGAAATTCGTATGGAAACTACCGAATGACCCGCCGTTCGGTAGAAAGAGCCCCATAAACAAGGGAATTCATTCAAACCCTCTCCAGGCTCTATAACACAGGCAATTCGCCTGTTTTCATTCCCTTGTTTGTGACCGACCGCAGGGCCAAAATGCATGGAACTGTTTTCGGATACTTTACCCATGCGGTCGGTCAAATCTTTGGAACCCCATATCTCACGAACCATTCATCCGAATGGGCTAATTTTTAAGTATGTTGGTCCCCCAGAATAGAGCTATCTGGGGATGTTGGATTTGTGGATGTACCCCAAGTATTTAGGGTACATCCAAAACTCAGGGAAAACTGTGTACACAATAAGGGGATTAAGATGCTAGAGGAGGGGAGGAGAACTGTGGGAGGTTACTACTTAGAGATTGGATAATGTCTTAAGTGATAGAACCTCCTCCCTTGCATGGGAGAGGGCTTTATAAGGAACTGTGGAATAAAGCTTGTCAGTCTACTCCTGAAACTGTGTGTCGTCCAGTTATTGGGATTGCGATGGGGATACTGCTGTATTACTTTACCTGCTGGAAACCTTGCCTATGGACTTAACATCACCTTGTTCCTGAGCCTCACTGGAATCTCTAGTGGAGAATAGCTGTGCAAGATCGTCTCTCCGCTACATCCTTGAAAAACAAATCTGAAAGATTCTTTACGTATTCAATATTTTGTTTTTTTGCTAATAGGAAATCATTCAGTTTCCATGGCGAAAAGTCTTTCTTCCCATTTTCTTTAAATTCTAAAATGAGAAGATCATGATCTGACCATGTATTAATTTCAATTTTGATTGTTTCTAATCGTTTTAAAAGATCCAGATCTCCCCAGCACATGTCTATCCTTGCTGAGGTTTTATGTGCCGATGAAGTATGGGTATAGTTACGTTCATTAGGATGAAAAATTCTCCATAGATCAAATATATCATTTTTTTTGCCAAATTGTTTAAGCAAGCTGCATGGTTAGCTAGACTTCCATCTATACGTTGCCCAAATTTTACTTGTTTATCTAGTTTAGGGTCTGATACACAGTTAAAATCACCCGCTATCAATAGTATTCCTTTACGAATTGTTTCTACTCTTCTCATTATTTTCGATAGATATCTAATTGGAGCTTTATTTGGCAAATAGATGTTCAGTAAAGTATATTGGATCTCGTTTATCTTACCTATCCATATAATAAATCTCCCTTCTGTATCGCTTTCAGAATAATCACATGAATAATTGATCAGACTGGAAAACAATATTGCAACCCCTTTTTTTTTTTTTTATTTGATCCGAGGCTTCCGCAATAATTTTAAATTTTTTATAGTTCCAATAGTGATTATCTTGTTTTTTCCAATGGGTTTCTTGAATAAAGGAAATTTGAGTGTGACGAACCCTGCTGCATAAGACCTGTATTGCTGGTTCGTCTGTTTTCATTGGATTCGTGGATTTCCTGTCCGTATGCTGTTGTTCGTACGTTTTCTAAAGTACCGATTGAAACTACCGAACATCGGCCACCCAGGAGAGGAGTGTGCGGCTCATTAACACCTTGACCACAAATTAGAACGTTGTGGTTAACCGCAAACACCTCTCCATTCCATTTCGTACGGGTGGTCGTCGTTCGTATGCCGAACACGAGGCGGCGGCCATTTTGGACACGAGGCGAATCAGCGGTGTTCGGTGCAAAACCCATGGATCTAAAAACGGACTCTTTATCTACCGAACACCGCTGGAGACGGCCGTCTCCCCTTCTATTCCCTTGGAAGCATACGAACACTGTTCCGTTCGGGAGTTTCTTTCATCCGTATGAACTTACTCAGATAGCCGTCCCATGGAGTCATTCGTATACCGAAGGACTTATGAGAGACTTTGACTCCATGGCGATTGGACTGTGTACATCGGACCTGAGCGCTATTCGGTAGGAATATGCCCTCAGATCCAGGCTATCTGGGGATACGTTGCACGAACACTATATATTCGGTACTTCTGATTTTATGTATTTTATTGCATTTTTTGTGTTTGGGTTTAAAATGGCGATGGTTCCTATCCTCGGAGTTAATTAGGTTTCTCCCTAATTATCTCCAGGATAGGAAGAGATGTATTATGGGTAAAATGGGAAGGGATTGTGTTGTAGCCACTGTGATTGGCTACTGTTTAATATATTTTTCAGTCTTCCACCAGGTCCCCTAGGGGAGTGTCTACCTGGTGGAGACCTGCATAAATACTGGGCAGGTAGCCCCCATTAAACACATTCTGCTTGACCTTCAAAACGGAGCTTTGTCTCGTTTGTGGAGGGATTGACTATTGGGACAACGTTTTCGTTTATTTCTAGCTGTGGAAGGATTTCGGATGGATTGCTGATCGGGAGTTACCGCATTCGTATGCTCCGTTCGGGAGTTTTATGATCGGTTATACTGGAATTGCATTTCTGGAGAAAGGGGATTATCGACTAAACGGCGGCTTCACTCTCCAGGCGGTGAGTGTCGTAACAATTGGTGGCAAGCGACGGGATGAATCCCACCGCCCTGAAGGCCAGCTACACACCCCGGATTGGAAATGCAATATGAGGAATTAAGGCGTGCTACCCTTAAAGACATTTTGGAGCGCAGAGGACGATCAGCGAGCAATCTCAAGAAAAGAGAGATTATTGCTATATTGGTAGAGATGGATACAGCACAGGGAAGGGAGATAGCTAATGTGCCTGGCCTGCTGGATTTAACACCCGAGGAGATAGCGTTTAACCGGGCAGTTCAGATAAGGCTGGCACACTTTGGCCCCAACCCTGCAGCGGATATTGTGGTGCAAGTACAAGCCGCAGTGGCAGCACAACAGGCGCTCCAGAGAAGCGGAGCTGCAGCAGCAGAGGTACCCCATAATAACAATGGGAAGAAAAAGGTACCATTTGCTGCTTTTAAAAATTTTATTGAGACTGAAGGAGAGATAGACGGGTTCCTGGCGGACTTTGAACGACAGTGTGCTTTACACCAGGTGCCCGCAGAAGAATGGGTTCCTATCCTCTCTGGGAAATTATCCGGCCGGGCCAGTGAAGCTTTTCGGGCCATCCCAGAGGAGGAACTCGCTACCGGGCAGTAAAAGATGCCCTTTTGACCCGGTACGCTGTTACCCCTGAGGCGTACCGGAGGCGATTCCGAGACAATAATAAACAGGCTGGTGATTCCTATGTGGAATGGGCATGCCGGGTACACCGCACGGCAGCCCACTGGATGACAGGGTGTCGAGCGGTAACTGGGGAAGAGGTGCTGCAAGTGTTCCTGCTAGAACACTGCTTTGACAAGTTACCTGCTGGAGTTCGTGAGTGGGTCAGGGACCGTAAACCCGCTACCTTCCATGAAGCTGCTCGTCTGGCTGACGAATACACTGATGCCCGTAAGCTCGATCAGACAGCAGCCAAGGTCCCTGCCCGAGTGGAATACAAACCGGCAGCACCTCCAACCACCAACCTATATCACCCCCCAGCACAACGTACCCCCGCTATGCCGCCAGCAACCAACCATGGGCAGTCAGCCCGATTCAACAAACGGGGTTACTCCAACCAGGTCCAGTGCTATGGATGCAAGCAGATGGGACATAAAAGACCAGAATGCCCTTTAAACCATGCCAACCAAGCACCGTCCTGGAGAAACCCAGCCGGCGGAGCCCAGCAGCCACCTCAGCCGTCTGCTCACTGCCTTGAGCAGGAGGAGTTTTGGGGTTTCCTTCACGAAGCAGACCCAGTCCAAGCAGCTCAGCAGGACAACCGCCAACACCACAGGCAGACCATTAAGTTGAATGGGAAAGAAGTCACTGGTCTAAGAGACACCGGAGCTACTATGACCTTGCTCCAAAAGAACCTGGTTTCGGAACACCAACACACCGGGAATACTGTGGCAGTAAGGGTGGCAGGAGGCGCCGTGTTCCGCCTGCCTGTTGCCCGGGTTCATTTGGACTGGGGAGTGGGAGCTGGACATGTGAATGTGGGGGTTATGAAGGACTTGCCTGCCGATGTTTTGCTGGGAAATGATTTGGACCCTCTGATTTCTGCCTATGCTACTATGGGACCTGGCGAAGCCAATCCAGTGACTACCCGTGCTCAGACCCGTGCTGCTGGAACCGGCCCACCTGCTGCTGAGACCCAGGTAAAAACCGATTCCCCGACTGACACCCCAGGGCAGACGTTAGCTAGTTGGGATTCCCCAGAGGAGTTCGGGAGGGAAACCCAGACAGACCCATCTCTCCAGAGGTATAGGGGCAGAGCAGACACTGGAGAAGAAGGAGCAGAGGGGGAGCGGTATGAGTGGGTGGGGGACAGGTTATATCGGATCCCTAAGCCGTCCCAGAAAAGTGTTGCCCCTCCGCCGAATCGACAGCTGGTAGTGCCCGCGAAATACCGGCGGGAGATTCTGCGGATAGGGCATGATGTCCCGCTAGCCGGACATCTAGGGTCCCGCCGCACAGGCCATAGGATTATGCAGATTTTTTTTTGGCCAGGAATTAACCAGGCTGTGCGGATATATTGTAGCACGTGTGACACTTGTCAACGGGTAGGGAAGCGGGGGGACCACCCAAAAGGTAGGCTTATGTCGATGCCTATTATTGGGGAGCCCTTTGCCCGCATAGCCGTTGATATTGTGGGTCCACTGGCCAGGGCTAGTCCATCTGGTAAGAAATACATTCTCACCGTGGTGGACTATGCCACTCGCTATCCAGAGGCAGTAGCGCTGTCTAATATAGAGGCAGAGACAGTTGCTGATGCCCTGGTTAGGATTTTTACCAGGGTCGGGTTCCCTCAAGAGATTCTCTCTGACCAGGGAACCCAATTTACCGCTGTGCTCACCCAGCAGCTGTGGAGGGTATGCGGCATTAAACCGATACTTAGTTCCCCATACCATCCACAGACTAACGGTCTCTGCGAGCGATTTAATGGCACCCTCAAACAGATGCTGAGGACCTTTTCTGACACTTGCCGGGACTGGGAGCGATTCCTGCCTAATCTGTTGTTTGCCTACAGAGAGGTGCCCCAGGAATCTACTGGGTTCTCCCCCTTTGAGCTGCTTTATGGGAGAAGGGTCCGCGGACCTCTAGATCTCATTAGAGGCCACTGGGAGGGGGAGACAGAGCAGGAAGGGACCCCCATAGTGCCATATGTTCTGGAACTTCGGGACCGCATGGAGAAACTGTCTCTGATGGTAAGAGAGAACCTCCAGGTGGCCCAGGGGAGACAGAAGGAATGGTACGATCGGGGTGCCCGACAGCGAGTATTCCAGGTTGGTCAGAAGGTACTAGTGCTCAAACCTGTGAAGGCGAACAAGATGCAAGCATCTTGGCAGGGCCCGTATAAAGTATTAGCTCAGGTGTGTGATACTACTTACCTTATAGCCAGCTGTTCAGATGACAGGATCCAGCGATCCTTTCATGTGAACATGCTAAAGGAGTATCAGGAACGACCTGAGGATGTAGCTGCAGTATGTGCCCCCGCTGCAGACGATACCGAAAGCTTACCCTTACCCGACTTATTAGCAAGAGGTTCCCAGACGGATCTGACTGATCTCGTACAGCTAGGGGACAGGCTAAGCCCCGCAGAGAAAGGACAGGCGAAACAGCTTCTGTGGGAGAAGCAGGCGACGTTCTCCCAAGAACCCGGCTACACTACCCTAGCTGTACATAAGGTAGAGACCCCTGGACAGAACCCCTTACGGCAGCCCCCTTACCATATCCCTGAAGCAGTCCGAGAAGGAATGCGGAAGGAGATAGAGGAGATGACCCAGCTTGGGGTCATCGAGCACTCCGATAGCCCTTGGGCCTCCCCTGTAGTCCTGGTGCCTAAGAAAGATGGGACCACCCGGTTCTGTGTGGACTACAGGAGGCTCAACGAGCGGACCACCACTGACGCCTACCCGATGCCACGGGTAGACGAATTATTAGACCGCATTGCCAGGGGACGCTATCTGACCACCATAGACCTGTGTAAGGGCTACTGGCAGATTCCCCTGGCCAAGGACGCTATCCCCAAGTCGGCCTTCGTCACCCCCTTTGGCTTATACCAATTTAAGGTTATGCCATTTGGGATGAAGAATGCCCCAGCTACCTTCCAACGGATGGTGGACAGGCTCCTTGATGGCTTCCAGGAATTTGCTTGTGCATACCTGGATGATATTGCGATCTACAGTGAGTCCTGGGAGGAACACCTGGTGCACGTAGGGGTAGTACTGGATAAAATTCGGGCCGCTGGCCTGACGTTGAAGCCATAAAAGTGTCATCTAGGCATGGCTGAGGTACAATACTTGGGTCACAGGGTGGGGTGTGGGAGCCAGAGACCAGAGCCGGCCAAGATAGAGGCAGTAGCGAACTGGCCCACACCTATCACTAAGACCCAGGTATTGGCCTTCCTAGGGACAGCGGGGTATTACAGACGCTTTGTCCCCGACTACAGCTCTATAGCTAAACCCCTGACAGACCTGACTAAGAAGAACCTCCCTAAGCAGGTCCTGTGGTCTCCAGCTTGTGAAGCTGCGTTTCAAGCACTTAAGCAGGTTCTCGTGAATGCCCCTGTCCTGGCTGCCCCACTTCCTAACAAACGTTTTCTCGTTCATACAGATGCTTCCATGTATGGACTGGGGGCTGTGCTAAGCCAGGTGGGGGAGGATGGAGGAGAACACCCTGTCGCATATCTCAGTCGAAAGCTGTTACCCCGGGAAGTGAGTTATGCGGCAGTGGAGAAAGAATGTTTGGCCCTGGTCTGGGCATTGAAAAAATTGAGTCCCTATTTGTATGGACAGGAATTTTCCCTTATCACGGACCACAATCCCCTTGTTTGGCTTAACCGGGTCTCAGGAGACAATGGTAGACTGCTGCGGTGGAGTTTAGCATTACAACCATATAACTTCACCATCAGCTACCGACCCGGTAAGCAGAATGGGAATGCAGATGGGTTATCACGGCAAACCGACGTCCTTGCTACTTCCTAGTCCGGTCATCCCCAAGTTGACCCGCTAAAGGGCCAAGCCGGGTCTGCCGGAGTGTTCCACAAGGGGGGAGCCGTGTGACGAACCCTGCTGCATAAGACCTGTATTGCTGGTTCGTCTGTTTTCATTGGATTCGTGGATTTCCTGTCCGTACGCTGTTGTTCGTACGTTTTCTAAAGTACCGATTGAAACTACCGAACATTGGCCACCCAGGAGAGGAGTGTGCGGCTCATTAACACCTTGACCACAAATTAGAACGTTGTGGTTAACCGCAAACACCTCTCCATTCCATTTCGTACGGGTGGTCGTCGTTCGTATGCCGAACACGAGGCGGCGGCCATTTTGGACACGAGGCGAATCAGCGGTGTTCGGTGCAAAACCCATGGATCTAAAAACGGACTCTTTATCTACCGAACACCGCTGGAGACGGCCGTCTCCCCTTCTATTCCCTTGGAGGCATACGAACACTGTTCCGTTCGGGAGTTTCTTTCATCCGTATGAACTTACCCAGATAGCTGTCCCATGGAGTCATTCGTATACCGAAGGACTTATGAGAGACTTTGACTCCATGGCGATTGGACTGTGTACATCGGACCTGAGCGCTATTCGGTAGGAATATGCCCTCAGATCCAGGCTATCTGGGGATACGTTGCACGAACACTATATATTCGGTACTTCTGATTTTATGTATTTTATTGCATTTTTTGTGTTTGGGTTTAAAATGGCGATGGTTCCTATCCTCGGAGTTAATTAGGTTTCTCCCTAATTATCTCCAGGATAGGAAGAGATGTATTATGGGTAAAATGGGAAGGGCTTGTGTTGTAGCCACTGTGATTGGCTACTGTTTAATATATTTTTCAGTCTTCCACCAGGTCCCCTAGGGGAGTGTCTACCTGGTGGAGACCTGCATAAATACTGGGCAGGTAGCCCCCATTAAACACATTCTGCTTGACCTTCAAAACTGAGCTTTGTCTCGTTTGTGGAGGGATTGACTATTGGGACAGCGTTTTCGTTTATTTCTAGCTGTGGAAGGATTTCGGATGGATTGCTGATCGGGAGTTACCGCATTCGTATGCTCCGTTCGGGAGTTTTATGATCGGTTATACTGGAATTGCATTTCTGGAGAAAGGGGATTATCGACTAAACGGCGGCTTCACTCTCCAGGTGGTGAGTGTCGTAACATTGAGCTTTTTCCTTTATTAGGGTATTATATAGATATGCTCTTTTATTTGGGGAGTTGAGTCCTTGAGCATTTATTGATATCAATTTTAGCATTTTTATTGATTAATTTCTAACCGATCCCCTGTAAACTAGCGATTCCCACAAACTCTTCCATTTTCAGCCAAGTATATGTACAAATACTTTTAAAAACAAACAACAAATAACTCAAGATGCTAAAAAGCATCTAACCTGTATAGCTCCTGCCGGTTATGCAGCACCTATATATTGGAATACAACAAGATTCCAATATCAAAGTATCATATAGATACCCACAGGGAGGGAGTCCTAATTGGAGATAATAGGGGACAGTATATAAAACTAGGGAGAAGAGGAGTAACCTTATCTTAAAATATTTTCATAGACTGTATTTTGTAATCTTATCCTACAACGTTTCCAATGGCATAGCCCAATAGCTTCTAGTGCCTAATTACTTCAAAGCATTTTTTTTTTTTTAATTTTTATCATACCATGGATAATTTCTGTGCTATAGAACTTTAACATATCTTAATTTCAAATGCCCTTTTCTTGTGCTTACAGTGCGTGATATCTAAGAAATGGATAATTCCTCTTTACATACATATTTTCTAGTGGTTTCTTACATACATTGCCTGTGCATAATTTCATGTGATGAATTACACTATGTTCCGTGTTCAATTTCTCAAATACCTTATATCTACTATATATATCATACTATATTATACGTGCGCGACCCGGAAGTAGGAAGCAAAACCACATCAGGACTTAATTTCATCAATCAGGAACCCCTATATAAGCGGATTTTATCCAAACTTGGACTTGATACTTCTGAAGAAGCCCTAGACTGGGCGAAACGCGTTAAGTAGTTGATTTTATATATATTTGTTATATTTTATATTCAAATAAAGCTATAGTTTTTACTATTTTATCTGCTGTTCCTGATTTTCCTGAATCCTGATTTATATCCGTTGGTGGGGATCATACCACCGTATGCTGTACATACCAGAGCAAGATATTTGCTCCAAAATTTGTAAGTAGGATATTTTTCCTTTTCTATCAACACTGTTTGCAATACATGCTATACTATTGGATCCTATCTCTATATTTTTTTCCATATACTACTGTGGAGGATTGGACCGCGCACTGCACCATCACTTGACATCCCGAGACGGGGATTGTACCGTCTAGGCGCTATACGGCAGAGCTCTGAGTAGCTCTGCAAAGTGTGAGTTAGTCTTTTATAAAGTTTTAACCACTTTTACTTGCCTGATATACTGCACTATTATTATTTTGTATTTTTTATTGAAGGTTCCATACATTCCTTGTTATAGGACTATTTGTATGTATACAATTTTATTATTACTTGTACTGTTTGGGCGCGGCTTACCACTATTTTTCTTGTTTGTTTCACTATTCTGAGTAGGCATTGGGAATTCCTGCTCGGTTCACTGCTGCCCACCTTTAGTTTATTTAGTGAGCGCCTATTCCTCTTGTTTTTTTTACTATATTATATACTCCTATTACATACTCTTATAATCCTTAATATCTCGCGCTATGTTCCACAACTTCGCCATGATCAATTTACAGTGCTCAATTCACCGTGCAAAATTCTTGTTATATCTTATACTATTACGTTCCACTGTAATATGTGATTACTGTGAGGATACCCCCTAAATATTTTCAACAAAACAATACTTGAAGTAATTAATACTTAATGATCAATTACACTAAGTCCAATAGGTCTATAAAGACTTTGGTGCATGCTTTTTTATTTTTTTATTTTTTTTAGTGTCTTTCCAAGACCATCTTATTATTCTATTATGGGATTGATAGTCCTATTGAAGTAGTAAACCACTTGTAGTCTATGACTGATGTTCTGATTTTACAGTCTCTTATTTTATTTCCCCTTTTTTTTTTTTTTTTCCTTTTCATTTCTCTTTCTTTTTTTTTTTTTCTTCAATTTTCCTTTTTCCCCCTTTCTCTTCTTGCCCATTTTCTTTTCATTCTTTTCCTTTTCTTTTCATTTCTTTTCATTTCACCATGTATCTTTTTTTTTTTTCTCTTTTCTCTTTCTCTTTTCTTTCTCCTTTCCCTCTTGCTCTTTTATTCCTGGTCTTGTCTTCTACTTTAGTTTCGCTTTACTTCTCTATATGTTGTGACAGCCATTCATTGGCTTTCTCGAATGTTGTGAATGAAATCCATTCATTATGGTAATATATTTGCAAGAAAGCAGGATGTCGCCATCTAAACCTCAGATTGTGCTTTATTAACGTTTGAAATATTGGTGAAAAATTTCTTCTTTTAGCTCTTGTGTGGTAAGAGATATCAGGAACGGCGAATATCCCTTTAAATTTTTCTTCTGTTGATCTGTTGTTTTTTAAGGCAAACAAAATTTGTTTTTTCGTGTCATATGAATGAAACGCCACTATTACGTCTCTTGGGGAGTCATTCTTGATGCTTGTAGGCTTAAAGATTCTATGGCAACGGTCCATTATTAATTCATGAGGACCTAGTGATAATTTGAGGGATATAAACAGCTCCTTCAGAAAGTCTTTCAATTTATCGTTTGTTATATCTTCTGGAATATTTCTGAATTTTAAATTTGTTCTGCGGGCCCGGTCTTCTAAGTCTGCTATTTTAGCTTCCAGTTGCTCCAATTTGAGCTCCATTTCTTTGTGGGACTCTCCAAAGGATTGAATTTGAAGCTCTGTGTGATCTTGCTTATCTTCTATTGTTTGTATTCTAGTTAATACTTTAGAGATGTCAATTTTAAGGTCACTGGAATTTTCCTGGATCTCTTTTTTTATCTGTTTTAAAGCATCATCCAATAATGATTTTATAATTTCTATAGTAATTGTCGATGTTTCTGTAAGTGGCAAAGTTGTATCAATAAAGGAATCTGAGGAGAGGTCTTCGTTGATACCTTGAGTTTTTTGAGGAGAAAAAAATGTAGAAAGTCTCTTTTCTTGTTTTGAAGATTTCTTTTCCATTTTTGATGTTGCTTTGAGATCCTGTGATCGTTTGGAAGCCATTTTTTTTTTTTTTTTAAAAATGAGAAATAGAGGGGTTATCCTTTAGATTCGGGGTTTGTTTTACACGCTTATATATATATATATATTTTTCCCCCTTTATTTATTTGTTCGATATTTGTTTGTTTGAAGCCAGGCTGCTTTTTTAACTTACAGTTTTTTTTTTTTTAGCAATTTTTTTTTTCCTTTTTTTTAGCAGTTTAGGTGATATTCCCAGTATTTTAACAGTTCTTTATCAGTTTAAGTGGCAGTTTAGATAGCATTCCCTTTGAATTCTTAATTTCTTTCTGGTCCTGTTCTCTCTTTGTTGGTAGAGCAATACCTTTGGGAGTTATATGTGGCGTTTGTATTGGGAGGAGGCATATGATTGATTATTGGGGTATGGAGGATATGGTCTCTTTTATTTTATCTTATCCAATTTTGCTTCCTCTCTTATCCCATTCTTTCCCTCCTTTCTTTATAACTTTCTTCCCCTCCTCCCCTTTATTTCTCCCTCTCTTTTTCGTTTCTTTTTTTTTTTTTTTTAAATTCCTTGGAATACCTTTACATGATGACTTGCCCCTTTAATTTCTGCTTCAGCGATCTCAATAAGATAAGCGGTATGCAGCCAGATCAGACCCGATATACTGGGGTATACTGGGAGCTTTTATCACTGCTCCTCCGTCGGTGGTGAAAGAAAACTCCGTCTCTTACCACGCGGTCTCACCGGAACAGCCACACCGAAACAGCCACTCAGATATCCAGGTATCGCCAGACAGACAGACAGAATAAGAGGTAAGTAGAGATTATTTAGAAGCTGGTTGAACCGAACACCATTGGAAATGGTTTTATCCCGGGCAGTGTTTTGAGCGGTATCATGCTTAGCTTAGCGTGGTCTCAAGCAGCAGCTACCTCGCGCTGATCATCTCCGACGGCTCCCTCCCCCTTACGGTTCGTACACCTTCCGGTCTGTACACCTTCCGGTCTACGTCATCACGTCACCTCTGCACATATCTTTTTTTTTTTCAGAGGGTTTAATGGTTAGGCTGTCAATCTTTTTCAGTTCCTGCACTGCCTTTGATACGGGCAATGAAACATTTTGATTAGGTTATATCTGCAATCTAATTTCTTTAGTAGATTCAATCTCCTTACAAACTAGTTCAGCAAACATATCTATGTTTTAGTAGTCACATGTATATATACTTGACAGTGGCAGAACCCGACCTACAAATAAATAGCAGAAAGGAAGGAGACATGGGACAGTGTAGCCTCTGATAAAGGTGTCATCAAGAGCACTGTCATGCACATCAGATGCAAATATGTTGTTAGCACTTCAACATTTTATTCACTTTTAGTTTTGTTAGTGTATCTCTCTTGTTGCAAGCAAAGGGTTCATAGCTCCATGGAATCTAACAATATATATTTTCAAAGTACTTGATCAGTATAGAGTAAACTCTGCTATCTAGTGAGGAAGTGTGAGAAAACCGAGTATAGATAAAAGCATTAGAGATTGAGACTATACATTCGAAAACAGTTCTTTCTCTTTTGTACTTAAAGTGTCCACGGTATTCACAGACCTCTTTTTATTTTCTCTTTTTGCTTTCATATCCTGCAAGTGGTCAGGTGTCAAGACATTCTTTCAAGAAACTCATCTATCAGATTAGTGAGCTGATTACACTCAGGATTTTGAATATTCTTTCAATAGTGCTATAGCCAGTAGAAGGTATTGTTTGCTAGCACAGATCTCTTGGTTTAGCAACATCTAGTTTAAAGTTATAAGATAGGTTTGTTGAATTTATGTATAAAGTATAAACATCAAGGCCCTTACCAAATCAAATTGAAAACACTGTTTGCTAGGCCATTTTATGCAAGTTATTTCCCTAGAGAGGCAATACTAAATAAAATCTGGAAAATGGTATCTCTGATGTAATGTCAGGATACTGTAGATGCAGATACTGATGTCAGGATACTGTAGATGCCCAACACTCAGAACTTAAGTAGAACACAAGAAAATACCTAAGATGTATTATCGGGCCTTAGAGTGTCCGGATTTAGCGCATAAAGGTAAAAAGCCACAAGGCAGGGAAAAGACAAGACAAGGAAATAACGCAAGCGAAGAACAAGACACGGGTCAAGGAACAGAAAAATCAGAATAGTCAGGAGCCAAGTCAAAGGTCAAGGAATACAGAGATCGGATAGTCAATAAGGGAAGCCAAGGTCAGATACACAAGAAATCAATACAAGGAACACGCTCTCGGATAACTAACTGGAAACCACGACAGGGCACTGAGAAATGGACAAACTAATTTAAATAGCTAAAGGTGTTTCCTGATAGGCTGTAGGGAAATGATTGGTCTGGCCCTTTAGGGTTAAACAGGAAACCCTTAAATTATTCACAGCTGCAGCAGGCGGCGTCTTTGATACAGACCCAGCTGCTGAGAGAGCATACGTCACCTCCAGTGAGTGTTTGGCAGCATTCCCCTTAATTTGTGGGAATACAGCCGTAGCAATACGCGCCCGCCGGGACCCATGCTGCCCTTTGACAGGAGCAGCGCCAGCGCCTGGCTTGACAAATGTAAACAGTGAAATTCAGATATTTTGGTTACATGTGAAGACACAAGCTAATTATTGTATGTACTTTATTTATTATTAATTTATTTATAAACTATTTTACCAGGAAAGATACATTGAGATTTCTTTCATTTTCAAGTATGTCCTGGGTCCAAAAAACATTGCATTGATACTATAGGGTACAATAAAATACAAAAACAATATTAATACATAATATATAGAAAATGTAATTGTAACGGAACCCCCAGGCATAAAAGGGGTTAAAAGCCATTTAGGAGATATTTCGTTCCAGATATACAGGCAGATACTGTAGACAACAATCCACCGAACCGGAGAAGCAAACGGATGCTCTCAAACATGCAAATGCTGTAAACAGCCGAATAGGGAAAACCATACAAAGGGTTTACACTCCTAGCAGTCGAACTGGAACACCATACAATAAATCCCCCCCAAGAACGAGACAAGGCTCTGTTTTGAGGGTCAAGCAGGAACAGACAGCTGTGGGTTTATTGTTCTTATATACACATTCTTACACATTAGTACCACCCACAAGGTTTTGGAAAACAACCAATAAACACGTACAATACACTCAGACACTCCCACACAAAATCCTCCCCTCTGCCGGTGATACAATTACCTTACACAATGGGTTAATGTAATTATCACAGGCAGAGAAATAGTTTTTCCACATTATTAATAACTTTAAAAGTATACATCACATTCACAGAATTACATTTTCAGAATCAGCATACTCCAAATACAAAAACCAAAGAAAAGAAAAAGTTTCCTGCGCTCTCTCCTTAATCACTATGTATATTTAGACAAATGGAGGTCATTTAGTTGCTCAAATGGCCATTGGAGAGAATGCCCACCTGTCAACATCAAGGCAGACCCCCCTAAGCGGGTCCTAACACTGACCCTTCAGCCTGCTTCCTTTAGCTTCTGGCAAAGATATCTCTAATGAGACAGAGAGGGGTATTTTTTATATACACCCCTATATACTTATTAACCTTTAATAGGGAACACATGGGATGGGCGGCAGCATTGTAACCAGGCTGTGTGATACAAAGTAAATACAAATACAAGAAGACAAGTCCTGCGCTCACTCCCATCACTACTGGGCCGGCAGCAAGGATCACAGTACACATCAGCCCCAATATATAGTAACAACCAAAGAAAAGAAAAAGTTACCTGCACTCTCTCCTTAATCCCTATGTATATTTAGACAAATGGAGGTCATTTAGTTGCTCCAATTGCCATTGGAGGGAATGCCCGCCTGCCAACGTCAAGGCAGACCCCCCTAACCAGGACCTGACACTGAACCTTCAGCCTGCTTCCTTGAGCTTCTGGCAAAGATATCTCTAATGAGACAGAGAGGGGTATTTTTTTATATACACCCCTATATACTTATTAACCTTTAATAGGGAACACATGGGATGGGCGGCAGCTTTGTAACCAGGCTGTGTGATACAAAGTAAATACAAATACAAAAAGAGAAGTCTTACGCTCACTCCCATCACTACTGGGTTACCTGCACTTTCTCCTTAATCCCTATGTATATTTAGACAAATGCAGGTCACTTAGTTGCCCCAATGGCCATACTCCAAATACAAACATATGTCAAAATCATCCAAATTGGTCCATTGGTTCAAAATATAGATCAAAGTCCTTTGTGACCAAATGAAGCATGGCTTTTCTGCCCAAAACCAGTTCCACAGAGTCTTCTATCCTGGAGATAATTGGGAAGTAATCTAATTATCTCCAAGGGCAGAGGTAAAACTCAATTGAACACATGGTAGCAATAGACAATAAAATACATAGAAATATATAACTGTGCAGCTATTGCATAAAACAGGTACATTCAACATATCCCCAGATAGCTTATTATTACTGAATGGCGCTCAGATCTCATACATACAGTTCAATTGCCATGGAGCCAAAGTCTTTCCCATAGTCTTTCGTTATACGAATGGGCTTCATGGCATAGCTATCTGGGGTATCACTATTCAAATAGGGCAAGTACCGAATGACCCGGCTTTCATGTCTTTGCAGGGGAAAATCAAGCATTTCAACATGGGCCTATAGTCTAAAGGCAGCAGGCGGGCAACCAGGCTCCTCCAAAACACAGTTGCGAGATTGGTCTTGTCACATCATTATAGAACAGGTGGGGGTATATAAGCAACCATGACAGGTGCATTCTGTTTTGAGGTATGTAGAGAGGGATCTCTTAACCCATTAACGCCGTTACGGCGTTCTATGCCGTCCCCATTTAAAAGGACTTTAAAGCCGTTGCGGCGGCATAGAACTCCGTAACGGCTGCAGCCCCCAGAGCACCCGGCATACTTACCTTCCCGGTGCTCTGCTTCGGGAGGACTGCTTGACAGCCCAGGCAGCCCTCCCATGCCAAATCAGGCCCCCGGCGATCACATGGCCCCCTATAGCTGGCTGTGGATCTGCCAGCAGGGGGACTGCCTGAAATGTCAGACAGTCCCCCTGCTGGTGGGAAGTGCAAAAAAAAAATAATTAAACATGTTTAAAATAAAATAGAAATGTATTTATATATACAGTTGCAAGAAAAAGTATGTGAACCCTTTGGAATGATATGGATTTCTGCACAAATTGGTCATAACATATGATCTGATCATCATCTAAGTCACAACAATAGACAATCACAGTCTGCTTAAACTAATAACACACAAAGAATGATTTTATTGAACACACCATGTAAACATTCACAGTGCAGGTGGAAAAAGTATGTGAACCCTTGGATTTAATAACTGGTTGAACCTCCTTTGGCAGCAATAACTTCAACCAAACGTTTCCTGTAGTTGCAGATCAGACGTGCACAACGGTCAGGAGTAATTCTTGACCATTCCTGTTTCAGTTCAGCAATATTCTTGGGATGTCTGGTGTGAATCGCTTTCTAACTCATAATTGGGCTTTGTAAAAATGAAATTGGTAATGTTGTATCTTTGCTTAATATTCTCCAATTCTCACGCACCGCAGAAGCTACTTGAGAGGATTTCATTTTCACAAAGCCCAATTATGAGTTATAGAAGAGGCAAAAATTTAAGGAACTTTTTAGTTCATACGGATCAGTTTACTAAAATTGTGCAGAAAGCGGATAATACTAATCTTGGTTGCTACAGATGTCTCAAATGCACTGCGTGCAATTCTATGACCCCTGGCAAAGAGTTCTCACACCCAAGAACTGGAAAGAAGTACAAAATTAGATACAGAATTACTTGTATAACAACTCATGTGGTATATCAGATTGTGTGCCCATGTGGCTTAGTCTATGTGGGAAAAACGTCAAATGATTTGAGAGAGAGGATGAGGGGACATTGGTCCGCTATACGTTTGGCTATTCAGAATAATACAGCAAATACCCCTGTGGCAAGGCATTTTTTGGAGGCTGGACATACACTTCCCTCCCTTAGATTCATGGGCATTGATGATGTCCCTGCCCTATCCAGAGGAGGTGACAGAGATACACGTTTATTACAGAGGGAAGCGTATTGGATCTACACCCTTTACACTATGTCCCCACATGGACTCAATGAAAAAAATCCATTATATTGCTTTCTACCTAAAAGATAAATATTTTTATCATTACTATAATATATTGTTAAGTACAATACATCAGTGGTAAAAATTTCTCTAACATATCTTGTATATATCCGTGATATTTTCTAGGAGTTTGTATATCTAGTTCATTATAGATTATGATTTCTAATTAGATTATAACAACTTTAACCATGTATGGTTCCATTAATTATGAATTGAATATGGTGAACTCTGTGTATTAATGAATTGACTATGTAATTATCAAGACAGGATTAAGTATTATCTACTTGCAGCAGCTAAAAGTAGTCACATTTTAGTTTAGTTTAATGAGGGCTACAATTAAGCTAGCCACTGATATTATAACTTAAAGACAATAAGCCATTACATTGAGTCTAATGTGCATCAACTGCCTGCCGAGGGAGTCCTTAGTGATGGGAGTGATACTCCCTGGTTATTTGGGATTATTTAGCTATGTGGCACTTTAATTACTAGCGAACATTTTTATATAACTCCCTTTACTCCTGAGTAATTTAGCATACATGCTGGTGCCATGGTATTATCCCTATAACAATTTATGTATTTATGTTATTATGTAATATTATGTGTTGTTTGTATTTTTAATTATTTTCTATCTATCAACATACCAATTATCCTGATTACGTTATTTGCAAACATACATGTCAATTATGACCTCACTCCACCTTGTTTTCACCTTCCAATGAACATCTGATCACTGCATATTTAAAGGCTGTTTTTTCCACTGTTTGTCTTGATAAAAGTCCAGATGGGGCTGAAACGTTGACACTTTTTACTTGAAATTTTTGCTGCAATAAAGAAGCACTATTTTTTAACCATATCAAGTCCTGTGAGTTCTTTCCTACAAGGTATTCTATATTATGGCCAGGATTAGCACCAAGGCATTACAAGACCGGGAGCAGTGAGTGCGGGACACGAGGAGTTTATATATATAAATACATATAATTACATAAAAGATTACATTAGTATACACATAGAATTTAAATACCTATAAATGCATATATATTAAAATTCTACATGCATATTTAAGTAATCTTTTAACGTAATTATCTGACTTGATTAATTCAAATTTGATTGACATGGCTGATAACACAGGGAGAAAGTGCAGAGAATTTAATTCGCAAGCACTATATTTGACCCTGTAACTCTCCAAGACCCCATAAAACCTGTACATGGGGGGTACTGTTTTACTCGGGAGACTTCGCTGAACTCAAATATTAGTGTTCAAACTGGTAAATTGTATTACAATGATGATATTTTAAGTAAAAGTGTAAAAGTGCAGTTTGTTTGAATTTCTTACAAACAAACTGCACTTTTATGGACTACATTATTGTTGTGATATGTTTTACTGTTTTAAAACACTAATATTTGTGTTTAGTGAAGTCTCCCGAGAATAACAGTACCCCCAATTGAAACCGCAGCTGGTTCCCTTATTTACCTCTATAACGTCTTAAAGCATAGTACTTAGTAGGGCTAACCATACAGATATCTTAGATATAATTTTATATAGTTAGTGCAGGAGATCCTCTATTTAACATATATAAATAATTGAGAATACAATATAAAATAAGGATTGTCTTGGAAGCAATAGTTTTGTCTTTTAGATATTTATTATATAAAAATATAAATATAGACAAATAAAATCCATTATAGCATAGATTAAACTAAATGCTTGCAAATATCATTATAGGTAAACATACCCTTCTGACAGCCTTTCTGTCATTTTAAGATAGAGCAGCGTCTGTCTCCAAGTCTCTCCTCTGTGTCTTAACATTTAAAAGTACACCTATTTATACCTTAAGTGTCATCATTTTAGGGTCACTGTAGTTACATAGTTACATAGTTACATAGCTGAAAAGAGACTTGCGTCCATCAAGTTCAGCCTTCCTCACATATGTTTTTTGCTGTTGATCCAAAAGAAGGCATAAAAAAAAAAAACAGTTTGAAGCACTTCCAATTTTGCAACAAGCTAGGAAAAAAATTCCTTCTTGACCCCAGAATGGCAGTCAGATTTATCCTTGGATCAAGCAGTTATTACCCTACATTGAAAGATTATATCCTTGAATATTCTGTTTTTGCAAGTATGCATCTAGTAGCTGTTTGAACATCTGTATGGACTCTGATAAAACCACTTCTTCAGGCAGAGAATTCCACATCCTGATTGTTCTTACAGTAAAAAAACCTTTCCTTTGCCTTAGACGAAATCGTCTTTCTTCTAGTTTAAACGCATGACCTCGTGTCCTATGTAAAGTCTGGTTTGTGAATAGATTTCCACACAATGGTTTGTATTGGCCCCGAATATATTTGTATAATGTTATCATATCCCCTCTCAGGCGACGTTTTTCTAAACTAAATAGGTTTAAATTTGTTAACCTTTCTTCATAGCTGATATGTTCCATTCCTTTTATTAATTTTGTAGCCCGCCTCTGCACTTTTTCTAGTGCCATAATATCCTTCTTTAGAACAGGTGCCCAAAATTGCACAGCATATTCAATGTGTGGTCTTACCAGTGATTTATAAAGAGGCAAAATGATATTCTCGTCCCGAGAATGAATGCCCTTTTTCATGTATGACAATACCCTACTGGCCTTGGCCACTGCTGATTGACATTGCACATTGTTGCATAGTTTTTGTCTATAACAATTCCCAAGTCCTTTGCGTGTGTTGTCATCCCTAATTCGCTTCCATTAAGGGTATACGTTGCTTGTGTATTCTTTACGCCGAAGTGCATAACTTTGCATTTTTCAACATTAAATTTCATCTGCCATTTGAGTGCCCAGTCCTCCAGTCTATCTAAATCCCTCTGCAGCAAAGTAATATCTTGCTCACATTGTATTATTTTACAAAGTTTTGTGTCATCTGCAAACACTGAAACATGACTTTCAATGCTGTCTTCAAGATCATTTATAAACATGTTAAATAGAAGGGGTCCCAGAACAGACCCCTGAGGGACACCACTTGCCACCTCTGTCCAGCTTGAAAATTTACCATTAACGACAACTCTTTGTACTCTGTTTTTAAGCCAATGTTCTACCCAAGAACAAGCATTTTCATCTAGACCGATTTCCTTGAGTTTGAACACTAATCTTCTGTGTGGAACGGTATCAAATGCATTGGCAAAGTCCAAAAAGATCACATCCACTGCAACACCCTGATCTATACTTCTACTTACTTCATCGTAGAATGCAATCAAGTTAGTTTGACACGACCTGTGCTTCATAAAACCGTGCTGATTTTTGCTGATAACCATGTTCTTCTCAAGGAATTCTTGAATATAGTCCCTTAATAACCTTTCAAATATTTTACCAGCCACAGAAGTTAAGCTCACAGGTCTATAATTTCCAGGCAAGGATTTTGAACCCTTTTTTAATATAGGAACCACATCTGCCTTCCTCCAATCCTCCGGAACACTTCCTGAAAGAAAAGAATCTTGAAAGATTAAAAACAGAGGTTCACTTATTTCTACACTTAGTTCCTTAAGTACACGTGGATGGATACCGTCAGGCCCTGGAGCTTTGTTTATATTAACTTTCTTTAGTTGCTGCAGCACCTTGTCTTGAGTTAACCAATTACAATTATTCTGCAAGTTTTTAGTAGCAATCATTTGCACATCTATTGCCATGGGTTCTTCCTTAATATATACAGAGGAGAAATAGTTATTTAAAATTCCTGCCTTTTCCTGGTCTTCATTGACTAACACCCCCGTTTCAGTTTTTAGTGTAGCTACACTTTCATTTTTGGGTTTTTTAGAATTTATGTACTTAAAAAATGCTTTAGGGTTGGTTTTGCTCTCTTTAGCTATAATTTTTTCATTTTGAAGTTTAGCAAGTCTAATTGCCTTTTTGCACGCATTATTTGCTTCCTTATATCTTTTATAAGATGCATCTGATTTGTCCGATTTAAATGCTTTAAATGCCCTTTTCTTATTTTTAATCTCTTGTTTTACTTTTCTAGTAAGCCACATTGGTTTTAATTTGTTTCTTTTATATTTATTTCCCAATGGTACATACTGAGAAATGTACCTTTCTAATATTTGTTGGAAGATGATCCATTTATCCTCAGTGTCTTTTCACTAAAGAGTTTATGCCAGTCAATATATTGTAAAGCTTCCCTTAACTTATTGAAATTGGCCTTTTTAAAATTATATGTTTTAGTATACCCCATGTGCTTTTGTTTTTTTGAGTTTATTTCAAAGGACACTATATTGTGATCACTATTTCCCAAGTGCTCACCTACTTGAATGTTGGTCAAAAGATCAATGTTGTTTGTTAAAACCAGGTCCAGACAAGCGTCCATTCTAGTTGGTGCTTGTACTAGTTGTGACATGAAGGTGTCATTTAACAAGTTTAAAAACCTAATTCCCTTTGCTGAGCTACTAGTCCCTCTGTCCCAATTTATGTCCGGGTAATTAAAATCTCCAATAATTAAAGTGTTACCCAGATTTGCAGCTTTCTCAATTTGCTCAAACAGCTGTTGTTCCTCGTCAATATTAACATTAGGTGGTTTATAACATATCCCAACCAATAGTTGGTTTCCCTTATTTTCCCCCAAGCAGATATTTACCTATAAAGCCTCCACATTTTTCTCATCGCATTCCATTTGCTTAAGATTTGGCTTTAAATCATGGTTGACATACAAACCTACCCCACCACCCTTCTTGTTTTGCCTATCCTTCCTAAATAACATGTACCCATTTAAGTTAACTGACCAGTCATGTGTCTCATCCCACCATGTTTCAGTTATGCCTATTATATCATATTGTTTAGTGTATGCTAATGCCTCTAGTTCCCCAATTTTGTTATTTAGGCTCCTTGCATTAGTAAGCATACATTTAATATCATGCATCACTTGTATATTTTGTGAATTATCAACATTACATGGCTTCTCTGTTCTGAGCTTGCCCCTCCCCCCGTCTCCACCCTCCTTGTACTGTGCTAAAGCCCATTTCCTTTCTGTCCTATCTCCATTTTTTAAATTGCTATGAACCTCCCCCCCTACTACTAGTTTAAAATCTCCTCCAACCTTCTAGCCATCCTATCCCCCAGCACTGCAGACCCTCTCCCGTTTAGGTGCAATCCATCACTACTATAAAGGTTGTACCGAATCGCAAAGTCGGCCCAGTGCTCTAAAAACCCAAAACCCTCCTTCCTGCACCAAGACTTCAGCCACGCATTAACCTCTCTAATCTCCCGCTGCCTTTCCATAGTTTATATATGAAAAAGTAACTTTTTTACTTTATTTATTTTAGGACCTCCCTTACCTTGGCAAAAATACAAGGCCATAACTAAAGGGTGTATATGTCATGGAAATTTTCCTGACTTAGTTCAAGATGGCATTTTAAAGTCTGGACATCCTTATCTACTAAGGTTACCACAGTATATTGTGTACTGAAAGAGTCGTAGTATAGCCTTGAAGCTTGTTTATGCATTATTGTTATTGTAATTTGTCTGGGACAAAATGGCGCAAACATATTATGCACTGAGGTTATTGCTTAAAGAAACCGTTATGAAAAACAATATGTTCCATTTCTAACACCTTGTCAGTTTGCAATATCGCTTAAAGACAAAGTACACAGTTTAAGAAATACAACATTTCTTTCTAAAACTTGTAATATTTGCATTTGCCCATAGCACCATGTACAGGTTTTATGGTGTTTTGGAAAGTTAGAGAGTCACATATAAGGCTTGCATTTCATTTTTTTGACATTGAAAATTTAAATTTGCCAGATTGGTTATGTTGCCTTTGAGAGCGTGTGGTAGCCCAGGAATGAGAATTACCCTCATGATGGCATACCATTTGCAAAAGTAGACAACCCAAGGTATTGCAAGTGGGGTATGTCCAGTCTTTCTTAGTAGCCACTTAGTCACAAACACTGGCCAAATAATAGTTTTTTGCTTTTTTCACACAAAAGCAAATATGAACGCTAAATTTGGCCAGTGTTTGTGACTAAGTGGCTACTAAAAAAGACAAAACATAACCCACTTTCAATACCTTGGTTTGTCTACTTTTCCAAATGGTATGCCATTATGGGGGTAATTCTCATTCCTGGGCTACCACACCGTCTGAAAGGTAATATTACTAATCTGGCAAATTTCAATTTGAAAATGGAACATTCTATATTTGACCCTGTAACTTTCCAAAACACCATGAAACCTGTTAATGGGGGGTACTGGTGTATTCGTGAGACATCGCTGATTACAAATATGTGCATTTTTTTGCAGTGAAACCTAACAGTATTATGACATTCGCAGCTAAAATGTCAGATGGAAATACAAATTTAAAAATAAATCTTATTTTCTCAATTTTTTTTAATTTTATTCATAATAATTCATGTTCCATATATGAATAGTTAATGATAAATTAAAGCCATGTTTCTCCTGAACAAAATGATATATAATAAGAGGGGAACTACAGGTGAACAGACATATAGCACAAATAACAGTTTTTGTTTACATTTTGTTTTGATGAGAACGTGCACTATTGACTCCGTCCTGAAGCGGTTAAAGGACTTTTGACTTGAGGAAGATTTGAAAGTGTGTGGGGCGTCGTTCCATATTTGCGGTGCTCTGTAGGAAAAGGAGGTTCAGGCTGCTTTCTTTTTGTATTGAGGTAGACTAAATAAAGTGCTGGTACTGGATCAGATGTTATAGGAGGTGGGATCAGCCGGGAAGAACATTCTGATCAGGTAGGGTTGGAGCTTCCAAGAAAAGCTCTTAAACACAAGGCTGGGGAGATGAAGGGTGCGTCTGGATTCCAGCGACATCTAGTTTAGCTGTTTCCTTTTGAATTTTATAACATGACAGGAGGCTTCGTATTTGCTTAAGTCTCTCTTTACTAGAACTCCACAGCAGCATAGAAAAACAACCAATCAGAAAAAAGTTAGGTACTATAAAACTCCCCTCCTCATGCATCATTTCCTTTCTTTGCTGCTCCGCAGACAGTACAGGTCAGAGTACCACTGCCTCCTGCTTATAGTTGGTGGCTTTGGGTTTTATTATGATTTATTAGGATTTATATTTGATATCTTCATATATTTACTTAGTTTTTTTTTTTTTTTTGGTATCATATTTTCTCTTCTATATATTTATATTTTATATATTTTTTGTGTTTAGTTCCTACTGCTTATGTGGGTTATATGTATTGTATTTAGATAGATTGATTATGATTGGAATTCCTGCCTTTTGAATGTTTTGCTTCCCCTGTCTTCTTGGGGAGACCTTTCCTTTTCTGTGGTGGTTTTAGGGGAGTTTCTTTTGGATTCATGTATGCTTTCCACCCCCTCCCCTCGCTACCCCACTCTCCTTGTCCCGCCATTTCTATACGCTGGCTGCATGCTGTATCGGGGTTTCAGGAGACTAGCCTCGGGCTGTCTACTGATTTCCCCGAATCCCTTTGTACTTTACCGGCAACAGAGGTACTCGCGGTCGGACGCGAGTACCCGGCGGCCGCTCCGCTCACCCACGTGGCCGCCCGCCGCGCTCAGTTTCTTCTCGGAGCCGCGGGCAGCCGACCAGGTGGAAGAGAGTGCGCCTACTCGCGGCCCCTCCACCGTCCACGGTTCGGAGCTCGGCTTTGTCACCCTGCTAGGATTCCCCGGCGGATTGTTTTCTTGCAGCGTATATCTCAGGCTCACTGTGTGTCTTCTGTTTTTTTACCTGTCAGATTTCTGGGTTTCTATGACAGGAGTTTTATGGGCATAATATACCTAAGATTGCTGTGATTTTTGCTGACAAGTATATATCACAGATTACTGTGGGTTTTGTTAACAGTGTATTTCACGGATTGCTGTGTGTTTTTACTGACTGTGTATAGCTCAGATTTAGTTTAACTGACTGTGTATTGCTAAGATTTAGTTTTTACTGACAGTGTATATCACAGATTTCTGTGAGTTTTGCTGACAGTGTATATCACAGATTTCTGTGAGTTTTGCTGACAGTGTATATCACAGATTTCTGTGAGTTTTGCTGACAGTGTATATCACAGATTTCTGTGAGTTTTGCTGACAGTGTATATCACAGATTTCTGTGAGTTTTACTGACAGTGTATATCACAGATTGTTGTGTGTTTTGATGACAGTGTATATCAGTTTGCTGTTAGTTTGCTGACGGTGTATATCACAGTTTGCTGTGTGTTTTACTGACAGTGTATATCACAGGATACTGTGAGTTTTACTGTCAGTGTATATCACAGATTGCTGTGAGTTTGTCTGACTGTGTATATCTCAGGATACTGTGAGTTTTACTGATAGTGTATATCACAGATTCCTGTGAGTTACAGGTATTATGAACTAGGATTCATGTGCTTCACAGTATATATTTTTTCGGATCCAGCTATGGGGTCTCAGAGGAGACTAATCTGGTATGAATTTGCTGTCCATGCCATATATATATATAAAGTTAACAGTCCTGGATCTGGTTCAAACTGGTATGGGAGACCAGTCTACACTGATACTATACACTATTTTCAGATATGATGATGGTATCTATATTAATGATTGAAACATGAAACAGATCTGTGTAAGCATGTGCATACCAATTCACAGTTTAAGGAGAGTATCGCTCAATGTATATTACTTTCATGGACATGGTAATCACTGAAACAACTTCCGCTTATACCCAATACAGCTGGGATACCGCTATTTGCCTGCTGGGCATTTAGGGACTGCAAGCCCTGGTTCAAGTTATTCACATGGCATTACACTGTCTAAAAGGGTTGATGTCTGGTGGCCCTATGTCAGGGTGCTCTGAGGATCTACAATTTTTGGGGGAACTCTACCCAAGCTCAGAGGTCCGCATTACTCATTCAAGGCCCATGGTAAAGTGCTGCGGAATTGGATGGTGCTATATAAATAACATATAATCATATGATATAATATACAACCCAGGATTGGCCTGCTATGTCTGTGCCCCATTGATTGGCCTGCTATGTCTGTGCCCATTAGAACGGCCTGCTATGTCTGTGCCCATTAAAATGGCCTGCTATGTCTGTGCCCATTAAAACGGCCTGCTATGTCTGTGCCCATTAAAACGGCCTGCTATGTCTGTGCCCATTAAAATAGCCTGCTATGTCTGTGCCCATTGAAACGGCCTTCTATGTCTGTGCCCCATTGATTGGCCTACTATGTCGGTGCCTATTTGAATGGCCTGCTATGTCCGTGTCTAATTGCTTGGCCAACTATTCTGTGTCCATTTGTTTGGCATGCTGGTCCTGTGCCCTTCTGACAGGCCTGCTCTATTGGTGCCGAACCCATTGGTGACTTCCTTTTCCTTTCGCTCGGGTCATCGAGAGGCCTGACTTGACCTCCTCCGACCTCCTGGGCACTCGTGGATTGCGGAGAACGTCTCCAGCTTTCCTCAGACTA